>NC_086122.1:33731501-34035251 GCF_963921235.1 Mobula hypostoma
TCCATGTTGTATTTGGGGTTGAGCCCTTCCAGGGATTCTGTGATTCAACCCCGTTCACTGGCTCACCATTATGTTCAGAGAAACCAGAGACCAAATGAACAGTTTATGATCTCGGATCACACCATAGGTCACAAATATAATGTAGGTTTACTTTCAATGGTACACAAGCTTAATGCAAACTGTACCTTCAGAATACAGCAGGGTAAAGAGGTATTTTGAGCATGAGAGACTACATGTGGAATATGTTCAGACTTTGTTATTGGACACCATGTTGGCAGAGTGGTTACTGCCATGCTATTACAGTTCAAAAACGTACCAGGTAGTAGGTTATTCGGTCTTTGTAAATTGTCCTGATATAGTCATAGTCATGGTCATACTTTATTGATCCCGGGGGAAATTGGTTTTCATTACAGTTGCACCATAATTAATTAAATAGTAATATGTAAATTATGCCAGGAAATAAGTCCAGGACCAGCCTATTGGCTCAGGGTGTCTGACCCTCCAAGGGAGGAGTTGTAAAGTTTGATGGCCCCAGGCAAGAATGACTTCCTATGACGCTCTGTGTTGCATCTCGGTGGAATGAGTCTCTGGCTGAATGTACTCCTGTGCCCAGCCAGTACAAGATGGCATGCAACTTGGACAGCATCCTCTTTTCAGACACCACTGTCAGAGAGTCCAGTTCCATCCCCACAACATTACTGGCCTTACCAATGAGTTTGTTGATTCTGTTGGTGTTTGCTACCCTCAGCCTGCTGCCCCAGCACACAACAGCAAACATGATAGCACTGGCCACCACAGACTCGTAGAACATCCTCAGCATCGTCCAGCAGATGTTAAAGGACCTCAGTCTCCTCAGGAAATAGAGACGGCTCTGATCCTTCTTGTAGACTGCCTCAGTGTTCTTTGACCAGTCCAGTTTATTGTCAATTCATATCCCCAGGTATTTGTAATCCTCCACCATGTCCACACTGACCCCCTGGATGGAAACAGGGGTCACCGGTACCTTAGCTCTCCTCAGGTCTACCACCAGCTCCTTAGTCTTTTTCACATTAAGCTGCAGATAATTCTGCTCACACCATGTGACAAAGTTTCCTACCGTAGCCCTGTACTCAGCCTCATCTCCCCTGCTGATGCATCCAACTATGGTAGAGTCATTAGAAAACTTCTGAAGATGACAAGACTCTGTGAAGTAGTTGAAGTCCGAGGTGTAAATGGTGAAGAGAAAGGGAGACAAGACAGTCCCCGTGGAACCCCAGTGCTGCTGATCACTGTCGGACACACAGTGTTGCAAGCACACGTACTGTGGTCTGCCAGGCAGGTAATCAAGAATCCATGACACCAGGAAAGCATCCACCTGCATCGCTGTCAGCTTAGAAACGTAGAAAAACCTACAGCACAATACAGGCCCTTTGGCCCACAATGCTGTGCCGAGCATGTCCTTACCCTAGAACTACCTAGGCTTACCCATAGCCCTCTATTTTTCTAAGCTCCATGTTTTCATCCAGGAGTCTCTTAAAACAGTGGTCCCCAACCACTGGGCTGCGAGGAAACGATATGATTTGGCGATATGAACCGATATGAGTCAGCTGCACCATTCTTCATTCCCTGTCACGCCCACTGTTGAACTTGAACGCGCGCAAGGTCTGCAAGAATATTGTCAATATTAAACCGGTCTGCGGTGCGCAAAAGTTCGGGGACCCCTGTCTTAAAAGACCCTATTGTTTCCGCCGCCGCCGGCAGCCCATTCCACGCACTCACCACTCTCTGTGTTTAAAAAAAACTTACCCCTGACATCTATTCTGTACCTACTTCCAAGCACCTTAAAACTATGCCCTGTCGTGTTAGCCATTTCAGCCCTGGGAAAAAGCCTCTGACTATCCACACGATCAATGCCTCTCATTATCTTGTACATCTCTATCAGGTCACCTCTCATCCTCCGTCGCTCCAAGGAGAAAAGGCCGAGTTCACTCAACCTATTCTCATAAGGCATGCTCCCCAATCCAGGCAACATCCTTGTAAATCTCCTCTGCACCCTTTCTATAGTTTCCACATCCTTCCTGTAGTGAGGCGACCAGAACTGAGCACAGTACTCCAGGTGGGGTCTGACCAGGGTCCTTTATAGCTGCAACATTACCTCTCGGCTCTTGAACTCAATCCCTCGGCTGATGAAGGCCAGTGCACCATATGCCTTCTTAACCACAGAGTCAACCTGCGTTAGGCTGGAGACATTTTACAATCACCAAACAGCCTACCCGGTACGTGTTTTGGACTGTGGGAGGAAATCGGAGCACCTGCAGAAAACGTGCCAATTCCACAGGGTGGGCATGCGGACTCCTTGCAGGTGACACCGGAATTTGAACTGTGATAGATATGGCACAGTAATGGGCCCGTCTGATGAGCCCACGCTGCCCGAGCCCACCCATGTGGCCGATTAACCCACTAACGTGTACGTCTCTGGAAAGTGGGAGAATGTACACACTCCTTACAGGCAGTGGCGGAATTGAACCAGGGTCGCTGGCACAGTAACAGTGTAACGCTAACCGCTCTGCTCGTGTGCTACACTGGTGGCCCGGTAGGGCCTGTCACTGTGCTGTATCTCTCATTGTTTTTACAACAATGGGCCGTCTTGTGTGGCGTGGGCCGTCGTGGTCTTTCCATGACCATGATTGTTCTTGGCAAATTTTTCTACAGAAGTGGTTTACCTTTGCTGCCACAAGATGGGTGACCCCAGCCATTATCAACACTCTTCAGAGATTGTCTGCCTGGTGTCAGTCGTCACATAACCAGGACTCGTGACCTGCACTGGCTGCTCATACGACCGTCCACCACCTGCTCCCGTGGCTTCACCTGACCCTGACTGGTATCCCTAAATAAATAAGTAAATTACAACCCTCCGTTGGCTCTTCACTCAACAGAGAGAGATTGTCTTTGATCATTATAGAGCAGTGATTCCCAACGGGAATACGGGTTACGTGTCCTAAGGGGGTGTTAGGGAAAATAGAAGTTGGGGAGGGGGGTAAGCGGCACCCTAACTTGACGCATGAGACCGGACTGATTGTTAGTAGAGCAGGTACTTCCAAAAAAAAGGACGAGACACTGGAACACAGGAAGAACAGTAGTTCTGCAGGCAGTGACCACTCGTCGTCACAACGCATCTGAATCTTGGCAATCTCACCCAACCCTACCAACCAAACAGATGTTATTGGGGATGCATAAATTAGCAACCAGGGTGTCCAATAATTCCCCTTGCCTTGCAGCATAGAATGAGTTCATGCAATTTAACAGTTGGTAAGTCAAGTACACCCTCTCAACTTTCTCTACAGATCTACAGAAAACAGGTCGCGCAACGGTACTGCGGTGGCCGGAACCAAACAGTGAAATAGAGCCAATCAGTGAACTTGCTGACCCAGAGGATTCCCTTGTGTTCAAAGTGACGTCTGGTCACGAACCGTCTTTGGGGATTATGAAATCTTACATGATTGGTCAATCGCGCTAACTGGAAGAGCATAAAGCTAGCTTGCTGAACACCAGCTCCATCCTGACTAACATTCAATTCCAATCTGAATTCTTGTCAATGCAACTTTCGCTGTTGTAATTGTCTTCATCTTCACTTTGCCGTTCCTTTGCGTGCCGTTACCATCATTTCACCTGTGTCAACTTGCCGGCGTCGTCAGCATCCAATAGGCATTCCCAGTTTGTGTTATTTTTAATTTTAATCTAGCCCAGTTAATGATGGATAAATATGTATGGCACAATCTCTCTAAGAGTCTGAAGGAGGT
Source organism: Mobula hypostoma (assembly GCF_963921235.1). NCBI lineage: Eukaryota > Metazoa > Chordata > Chondrichthyes > Myliobatiformes > Myliobatidae > Mobula > Mobula hypostoma. The sequence continues at coordinate 33,735,281 of NC_086122.1, forward strand.
GAAGCTTTGAAACAAACTACAGAAAGTGCATCAATACAATGTTATATGTTTGGCATGTGGTTTTATTCCACTCCTGTCAAATCAGCGAATCCCCATGCACCTTATTTGTAATACTGTACTGTCTAATGAAATCATGAAACCATCAAGATTGTAGGAGCACTTCAGTAAAAGACACCCTGTGTAGGCTACTTATGGTATTACTCAATTCCAGAAGATCAAAGAAGCAATAGAATAGTGTCACACACTCAAGTCATTTGCCAAGAAAGCTAAAAATGACGCAAAAATGGTCTCATTGCTTCCTATAACATTTCCAAAATGATAGCAGACCGTGGAAAATCTCATACAATCGGTGAAAGGTTATTAATGCCTGCAGTATCAGAAGTGCTCACCACCATTCTCAAAATGGATACCTGCATTTTAAAATCAATTTCTCTGAGTATTAGCTGTAGCTTGTATTGACAAAATGAATGAAGGCATTGATTATCAACTATGCACAGAGCTACTAAAACAGTATTTCAGATACTACTGGATCAGTCAACTGTATGAGACAACAAGGCAGTATTAATGGCATATGTACAGTTTATCAAAAATGGAAAAGTTAATGAAGAGATTCTCTTTTGTAAAAAGTTAAAAACAAATATCAACGGAGAGCCAGTTTACAACAAGCTGAATATGTATATTGAGTATAAAAGTATTTCAATTAGGAACATGATGCTTTGTGCAACACATAGAGCACCATACATGACAGGACACCATGCTGGTTAGTGGCATTTATGAATAAAAATTCCAACTCTGTTTGCAATACATTATGTAATTCATCATCAACATCTTGCAGTCAAAAACCTTAGCCAGCGACATTTGTCAAGGATGACTCTTGTAATATCTGCTATCAACAAAATTAAAGCCTATCCATTAAATAGCAGTCTATTTCGCCAGTTATGCCAAGATGGTGAAGAGTTTGAACTCTTGCTTCTTCACACTGTAGTGCATTGGCTGTCAAAAGGCTGCAGCTCAAAACATTTCTTTGATCTTTTTGACTCTATGGTTGAATTTTAGCTCAAAGTCGACAAGAGCTTGTGAAACACGATTGGACTTCTATGTTGAGATGTGGCATACTTAGCCGATATGTATGACGAAATGAACATTCTAAATATGAAACTGCAGGGTGGGAATCTAAATTTAATCCAGGGAAAAAGTGCAGTGTCCACTTTTATTGAAAAAGTGGAAATATATAAGTAAAACATCGGGAGAAGAATGTTCTCACAGTTTTCCTGCATGGGAAGTATGGCACTTTCTTTCACAGATGATGATTTGCAAGAGTACTGCTTACACCTGCAATCACTGAAAAAGGATTTTCAGATTCGATTCAAGGATTTGAATGATCTGGAAATTCCGGACTAGGTAATTAACCCATTTCTTTGCAAGGTGGAAGAACAGGAAGAGAGCTTACAAGAAGAAATGATTGAAATTCAGAATGACGAAGCAAAAATGCCGGTTTTTGTGGTATGTGGCTACACTGGTATATGAGGTTTCCTGATCTTTGGAGAAGAGACAAACTGCTATTCATTGCATTTCCATCCTCCTACCTTGTTGATCGAGGCTTCAGTGCAGTGAATCACATACTCACAAGAAACAGAAACTGCTTGGACATTGTTATGTGTGGGGACTTCAGGCTTCTGCTGTCACAACTTGAACCAGATATTTCAACTTTTCCTAAAAACCATCAAGCTCAAGTATCATATTGATATCAAAGCTGCTGTACAATGCACAGGTACTGTGTAAGCTAGGTTTAAAGACAAACATTAAAGCAGAATCATTTTTCTCATGTAGACATGTTTTTACACTATGGGGGTGCGGGAAGTATATTGTCCCTAGAGGGGCATTAGCAAGTATGTAAGTGCTTTAGGGGGGCACTGGGCTAGAAAAAGGTGGGAAACACTGCTATGGAGCAGACTCTCTTTAGAGGGAAGATTAGTGAAAATCGAGATTTTAACACCATTGTGAGCTAAACAGAGGCTTTAACCATACAGATATAGACTGAAGTGGCAATAATACAAGAGCTTAAATGATGTGAGACAATGTTCCCTCTAAGGTGTGCATGTGTATGAGTGCACGCATCTTTCGCTACTAGCGCATGAAGGAATTTAATCTCTGCACAGAAGGTTGTCACCCTCTATCTCATTGGCATGTTAAGTATATTTCACAATCTCAAGATTTCTGGATTTATTGAAGAAATTATTGATTCACTATGTCGAACTCCAAAGAAGCAAAAGGCGTGAAATGCAAAAGAACTCCTGCTTTATTTAAAGCAGAATGGTTTATTATCCTTAGAAAAGCTTCAGGTTTACTTACACTGAAAAATTCAGTGTGCACATGTTGTCGCCATGTCCAGCACAAGATTTTTGTGCACACCGGTCATTCCAAATTAGAGGGAACATTGGTGTTGGGGGAGGAAGTTTCTGGAATGTTCGGAAGCGTTTCTACCCAGTGGTGGATGTCGTTGCTGAACTTGGCTCTGAGGAATGAACAAGTATCAACGGGGAGCTTTTAGGAAACTGCAATTACCACATAGCAAGGCTTAGAATGGCCCTGAAAGAGGTTATAAAACACTCCAAGGTAAAATTCCAACTGTAGAAATGCCAATCAGTTTCAATGGGATAATAACAGATCAGGCCCAAGTCAATTGGATTCAAACCTTGGCAGGCAAAATTCTAATTACAGACACGAGAGGTTCTGCAGATGCTGGAAATCCAAAGCAACAGACACAGAAATGCTGGAGGAACTCAGCAGATCAGGCAGCGTCTATGGAAATGAATAAACAGTCGACGTTTTAGGCCGAGACCCTTCAGGACTGGGAAGGAAAGGGTAAGATGCCAGAGTAAAAAGAAATGAGGGGAGGGGAAAGAGGACTAGCTGGAAGGTGATAGGTGAAGCCATGTAGGTAGGAAAGGTAGAGGGCTGGAAAGGAAGGAATCTGATAGGAAAGGAGAGAGGACTTTAGGAGAAAGAGAAGGAAGAGGAAACCCAGGGGGAGGTGACAGGTGCGAAGAGTTAAGGGGCTAGAGTGGGGAATAGACAAAGAGGAGAAGGAGAGAGAATTTTTTTTTAACTGGGAGGAGAAATTGATGCCATCAGGTTGGAGGCTACCCAGATGAGATATGGTGTTGCTCCTCAACCCTGCGGCCACGTAGCCTCATCGTGGCTGTGGTCCTACATGTTAGAGTGGGAATGGGAATAAAAATGTTGGTCACTTTTGGCAGATAGAGCTGAGGTGCTCGGCAAAGCGGTCCCCCAGTGTATGTCAGGTCTCAGCAATGTGGAGGAGGCTGCGTCGGGAGCAGATTTGCATGTGAAGTGTTGCCTCAGCTGGAAGGACTGTTTGAGGCCCTGAACAGAGGCGAGGGAGGAGGTAAATGGGCAGGTGGAGCACTCTGGCCGCTCACAGGAATTAAGCAATTAACCGATGGAAGGCTTTTGAAGATGCGATTTTTCAGCTGTGATCTCATGTTCCCAAGAGGAAATCTGAGGGCAGAAATGGATAAGAGAATAAAAAAGAGCAGAAATAAATGTGGTAATTGTGTTGGCGTGTGGCCAAGTGGTTAAGGCATCAGTCTAGTGATCTGAAGGTTGCTCATTTTGAGCCTCAGCTGGGACAAGGCACTTAACCACACATTGCTCTGTGACGACACCAGTGCCAAGCTGTATCGGCCCTAGTGCCCTTCCCTTGGACAACATCGGTGGCATGGAGAGGGGAGACTTGCAGCATGGGCAACTGCCGGTCTTCCATACAACCTTGCCCGGGCCTGCGCCCTGGAAACCTTCCAAGGCGCAAATCCATGGTCTCACGAGACTAACGGATGCCTAAAAAAAAATATGATAATTGTGTAGTTGATAAATCAAAGGAGAAACGGCTTGACTACAGAAACTTCAGAGGGGAACTCTACTGTCCACTTGGCAGTTAAGGCACCAATGAAGGTCCTCCATCTCTGGCGGTGTTCAGGGCTTCCTTTATTGCGTAGCTCGGTTTTCACTACTGTCAGTCATGCAAATCCCGGGTGGAGACTCAGGAATATTGTTGCACTCAGATGCTGAAGGATTCTTCACTGCTGTTTCCGCAACCATTTTGTTTTACCAGTCAGGGTTGTTAGCCCTGAGCTGAACCCCTGAACCTGCAGGATCAGTGAACCACTCGTAGACTGGCCTCTACCCTTTGACCTGTCTGGCATGGGTGTCCCTAACAGAGCAAAGCATTAAAACCCTGTCTCTGGTTAACATAGCTCTCCAGGTCATTGAGGCATACAAGCCTCCAAACCACAAGGTTGTGGACCTCTTCAGAGAGAAAGTAAGAAATTAGATGTCGGGGGAAAAGGGAGCCTGAATAAAGATGGTCAGCAAACACTAACGGGAATCTGTATGTAGTCATAGACATATGCTGGAATGGATTATGAAAAGAAAAATGAGTGGTGTCAGACACAAAAAAAGGAATCTTCTCACTGAGATATACAGTAGCTGAGGAACTAAATGCATACTTTATATCAGTTATCATCAACAGAAAAGACACTTTTGAATCTCAACAGAGAAAGATGTAATTGAGGTCACATCTCGTACATACTGTAGGCTAAAAATTGATCGAAGCAGAAAGCACATCTGGACTTAGTGGATCAATTACTCTCCTACAGATATGATGCATCCTAGGTTTCTGAGAAAAGGAGAAATTGCCAGTGTCCTGTCCAAAACCTTCCCTGCAGAGGGCTGGGAAATTGAGAATGGTATGCATTTTTTTCCTCCCTAGGAGAATGTGGGGATAAACGCAGTAATTACAGACTAGAGTAGCCTTGCTGATGAGGAAAGTTCTAAAAACAATAATCAGGGCGGGATTGTCAGTTGCGGCTGGTGAGAGAATGCCAATGTAAGTGTGTTGGTGACGAATCGTATTGAACTAATTTTGTACCATAGAGTTTTTATTTAAGTAGCAGAGAGTCCACGAAGGGAAATATGATTGATGTGACCTTTATGGATTTGCAAATCAATTTGATAAGATATTATATAGTTGGTTTGTTATTGAGATTTAAAGCCTGAAAGGGGCTACACTATCATGGGTAGAAAATGATGACGGTCGTCATGCCTTTGCGTGTGTGGGAAATTATGCCTCGAATTTTTTTTGAAGAGGTTGCTAAGAAGGTTGATGAGGACAGGGGTAGACTTTAACATAGTCATAGTCGTACTTTATTGATCCCGGGGGAAATTGGTTTTCGTTACAGTTGCACCATAAGTAATAAATAGTAATAGAACTATAAATAGTTAAATAGTAATATGTAAATTATGCCAGTTAATTATGAAATAAATGCAGGACCAGCCTATTGGCTCAGGGTGTCTGACCCTCCAAGGGAGGAGTTGTAAAGTTTGATGGCCACAGGCAGGAATGACTTCCTATGATGCTCTGTGCTGCATCTCGGAGGAATGAGTCTCTGGCTGAATGTACTCCTGTGCCCAACCAGTACATTATGTAGTGGATGGGAGACATTGACCAAGATGGCATGCAACTTAGACAGCATCCTCTTTTCAGACACCACTGTGAGAGAGTCCAGTTCCATCCCCACAACATCACTGGCCTTACGAATGAGTTTGTTGATTCTGTTGGTGTCTGCTACCCTCAGCCTGCTGCCCCAGCACACAACAGCAAACATGATCGCACTGGCCACCACAGACTCAGCATCGTTCGGCAGATGTTAAAAGACCTCAGTCTCCTCAGGAAATAGAGACGGCTCTGTCCGTTCTTGTAGACAGCCTCAGTGTTCTTTGACCAGTCCAGTTTATTGTCAATTCATATCCCCAGGTATTTGTAATCATCCAGGGGCTACGACAAGATTTTGTGTAGTAGGCTGGTCTGGAAGGTGCGATCACATGGGATCCGGGGTGACCTAGCCAACACAATAGTGTAGTGGTTAGCACAGTGCTTTACAGTACCAGCGACCCAGATTCAATTCCCGCTGCTGCCTGTAAGGAGTTTGTATGTTCTCTCCGTGTCCGCGTGGGTTTCCTCCCACAGTCCAAAGACGTACCGGTTTGTTGGTTAATTGGTCATTGTAAATTGTCCCGTGATTAGGCTAGGGATCAGTCGGAGGATTGCTGGGTGCCGTGGTTCAAAGATCCAGATGGGCTTGTATCTCGCTGTATCTCAATAAATAAATAAACCACATACAAGGCTGATTTGCTGGAAGGAGCCAGAGGTAGCAGTGGAGTGCTGTGTCCGATGGTGTGCTGCTTGGGTCCTGCTGGGTCCTCTATTGTTTGATCTATTTATTAAAGATTCAATCGAGGATGTACAAAGCATAATTAGTAAGCTTGTGGATAATGCCAAAATTGGTGGTGTTTTGGCTGGGAAGAAGATTGTCCAAGGTTACAGCAGGATCTAAATCAACTGGGAAAGTGGACAAAGGAATGGTAGATGGAATTTAACTTGTACGAGTGCAAAGTCTTCCAAGAGGACCACAACCTGTCATAGTTTGGAGACTTGCATGTCTCAGTGATCTGGAGAGCTATATTGGCTGGAGTCAGGGCTTTATGTTTTGGCTCTTGGTAGGGTCACCCATGCCAAACAGGTCAGAGGGTAAAGGCCAGACCAAGAGTGGTCCACCGGTCTTCTAGGTTCAGGGGTTCAGCTCAGGATTAATGACCCTGACTGGTAAAACAAAACAGTTACAGAAACAGCAATGAAGAATCCTACATCTGAGTGTGACGGTATTCCTGAGTCTCCACCTGGGACTTGCATGACTGACAGTGGTGAAAACCGAGAGGAAGCTACTGACACGATGAAGGAAGCCCTGAACACTGACAGAGATGAAGGACCTTCATGGCTGCCCTGAGCAGACAGTGAGTAAGTGACAAGTGATGCATTTGAAGAAGTTCGCCGAGGGCAGGACTTGAATGGAGAAACCTTGGAGGACAAATTCACCGCAAGTGACAGTGGATGAGAAAGGTGCATTGGCACATTTGCTTTTGTTGGATGTCTCAGTGAGTACAAGATTCGGAATGTCATGTTATAGCTGTACAAGACATCAGTGAGACCAGGTGGAGTTTTGTGCACATTCCTCTCGCCATTCCGTAGGAAGGCAGGATGTGGTTAAGCTAGAGATGGCACAGAGAAGATTCACAAGGATGTTGCTTGTACTGGAGGACTTGTGTCATGAGGAGAGACTGGATAGGTTGAAGCTATTTCCTGGTGCCTAGGAGAGAGAGGATAATCCTATGGAGGTTCATATAATCATGAGGGACATAGATACGATGGATAGTCGCAATCTCTTCCTAGGGTGTGTGGGGGGGGGGTCTAAAACTAGGGGGCATAAGTTTCAGATGATTGGAGAAAGATTTAAGGGAGATCTGAGATGCAGCTTTATATGCAGAAGCCGGTCTGTATATGGAAGGAGCTGCCAGGGGAAGGAGTTGAGACAGGCACAATCACAATATTTAAGTACATGGATGGGAAAGGTCTAGAGAAGGGGTTCCCAATGGACCAATACCATTAAGCAAGAGGTCCATTGGGAACCCCTGGTGTAGATGGATATGGGTCAAATGCAGGCAAATGGGACGAGCTCAGGCGGGCACCTTGGTCGGCACGGGTGAGTTGGGATTGTCCTTGTTTTCGAGCTCTGGAACTCAATGACCCTAAAGGTGCCCAAGGAATGTAAAACAGGAGGGAAGCTTGACTGGTTGGCAGGAGGCAAAGAGTGGCCAGTGTTCCACAGGGGTCAGTGTTGGGATCGCTTCTTTTCATGTTCTTTGTCGATGATTTGGATCACAGAATGGATGGCTTTGTGACCAAGTTTGCAGATGGGGCAAAGGTAGGCAGAGGGGCAAGTAGTGTTGAGGAAGCAGGGAGTCTGCTGAAGGACCTAGACAGATTGGGAGAATGGGCAAACAAGTGGCAGATGGAATGCAGTGTAGGGAAGTGTATGGTCATGCACTTTGGTAGAAGGATTAAAGGTGTAGGCTCTTTCTAAACGGGGAGAAAATTCAAAAATCAGAGGTGTAAAGGGACTTGGGAGTTCTTGTGCAGGATTCCCTAAGGGTTAACTTGCAGGTTGAGTCAGTGGTAAGGAAGGAAAATGCAGTGTCAGTATTCACTTCGAGAGGACCAAGGGTATAAGAGCAAAGATATAATGCTGAGGCTTTATAAGGCATCGGTCAGATGGCACTTGGAGTAAAAGAAATGCTGACATTGGAGAGGGTCTAGAGGAGGGTCACGAGAATGATTCTGGGAGTGAAAGGGTTAACGTTTGTGGAGTGTTTGATGGCTCTGGGCCTGTATTCACTGGGGTTTAGAAGAATGGGGGCGGGATCCTATTGAATGTTGAAAGGACTGGATAGAGTGAAGTTGGAGAGGATGCTTCCTATAATAGGGGAGTCTCGGATCAGAGGGAAAAGCCTCAGACAAGAGGGAAGTCCATTTAGAATAGAAATGAGAGGGAATTTTTCTAGCCAGAGGGTAGGGAATCTATGGAATTCATTGCCACAGACAGCTGTGGAGGCCAAGTCATTGAGTATATTTAAAGTGGAGGTTGTAGGCTCTTCATTGATCAGGGCGTCAAAGGTCACGGTGAGAAGGCAGGAGAATGGGATTCAGAGGGATAATAAATCACCCATGCTGAAATGGTGGAGCAGACTCGATGGGCCGAATGGCCTAATTCTGCCCCTATATCTTATGGTCTAATGATTTATCAAACGGGAAGAAGTACACAATGAAATTCCCAGGAGCACTGCTTTTAAATATAAAAATAATGAATTGGAAATGAGTGTACCAAATACAGTTTCCAAATTTACACATGACAAAACTTGGAAGTGGACTGAAGTGTTGGGAAAGTGGTAATGGGTCAAGGAGATATGGTTGGTGCATTGGGTCGATAGATGGGTGATGAAATTTATTGCTGTGAAATTTGTTACATTTTGAAGGAGTTTTTAATATTGTGAGGATAGAATTCCTGAAGAGAAATGAGAACAGAGATCTGGCGTGTTTGCATGTAATTCATTATAAGTGGCAGGTTGAGAAAGTAGCTGAAGCAGCATGTTTGGCTCCGAGCTTTACAGACAGAGGCACAAAGAAATAGAGCAGAACAGTCCAGCTGAACCTTTACAAATCACATGTGGACACTATTGTTGTACAATGTCCAGTTCTGAGTGCCATGCTCTGGGAAGGACGTGCAGCCTTTGAAGGCAGTGCAAGAATGATTCCAAGGATGGACAACTTTGGTTATGTGCTGTAGACTGGAGGAGCTGGATGTTGTTCTCCTAGGGAAGGAGAAGGTTGTGAGGAGATTAGATCGAGGTCACTCCCGCTCCCTGTCACTCATGGACCTTCTGCGCACTGCTGGTGTCTTCAGCAGTGGGGACAGATGCAGGGTGTCCATTGGGTTAATCTGCTATTTCTTTGTCCCCTATTGCTACCTCACCAGCATTATTTTCCAGTGGTCCAATATCAACTCTTGCCTCCCTTTACTCTTTATATAAATGAAAAAAACTTTTGATATCCTGCTTTATGTGGTTGGCTGGTCTGCCCTCATATTTCATCTTTTCCCTTCTTATAGCTTTTTTTAAAGTTGCCTTTTGTTGGATTTTAAAAACTTCTCACTCACTCTTGCTACCTTGTATGCCATTTCCTTGGCTTTTATGCAGTCCTTGTGGGAGAAAGTTGGTTAAAGAGAAGAGTAAACAGGAATAAGCAGCCCAGGTAGCTAAAGCTGAAGTGGGGGGATTAAGGAAACAGTGCCATGTTTGAAAGGCAGCTCTAAATGTGGTACATACATGAAAAGAAAAGTAAGACTGGCAATCATACGAAGTGTGTAAAGCAGATACAAAAGTTGCACGGTCAACTTGCTGCACAGAGAGGAATAATAAGTGCTTTTGGATTCCGAAAGGGGGGAGAAGGATGGATATAGAAATATGGATTGGAATGATTTAGCTATATAAGACCTTGGTCAGACCCCACTTGGAGTACTGTGTTGTGTTCTGGTCATCTCACTACAAGAATACTATATATGTGGATGCTATAGAGAGAGTGCAGAGGAGATTTACGAGGATGTTGCCTGGATTGGAGGGCGTACCTTATAAGAATAGGTTGAGTGAACTTGGCCTTTTCTCCTTTGAGGGGCAGAGGATGAGAGGTGACCTGACAGAGGTGTATAAGATGATGAGAGGCATTGATCGTGTGGATAGCCAAAGGCATTTTCCCAGGGCTGAAATGGCTAACACGAGGGGAGCTTAGTTTTAGGTGCTTGGAAATAGGTACCAAGGGGATGTCAGGGGTAAGTTTTTCACACACAGAGTGGCGGGTGCGTGAAATGCACTGCCGGCAACGGTGGTGGAAGCAGATACAATAGGATCTTTTAAGAGCCTCTTAGATAGGTACATGGAGCTTAGAAAAATAGAGGGCTTTGCGCTAGGGAAATTCTAAGCTGTTTCTAGAGTAGGTTACATGGTCGGCACAACATTGTGGGCCGAAGGACCTGTAATATGCTGTAGATTTCTATGTTCTATGTATTTAAATTAGTAAGGAGACAGAATAGATAGAAACTGTTCTCACTGGTGGAGGGAGAGCCACAAGGATTCTTTAATAGACTGTGTTGAATACAGAACCGGGGTAGTAATGGAAACAGTAGCACTCAGAAGGGAGCTGGGTAACTGAAAAGAAAGAAATGACGGGACTATGGTGAATGGACGGGGGAAATTGTCCAGCTCAAGGGTTCCCCACCTTTTACATGTATGGACTTGTACCATTAAGTGAGGGGTCCATAGCATCCAGGCTGGGAACCGCCGGTCTAGCTGATTTCTCTTACATAGAGTTGCTATGGACTCAGTGGTTGAATATCCTCCTCCTATGCTGTGACGGTTACACGATTCTGAGTCTTTTGCTTGGGCACGGTACACCTGTTCGAAAAGTAATGCTAGATTTCATTGTAGTGCTTGCAAAGCTGAGCTGATGGGTGAAAGTGATAAATCTGGGTGGGCGGGATTGTGGTTTCTCGTGACGGGGCTGATGAAAGCAGTTCATTCGTCCATTCGCCCATTCGCCATGTGCTGTGTCATATAGCATGGTGATCTACAGAAGTGGTTTCCCATTGCTTTCTGGTCAGTCTCTTCACAAGACGGTGACCCCGGCCATTATCAATACTCTTCAGAGACTGTCTGCCTGGAGTCAGTGGTCGCATAACCAGGACTTGTGATCTGCACCAGTTGCTCATACGACCATCCACCGCCTGATCCCATGGCTTCACGTGACCCTGATCCGGGGGGTTTGGGTGCTAGGAATATGCTATCCTTACCCAAGCATGCCCTGCAGGCTAGTGGAGGAAAGGAGCGCCTTACACCTCCTTTGGTAGAAATGTATCTCCACCCTGCCTTCCAGTGGGTGGGAGAAACAGCTGTGGGGGTTTGGAGGGAATAGCGCACTCTGGGACAGTATGTTCATTTCAGTCCAATACGGATTTCCTGCTGACATAACTTCTGGAGAGCTGGAGTTGCATGTCACTGGTCTGTGTGTAATGTTGAGTGTTTGTTCCCTAGGAGGATACTTGTGAGGATTTTGCAATTTCATGCGCGGCCTGAGGGATGTAAGAGTTTTCAGAGTGAGGCTGGTGATGACGGTCAGCTGGTAAGCTTGCTCTCTCTCACACTCGCACTCAGCCTTACACTCACATTCTCCATCCTCATCTTCCACGGTCGCAGTTGATGTTCAACGTGCATCTCCTGCACGGCCACTGTCATTGGCAACCAGGTCTCTGCAGTAGCCCAACTTCCTCTTATGAGAATCCAGCCTTTTTTCCATCCCAGATCTTCATGACTGTTTATTCTGCTGATGTTTTCCATTTGTCCTAATATGAAATCTCAGCTCAATTCCGAAGGTAATTTATTTCCTTATGACCTGCCATTAGTGCTCAAAACGGGGAAATTTGCAGCTTTCTAGAGAGTCATTTTCACAAGTAACAGCATTGACACCGAAGAGCACAGTACATATGAGGAATAATATCAGCACTTCATAAAGGGTGAAATTGGTTGTTGGTCACAACAAATGCCCTGTTCATTCATCTTCAGCTGCTGTACCTGTTTCCTCTTTGGCTACTGGTTGATTAGCCTGAGATTTAAATTAAAATAGTTTATAAATAACTTGCTTAGCACCGTTAATGAGTAGAACCTCAAAAGACATTTTGTAGAGTTGATGCCAAACAAAATCTAACACCAAATCACTCAAATATTTTGACAAATGATCTAAAAAGGAAGTACTGTACTTACTCAGGGTTGGTAGCCTACTGTGAATTAGAAGGTGGTGAAGAGTCTGGTTCAGGCTCAGGGACGTATTCAGCAGTGGAGCTGGTGGTTGAGAACCAGAATTTACATTAGATACTGATGTTGCGGCTTCAGTCTTCACAATATCTGGTTGGAGGTCATTTCTGGAGTTCATCTCTGGATGTCAGGCAAGCAGCCATATTATTCAGAAATTGTTCTTGAGTTGTTGGAGTTCGATGTCGCCAGCATGTTTGTGTTTACAGAATTGTGGATAATTGACTTTTAAGCCCTGGACTGAAGCGGAGAAACTGAAGTTTGTGCTCTGACAGGAAAGTGGTATGCACAGGATTGGCCAATCTTGCCTCTGATGGTTATGTGATGCTTGTTAAATGTTAGAGTAGTTAGTACAGGTGGAGCGTGCATGATATCAAAAGTCATTGCTTTCAGGGAAGGGAAAAGGTGCTGACAGTGTCCCATGTGAGAGAGTGTTTCTTGTCCGATCTCCTTCCAGCTGAAGTTGGAAGTTGTCTGGAGTTAACCCATTGCATATTTTATTTTATTTAGAGGTACAGTGGGGAACAAGCCGCACCATTCCAGCAACCCACCGGTTTAACCCTCGCCTCATCACAGGAGAATTTATAATGCCCAATTAGCCTACTAACTGGTATGTCTTTGAACTGTGGGAGGAAGCTGGAAGCACCCTCGCATTCATGGGGAGAACATACAAATACCTTACCAACGGCACCAGAATTCTGACACCCTGAGCTGTAAAAGCATCGTGCTATCCGCTATGCCATCATGGCGCCCTTCTTTCCTGTAGCATTCCAACCTGCAGCTTTTATCCTCACAAACCTTGTAAAGCTTAATTTGGCTGCATGACTGTTCAGGATATAAGTTAATATTATTGTGGTGATGCTGATATTTGATTTCAGGACTTGAAATCGAACCTAGATTTGATACTAAGGTTTGACGGGAATCTGCTGTTCAGACCTTTTGAATTTTTTCCACTTTAGACCCTTCATTGCTCGGAGTTGGCCACGGGTATGGTGTCCTAGCTGTCTACTTGATACTGCCAGGGCAGTACGATATGGAGAGCCAGATGTTGCCCATGCCAGGCTGAGACTGATACAGTTTGGCACCAGCGGCATCGTTGGAGTTGTCAGTCAGCATTGAACTCAACGTAAGACTGCCTTAGGGACTCCAGCCCCAGATATTTCCTTGGGGTTTACTCCCAAAGCCTTCCCCGTGAGTTGGTACAGGCGCAAGGCAGAGGAGGTTTGAGATCAGCGTTTTCCCTCTACTAGATGCGTTGCCCGAAGTGACTGGTTTTAAGGTGCCAGTAGCCCACCTTTGCCCCTTCTCCTGTCAGTAGAAATGGTTCCACCAGGCTCTGCAGCTAAGCAACACGTGAAGGCCAGGAGCTGGACTCAGTTGTCAGAGGCTATTTGAGACGGACTCCATTGGGAGCGTTTAATAGGTAGTGGGAGCTTGTCCCCATTATCACCCCGCCCCCGGCTATGACTACCTTAAGGAACCTTTTTTTTCCACTGTTCAGTTAGATAATGACAGCAGACTGGTGCAGTAGTTAGTGCTGTTGTGGCAGAGCTTCAAGGATTCGGGTTTGAAATTGAGCTTGCGTGCTGTCTGCGTGGAGTGCGTTCTTTCTATCATTCAAAATATTTCCTCTGGCTTCTTGGTTTCCTGTCTTATGAGACCATAAGCCATTGGAGCAGAATAAGGCCAATCGGCCCATCATGTTTGCTCCACCATTTGATCATGACTGATCCATTGCCCTGTCAACCCTGTTCTCATGCCTTCTCCCTATAACTTTTCATGCCCCGACTTACCAAGAATCTATCAATATTCCCTTTAATTACACTCAATGACCTGGCCCCTAAAGCTGCCTGTGGCAACGACTTCCACAGACTCAACACACTCCACCTCATCTCCATTATAAATGGACGTCCCTCTTTTCTGAGGTTGTGCCCTCTGGTATTTGACTCCCCCACTATAGGAAACATCCTCTCCACATCTACTCTATTTCAGCCTTCCAACATCCAGTGGGTTTGAATGAGACCTCCCACCTCCCCCATCTTTTCTAAATTGCAGTGAATACAGGCCAGGAGCTGTCAAACACTCCTCATGTGATAATCCTTTTAAACCTAGAATCATTTTTGTGACCCTCCTCTGAACTCTCTCCAATATCAGCATATCCTTTCTTAGATAAGGGGCTTAAAACTGTTCACAATACTCCAAGAAAGGCCTCACCAATGCTTGGGAACCCTGCCTGAGGAATCCCAAGAATCTTTGCACCTCAGTTTTTGAATTTTCTCCCCGTTTAGAAAATAGTCTATGCTTTTATTTCTTCCTGAGGCTGTATTTTGTCTGCCACTTCTTTGCCTATTCTCCTAATTTGTGTAAGTCCTTCTGCAGCCTCCCTACTTCCTCAAAACTGCTCTACCTATCTTGATATTGTCTGCAAACTTTGCAACAAAGCCATCAATTCCATCATCCAAATCATTGACATATAACGTAAAAAGAATCAGACCCAACACAGACCCCTGCGGAACACTACCGGTCACCGGCAGCCAACCAGAAAAGGCTCCCTTTATTCCCACTCTTTGCCTCCTGCCAGTCAGCCACTGCTTTATCCACGCTAGACTATTTCCTCTAATACCATGGGCTCTCAGCTTGTTAAGCAGCCTCATGTGTGGCACCTTGTCAAAGGCCTTCAGAAAATCCAGGTACACAGCATCAACTTTGTCTATCCTGCTTTTTATTTCTTCAAAGAATTCCAACAGATTTGTCAGGCAAATTTTCCCTTAATGAAGCCATGCTGACTTTGGCCTATATTATCATGTGCTTCCAAGTAATCCAAAACCACATCCTTAACAATCACTGAGGTCAGGCTAACTGGTGTACAATTTCCTTTCTTCTGCATCTCTCCCTTCTTGAAGAGTGGAGTGACATTTGCAATTTTTCCAGTCCTTCTGAGCCATGCCAGAACTTAGTGATCCTTGAAAGATAATTACTAATGCCGCCACAAGTTTTTCAGCCGCCTCTTTCAGAACCCGCGGGGGTAGCCCATTAGGGCCAACTGCACTCACTTCTGCCCTGTGACACTCTGGGACATCCAGCATATGCTAGTGTCTTCCACGGTGAAGACTGATGCAAGATACCTATTCAGTTCGCCCACCATTTCCTTGTCCCCCACTACTACCTCTCCAGCATCGTTTTCCAGTTGTCTGCTATCCACTCTCACCTTTTTTTCACTCTTTATATATCTGAACAAATTTTATGCTAAAGATGTGTTGTAAGATTAGCTGATTATTAATATATTTGGGTGGCAGTAGAATTAGGGGAGAGTGTATGGCCAAAGCACAAGGAAATAAGTGGCAGAATGGAACAGATGAAAGCCTGAATTTGATGGGCAGAATGGTGCTCTCTGCCATTGGGAAAAAAATCCAAGATCACAGTTCATCTGTATCATAGGCTGACATTTCTAACTTGGCTGTTTAAACCCTTTGCCTAACAACAGATCTTGCAATCTCAGATTTTCAAGGTGTAAATAGACCCAAGACCTTATCATTATTGTTAGGAAATTGTTCAGATTGGATCCCTAGAATCATACAACACAGAAATAGTCCCTTCAGCCCATCGAGCCCATGCTGACCGTTGCACCAATCCATTCCAATCTGTCTTATACCCACATTGCATTCACAGCCTTCAATGCTTTGGTGATTCATGTGCTTGTTGAGATGTTTCTCAACTGTTATGTGAATATCTTCCTCCACCACGTTCTCAGCCGGCGCATTCTTGATTCCAACCCCTTCATCTGTGGGGAGAATGTACCCCTTCTGGTCCCCCTAGAGTAGGGATTCCCAACTTTTTTATACTGTGGGCCAATTGTGAGGAGAGACCTTGGTGAGGATGGTTAGGACCCATGTGCAGGAGTATCCAAGACCAGAATCAAGACACAAAACGAGTTTGAAACAAGGACAGGGTTCTAAACCAGATGCTAGATGAGACTCCAAAGTAGAGTTGACAATTGAGCGTTGAACCTCAGTTCAGATGCTCTTTAATTATTAAAAATCCTGAAACCAAACCATGGCCACAAATTAGTTGGACAGGCCTGAATCTTTAAAGGGCCGTGCCAGCTATCCATATTCCGGAGAGTTAGAGCATCTAAACCCCAGAAGCTAGTGTGGTCAGATGCATAACATATCACCAATTGCAATAAGCAAGGGGCCCGTGGGCGCCAGGCAGGGAACCCCTGCTTTAGAGTGTGAAAAAGGATGAGTATTTATCTTGTCTATCTCCATTATAATTTAGTATACTTCTGTCAGATCACCCCTCTGTCCCTTTGCTCCCGGAGAAAACAAAACCAGCCTATAACTGAAAAGTTCCAATCCAGGCAACATCCCAGTGAATCTCCTTCATCAGTCACATCCTTCATGTAGTGAGGCCACTAGAACTGTACACAATACTCCCAGTGTGGCCTAAGCCATGTTGAAAATTTGAAACGTGATGCCCCCCGCCCTTATATCCTAAGCCACAGCCAACGAAAGACAAATATGCTAGAGGCCTCGCCACCTTCTCCACCTCTGCTGTTACTTGTGAATTTTTACCCTCGAGGTGCCTCTGTTCATCAACACTCCCTAGGTCCCTATCACTTACTGTGTATGTCCTACCCTTGTTTGCTCTACCAAAACTCATCACCTTGCGTTTGTCATTATCGAATTCCATACACCATTGATCTGCCCAACTTTCTGAGTTCATCTACATATATCGTGCTGTAACCTTAGACACCACCGTATTTTGAATCATCTGCAACCTGGTTAATTATGCTTCCTACATTCATATCCAAGTCATTAATACATATCACAAACATCAAAGGTCCCAAGCACTGACCCTTCTGGTGCCCATTGGTCACAGAATTCCAAATAACGCTCCACCACTCTCTTTCTTCCATTATAAAGACAATTTTTGATCCACATAGCCCGGCTTGGCTTGGATCCCTTGGACAATAATCTTTGGAAGCAGATTTCTCCTCCCCTTTTTGTGAAATCGCTCCTGTAGCAGTTACTTGAAAGCAAACCAAAAACTGATGAGAGACTGAGCCAGGGTGCTTGATGCTGTACAACGCACTTCCCATCAGCAAATTCCCAAATCGAAAAAGGTACGTTTGACTCTTTATTACAAAACCAGCAAAGACGAACCATCTTGCAGCAATACAAAACTAGCAAAACTAAATCAGCGATGTATCGGTGTAAATAGTGGTCTTATCGCATAATTAGCATTCTAATTAGCGAAATAATGAAGTTACCGATCTTAGCTTTCAACAAAAAATAGACTAAACTAACAACTAAGACGAAATATGAATATGTAACTATACTCATTTACTTCTACCACGCCCCAAACCTCGATTACCTTAATAAAAGTGCCACAAACTAGAATACAGGCAGCAAATAGATACATGGCTCCCACAACTCCTTAGCTCTGATGTTCAAGTTCTGACTCCATCTTGAAGTCCTCCACACCACTTACTGTCTTTCGTCTACTATACTTTGGTGTCAAATGTCGATGATAAATCTGTTTCTCAGTAACCTTAGGCATGGACACTGGTCTGAATGTTGTCCTGTCAGAGTCAAACTTTCAGTGGGACTGACATTTCCATGCGTCATCGCCCTGAGTCTCACTAATTCTCATCCTGTTTCTAATCTGCTAAGGGTATTGCTGGATGTGCACTGCGCACCCACTCACTGGAATTTTAAGACCATTGGGGGATAGGAGCAGGCCATTCATTTCCTTCAGAATCAGATCAGGTTCAATGCCACTGACTGACAGTAGGCTGTGAAATTTGGTGTTGTACGGCTGCGGTACATTGCGATATATAATAATAAAGACTGCAAATTACATTAAGAAGTATATACTGCACTTGTATTCCTCCCTGATAACATGTCCTGTGTGATGGAGGTCCTTAATGATAAATGCCTCCTTTTAGAGGCATTGCTCCCAGAAGATGTTCTGGGTGTAGGGTGCTCTCTCTAGACATGTTTACTTCCTCCAGAGGTGAAGCACGGTCCAATCTCTGAGGAAATAATTTTATTTATTTTTATTTTATTTAGAGATACAGTGTAGAATAGGCTCTTCCACGTTCCCCAGCAGTAATAAAAAACTAACCAATTTTGTTTACTTACTTATTTATTGAGATACAGCATGGAATAGTCCCTTCTGTCCCTTCGAGCAACACCACCCAGCAATCCCCCAATTCAACCCTAGCCTAATCACGGGACAATTTACATTGACCAATTAACCTACCAACCGGAAACCAGAGCACCCGGAGGAAATCCATGCGATCACATGGAGAAGGTACAAACTCCTTAAAGGCAGTGGCGGGAATTGAACCCGGGTCTGTAAAGTGTTGTGCTAACCACTACACTACCATGCCACCTAGTAATTTAACCCTGGCCTAATCACAGGACAACTTACATTGACCAATTAACTTACTAACCGGAACGTCTTTGCACTGTGGGAGGAAACCAGAGCACCCGGAGGAAACCCACGTATTCCGCGAGGAGGACATATAGACTCCTTACAGGATAGAACTCTGAACTCCGCTGACCTGGTGCGCTGTAATAACATTGCGCTAACTGCTACGCTACCATGAGTTGTTGCAGGCATGTATAAAACAAACTGCCAAGGCTGGTGATTGCAAACCAGACCAAATTGCTGAAATCTGTGGAGAGTGAAAGAGTTAATGTTTCATCCTTGTCTTAAGAAGTTAACTTGGTGCCTACTCAAGGAAGTCTCAGTGCCAATTCTGAGTGATCCATATCTGATCATTGTTGCAGAAGCTGTGAAGATGGAAATGATGATCTTGAAGATTGTTCCCAAAACAGACCCTTGTGCGTTTCAGAGGTTTCTCTTAGTTATTTTTATTTGTTTATTTCCAGACTCCCTTCCCGTAGACTACTACTCTCTTGCTACTACCCTGAGGCAACAGGGTAGTTTCTTACTGACAGTAAGCTCTTCCCAACAATGACTGGGTTTGCTTTTTAAGACCATAAGGAATAGGAGCAGAATTAGGCTACTTGGCGCACTAAGTTTACTCTGTCATTTCATCATGGCTGATTGATTCTCCCTCTCAGCCCCAGTCTTTTGTCTTCTCCCCATACCCTTTCATGCCCTGACTAATCAAGAATTTATCAGCCTTAAGTATACCCAATATCTTGGCCTCCACAGCTGCCTGTGACAGCGAATTCCACAGACTCAGCACTCTCTGGCTAAAGAAATTTCTCCTCATCTCTATTCTAAAAGGATATCCTCTCCACATCCACTCTGTTGAAACTTTTCAACATTTGATAGGTTACAATGGGGCGACCCTTCATTCTTCTGAATTCCAGTGAGTAGAGTCCCAGAGCCGTCCAACGCTCCTCATATGATAGGCCTTCCAACAGTGACCGATAGTTAAACTCTGAGTTGCAGAAGTTCTCTGTGGACCTTTTTCCTTCCAACAGAGTGCCATGACTTCGTAGGGGTTAGTGCGATGCCATCACAGCTCGGGGCACCGAGCTCAGAGCCCAGTTCCAGCATCATCTGTAAGGAGTCTCTGTACGTTGTCCCTATGGAACGTGTGGGCTTTCTCCAGGTGCTCTTGTTTCCTCCCCCAGCCCAAGGACTTATCAAGTAGGTTAGTTGGTCATTGCAAATTGTTCCATGAGGCTTGGGTTAAATCGGAGTTGTGGGGGTTGCTGTGGTGGTGCAGCTCGAAGTGATGGAAGGGCCTGTTCCACGCTGAATAAATATATAAATAAAGCCGAGGAACATTTTCCTCTCATCTGGTCCACTGAGATAATTAAGCTATTGTAAGCATGTAAAAACATACGGTGTTACAGCAATGTTCACTATATAGTTAAATAATCTTTGAAATGAGCTGTAGTCCTTTGTGGGTTGAATACCATTAATAATCACATCCTGTTTCTTGTGCAGTTTTTGAAGCATCAGCTTTGTAGGATTGTTTCTTAATATTATTAAAGGTTTTTTTTGCTATTTTTCATTCTCCTCTCCAATTTCTTTAAACCCCGTGCTCCTTCCTCTGTTCCCTCAGTGTAATCAGGGACTTAATTTTCAAGGTGCTGTATTGTCTTACCAGAGTGTGCCCACTTCCCTTTTCCAGACAAGTCTGTGTGTCCTGAACAAAACCATGCCAGAGAAGTCAGACGGCGCTGTGATCTGTGCCATCGAGCCCCCTGGCCACATCAAATCTGCGCACGCACAAGGAAAAGGTACGATACAGCTGATATTCCAGCAAGCAACGAGGACAGTTTCTTCCCCCAGTGCATGAGCTATTTCTGGATTGAACCATTGGATTCCTGTGGACCTTGGACACTCCTGAGGTGTGAACAATGGCAGCAACTGCATGCTTTGACCAAATGCATAGCTGTGTCACCATTGCTGCTTTTATTCAGAGAAAGACAAGAAGTTTTAGTACCAAAGATCACCTGATCTATACAGATCTGCGATTTAATGACTAGAATTTTTGTAGGAGAGATCTGCGTGTTCTGGAATGCCAGATATTTGGACAAAACAAAACTTTTGCTGCAGGTGTGCAGTTTGATATGGTTCTGAGTATAGATAAGTATGGAGCATTGATAACTGTGACATTGGGATGAGCTGATTGGATTAATATTTTTAATTTGCTGATTTTTGAGGCAAAATTTGAAATATGCGATCTGGGAAAGTCAACTAGATTTTTAAAATATAAATGTTCTTTGGGAAATCAGTTCATTATTCATATTACCAGATAGTCACATAAACGTAACCTCCTTGCTAGAGAAATAATCATTGGTGCACCTTTGTGGTAAAGTGTTTTGCTCCAATAATGTAGTTAATTACTATCAATGGGATGGATATTTAAAGATAGTAAATAAGCACAATGTCAAAGCAAGGTAGCAGCTGCCAACTACGCTGGACAACAAAGATTTTGCTTTCTGAATACTTTTGGGTGTATCTAATGGATTTTGGCCTGCTGGTCATGAAAATCCCCGTGAAGCTTCTCTATCATGGACCATTTAAAAAAAAATTGCCTATATTTGTTATTTCAATTCATAATTCAAGTCAGAATACTGATGCCAAGATTAGGGAAGGCATTTTTGTTGCTCCACAAATCAAACAGTTCATCAATGACAGGCAATTCAAAGAGCTTCTAGTGGGACTGGAGAAAATCGCATGGAAGGCATTCAAGGATGTTGCTCAAAATTTTCTTGACAATTACAGAGCACGCAGCTGGTTGACAACATGGTTCAAGCATACAAGACCATGAAGTGAACATGTCACTAAAGGTTCATTTACTGCATTCCCATTTAGACTTCTTCCCTGCAAATCTTGGCCTTGTTAGTGATGAGCATGGTGAAAGGTTTCACCAGGACATTGCGGTCATGGAGAAATGGTATCATGTCAACTGGAATCCATCAATGCTGGCTGATTATTGTTGGACACTTAAGGGAGAAGCCTCAGACACTGAGTACAAATGAAAACCATCAACAAGCTTAGTTGAACTATTGCAAAGCGTCAACACTGTAATGCAATTAAATGCATTATAGTCAATAAAAGTTCATGTTTTGTGTCTCCAAATTCCTACGTGATACAAATAGTCTGAAACTATATTTGTGTCCAACTTCAAGTGAACTATCATAAACAAAAAAAAAATTCTGAGGAAGCAACACTTACAAAAAAAATTGTTGTCCAGTGTTATTAAGTGGATTAGTGACAAGTATATTTACTCACCAATATACCATAGATGCAGTGAGTAACTAAACCCAAAGCTTTGCCTATGTGAATGCTGCAGAATGTTATTCACAATAAGTTAAAGGGAGATCTGAGAAAAACCTCGAACTGGCTGTATGCTTGATGCAAACAAGTATTCTTCTACTACATGAGCCATTCCTGTCTGGAATGGGTAGATACTTCGGGCGTTTTGAACTCTCTTGGCTTAAAGAATAAGTTTAAGAAGTTAAGAGTGCTTTCATTTGCCTGGATGACCAGGACGGCAGCATTTACATTGGTTTACACTTCCCAGCATGGTCTCACTCTTTTAGAACTGTTTGCTCTTCTCTTAACTTTGCCTAATTAGCATCTACAAATGTACCCATGGCTCTTCTCTTCTTAAATATGCTTGTGTGAAGAC
This sequence comes from Mobula hypostoma, assembly GCF_963921235.1. Classification (NCBI taxonomy): domain Eukaryota; kingdom Metazoa; phylum Chordata; class Chondrichthyes; order Myliobatiformes; family Myliobatidae; genus Mobula; species Mobula hypostoma. The sequence goes on from NC_086122.1 coordinate 33,757,746, forward strand.
GAGGATGTGAAGTTTAATTTGCACTATGAAGCGCCCTCTTACCTCAGAATCACCCCTCAAACCTTGCCAATATATTCCTTGAGAATACAACTTATTGACTGGTGTTCTGAACTGGCCACACTGGGAAGTTAGATGATTAGCTCATTCTAAAAGTGTCATTCTGCAGTATATTACAGTGAGAACTGGCTTATTATCATATAGTTTTAACTGGCATTACCTAATTTACAAGCAATATGGACATCTGACTTGCATTGTGCATTGCTTCAGATATTAAGTGCCTTGTGCAGTTGCTTTGCATATATTCCAAATGTGTCAGATTACTGTAGATTGTTGATAGTGTTCCTATATTCAGTCCAATAAATATTGATGCATTTACTACTTTCCAGTGGAATGGGTTCTTCTGTTTGTGAGCATGTGTGTTAATCATTTTCGGCCTCTGCTTTAGATTTGTCTCGTAACGGTCATGTCAGAATAAGCAACACTCACAACATGTTGGAGGAACTCAGCAGGTCGGGCAGCATCCGTAGAAAAGATGGGTTGACGTTTCGGGCCGGAACCCTTCGTTAAGACTGTAGAGGGAAGGGGCAGAGGCCCTATATGTCAGAATGATTTCTGTTCTGAGCAGGGCATCTCTTTTTCAGATACAACTTCTGATCAAATGTAGGTGGTTGGTTCCTTTTCACCTTTATGTCCCAGTACGAGCCTGCCTCGGACTCAAGTGAAACAAAAGTTTTGCTTATATTTTTCTTTCTCCTGTCTTTTTTAACGTGTCCTATGTGGAATTGTTTCTTATCACTATCACTCCTTTCCTGCCCGAACCTCAGTCCAGTTTCATGCAGGGCTGCTGAAGATTGCAATCAAATCTATGCAATAAGAGATGCTGTTATTCTGTGGGTTCAGGTTCAAGCACATACTGGGGCTAGAGTACAAAAATGTTTTACTTTGTATTAGCAAAAGTGATGGAAGATGACAATTTTCTATCAAGCATAATATACTCTCAAATAACCTGTTCGGCAATGCCATTTTGGGTTGCAAAGGCTCGAACAAGGAGCAGAGAGTTGATAAAGTGAGTTATGAGTGAACGTCTTTGATATTATAGGAACACAAAGAAATTCTGATAAAACTAAAGGGAAAACATACCAATGGTTGGAGGCATAATTTCACAAGGAAAAATGATCGAGGTTGTTGTTCACTCATAACAGAACGAGTTCGTCAGGGTAGTATCCTTGGCTCCACATGTGATGGATATTCAATGTCCGGGGCCCGGAGAGCTTTTTTACCAAACTCAGCTAACTAACACAGCAGTGGACTCTTCCAGGGGTCAAAGTGTTGTTTTTGAGTATGTTAAACTCCCAAATCACACTTCTTGCTCAGCCTCTTGTCATAAACAAGAACCAGTCTTCAGTTCTTAATGTAAGTTGTGATCAGTTTGAAATTTAAAAGACAGCTTTTCCTTTGTTTAGTTTCTTTTTGTAAATGGGAGTCAGTCTTCAGTTCTTAATTTAAATGACAAGCAATATCAGTCTGAAGTTAAAAGGACAGCTTTGCAAGTAAACCACACTGTGTAAAGCACAGACCCATAGCACAAAGATGACTGCTTAAGAGATGCAATGTAAAACAATGGGGTTATATTAATTGGCCCTCTATCAAGCTTGACAAAACTGGCTAAGTTATAGATAGATAGGTGTTTTATTGATCCCAAAGGAAATTACAGTGCCACAATAGCATTACAAGTGCACAGATGCACGAATGTTAGAAGAGAAGTAAGAAAGAATTTTTTTACAAAGTTCAAGGAACTTGTTTACAGTAGTTCAAGGAAGCTTACAGACCAGACTGATGCTATCACTTAGCACATCAAATAGCCGATCTATCAATAGTTGGGAGATTTGGATACTCAGAGAGTTAGCCCTCACAACATTTATTTTGGATGTCTGACTCTCTGTCCTTAGAAGCCTTAGGCCATCTGTGTGAATTTCCCAGCTAAAGTATTTGAAAAAAAATCCATTTTTTTTACCAGATAGTAAAATGCAGTAAAATATAGTAAGAGAACAGCCAGGCTTGTTAGGAATGGTCAATGAACGATAAGAAGATTGACGGAAAGACAAGTTGACCAGAATTCATTTCTCTGCCTTGGATTTCTGCGATGGACACCTCATTCATCTGCAACTTGTTGGTATGTCTTTTTAGCTTATAGAAGATGTACCTGTGTTTTGGAAATCCTTTGTGTTTTAGAAATTGTAATTTGGAAATCTTTTTTAAGATTGAAATCCACTGTGAGTTTTAAAAGTGTTTTAAGAATTTTATCTAAATTTAAATGTGTATTACTAAAAATAAACAAACTGTGGTTAAACTCCTTTGTTTGCTAGAAGTATCTCCCTGTGAAGTGGAGGGGACCCACTGCTCAAATAGTGGGTATTGGCTGCTAAACTCATCATGGAGGATAAACAGGGAAGTGATCTAGCCTTTGAAGAGTAGGTGACTACAGGTCCAACATCGCCCAAGAAGCTTAACATCATCTAGGAGAAAAGAGGTTGCTTGACTGTCATCCCATCCATCGGTCTTAAGCCTTCATTCTCTCCTTCAGCACTGTGCAGTGGCTCTACTGCATGCAATCTGTTGAATGCATTACCGTTACCTGCCAAGGCTATTCTAATCTTCAGACCTTTAGCCTTTGCCACCAAGAAGGATGAGGGAACATTGATTCCTTACAAGCCTCACACCATCCTGAGTTGGAAATATCTCTCCATGTCCTTCGTTAATCCTGGAACTCCCTTCTAAACAGCCTAGTGCAGGGGTTTCCAATCTGGGGTTCATGGACCCTTCTGTCTATGGTAGGGATCCATGGCTTAAAAAATATTAGGAAACCCTGGTCTACCTGGAATACCTTCAGTAGCAGGGTTGCTGTGATTCAAAAAGGTGCTCCATTGCCCTCTTAGGACAGGCTAGTAAAAAGGTTCTGCAGGACCCACTTGGTTGAGGAGAAACCAGGAGCTCGGCATGCAGTTATACAGGAGCTATCCTATTCCAAGAAGTAAAGGGAGACAAACTGGAGTTGTTTTCAGGTGGATATAATGGCCTTGAGTGTTTATTCAATGATTAGAATACATTTTAACCCACACACTTCAAACTAAGAGATTAATGACTTTAAGTCCTTGGAGTGCAGGTATAGCCATGGCAACCATCACTGGAGCGGACTTGGGACCCATTTCATTGAAGCAGTGGGGCCCAGGCCTGAGAGTGAAAAACTAACAGATGTTCAGCTGGTTTAAGCACCGAGCCAGTTTAAAATGATCAAGGTGTCGAGGCCAAAGACAAAAGATGAACCGATATTCAGTTTACTAACCTGTCAGGCTTTATTTGCCTCAGTGCTGAGTTGGCGCTGTAGTCGTGGCCTGCACCCACTGGGCTCCTGGAGCAGTTGAAGCCCAGAGCTGGATCCGTGGCTGTGGCCTGCACCCACTGGGCTCCTGGAGCGGCTGCAGGCCTGAATTGGCTCTGTGGCTGAGGACTCACCCTCGGGGACTCTGTGGTTTGGGTTCTGTGTGTTATTTGTTTACTTTTGGTATTGTTTGCACAATTCGTTCTTTTTTCGCACATCGGGGGTTTGACTGTCCTTGTTGTGTGGGATGTTATCATGGATTCTATTGTGATTCTTTGTTTTGTGGCTGCCTGCAAGGAGATGAATCTCAAGCTTGTATATACATACATTGATAATAAATGTACTTAATGAACGTTGGGTGTGCAACGCGGATACAGCAGTATGATACTGAAGCTCAAAGAGTTAAACTGAGATTAGGTTGTGTACTCTAGATTGTATTTCCTTGATTATAGAGCATTGAAGAGTATGGCACATGACAGGACCTTGTGCTGGACTAATTAATTTAGTTATCAAATGTTCAACCAAACTAATTCCTTCTGCCTACACAATGTCTATGTCCTTCTATTCCCTGCAAACTCATGTACCCATCTAAGCCTTTTTGAATGCCTCTATTATATTTGCCTGTATCACCTCTTCAGACAGCACATCTCCTTTGAACTTACTGCTTCTCACCTCTAATGCATGCTCTGCGGAATTAGACATTTCAGACCTCAGAGTCACAACCAGGTTCAATATCACCGGCATATATCATGAAATTTGTTGTTTTGTGGCAGCAGTACATTGCAATACATATTAAAAGACTACACATTAATAAGACTACAAGTAAATAAATTAGTGCAAAATGAAAGCAAAAAAGAAAAAAATATTGAGGTAGTGTACATGAGTTCATTGTCCATTCGTAAATCTGATGGCAAGAGGAAGAAGCTCAAAATCAAAGTAAAGTTTATTATCAGAGTACATACACGTCACCACATACAACCCTGAGATTCTTTTTCTGCAGACATACTTAGCAAATCTATAGAATAGTAACTGTAAACAGGATCAAGGAACAAGAAATTGTGCAAGTGCAAATATAAACAAATAGCAATAAATAACGAGCATGAACTATCAAGATAAAGTGTCCTCAAAGTGAGAACATTGGTTGAGGGAAGACCAGAAATGGAATGAGTGTAAGTTATCCCCTTTTGTTCAAGAGCCTGATGGTTGAAGGGTAGTAACTGTTCTTAAACCTTGTGGTGAGTCCTGAGGCTCTTGTACCGAGTCACCCCAGCCACAATCTATTCCAGCTGCTACCATCCGGGAAATGGTACCGCAGCATAAAAGCCAGGACCAACAGGCTCCGGGACAGCTTCTTGCACCAGGCCATCAGACTGATTAACTCACACTGATTTGATGGTACTCCATATTACATTGACTGTTCTATTTATTATAAATTATTATAAATTACTATGATTGCACATTTAGACAGAGACGTAATGTAAAGATTTTTACTCATGTATGTGAAGGATGTAAGAAATAAAGTCAATTCAATAAAGTCAATTCAAAGAAGCTGGGTGATGGGGTCCTTAATGACTGAGACATCGCCTTATGAACATGCCCTAATGAACTAGCCTGGGGAGGCTGGTGCCCATGATGGAGCTGGTTGAGTTTACAACATTCTGTAGCTTTTTCTGATCCTGTGCAATGGCCTCACCATATCAGACAATGACGCAACCAGTTCGAATGTTCTCCGCAGTATATCTGTAGAAATTTGCAAGAGCCTTTGGTGACATACCAAACCTCCTCAAACTGCCTTCTTTGTAATTGCATCAATATGTTGGGCCCCTGGTAGATCTTCAGAGATGTTGACACCCAAGAACTTGAAGCTGCTCACCCTTTCCACTGCTGATCGCTCCATGAGGACATGTGTATGCCCTTGACTGCCCCTTTCCAGAAGTCCATGTTGAGGGCCAGGTTGTTGTTTAGACACCACTCAGCCAGCTGACCTATCTCACTCCTGTACGCCTTCTTGTCACCATCTGAAATTCTGGTAACAATAATTGTGTTATCGGCAACTCGGTGTTTGGGCTGTAGAGCAGCAGGCTAAGCACACATCCTTGAGCTGTGCCAGTGTTAACTGTCAGTGAGGAAGAGATGTTATTTCTGATCTGCATGGACCTCTGGACTCCAGCAATGAGAGATTGAAGATGTCCTTGAACGCTCCCACCAGCTGGTTGGCGCAGGGTTTCAGTGCCCCACCAGGTACAACATCAGGGCCTGGTACTTCGCTCCTCCTCTGAAATTCTTCCTCCAAGAAGAGCCATTTCATCTTGGATGTGAGAATCACCATTTAAGCAGCTGCACTCTTGTTTTCCGGTAAAAGTGACATCAAAGGATTGAGTAAGCCACTGTTGTATCATCACTGTTGTATTGAATAAGCAGACCGGTGGGACCGATACCTTCTTGGCCCGAGGCTGTGTCTCTTTCCAGGTATGTTATGTGTTGGGTGTAAGCGTGGTTTAGTATCTCTAGTGTGAGGTAGTTCATTTTACTGTGACCGGATATAACCCCAGATGTGTTGCATCATCAGGCTGACTGAGACATGTAGGTGATGTTTTAATATGCTCCTGCCCCTATCGCTCTGTATTTCCTTAAAGCCCACTGAGCCCTTGCCGATTCACAGCCGATCCCGTTCCCTTGGTCGTTTTGGAATCAGAATCAGCATTATTATCACTAACACATGTCAGTAACTTTACCCAGAAACCATTCTCCCAGCATTCCCATCCACTGCCTGCAGATTCACCTCGCCCAATTACTCATTAATAGGGGCAATTTTCAGTGGCCTATTAATCAATCAATTGGCATGTCTTTGACCCTGGGAGAAAATTAGAGCATCCAGAGGAAATGCACTCTGAACATCACTCCAGAAAATTGTGACATTTTTGTGTTTTCATCTTCGTTGCTTCTTTCCTCTCTATTTCTCCTTATGTTCTTTCCATTTCCCATCCTTTTGTCTCTAACTCTTTCTCCTCCTTGCCTTCTGATAGTGTTGACCTCTCTTTTGTCTCCTTTTATCTGTCAATTGAAAATATACATTGCTCCTTTTCTCCTTTATCACCACACTTCCTCTTTCCCTGTAGCTGTGTCTCATTTCCTTTGCTCCTTCCCCTCTCCTTTCTTCCTCTCAAAATGTAAAATAGTTGAGCACTGGTTCCATCATTATCTCATTCACTCATTTGGTGGTGTGAATGCCAGTTCGAGAGTGACCAGGAATCCTGGCAGTTTATTCCAGCTGGAGTTCACTGTTTCCTGTTCAAAGTTGATGCGTATGGACTGCAGAAGTTCCTCTTTTACCGCCTGCATTGCATGATGAGTTCACTTCCTCTGATGTTGTGTTTTGATCTGGTATCAGACTTGACGAGGCTGAGCTTAATTGGTAATGTGTTATGGGCTTCTGCTGCACTAAAGCTTCAGTGGCAGATGTCCAGGAATTAGTGCATCTGGCCCTGCCTGGGCACTAGGGGCAGTGGATATGGTTTAAAAGAATTGTCTTGTTCCATTCTTGGATGTCTGGTTCCTTTCTGTATGAATTCATTGATTAAAAAAAAGTCACATGCTGTGATGTAGCGTTCATCTTATGACTGAAAGTTAAATTATGCAGAGTTACGGTTTAGTTACAATCCGACTCATTTTGTGCTTGTGACCATGTGAGTATGATTTGGTTCTGCTTTTATCAAAGATGTGAATGCCTGTCTTCTTGTACATCCTGTGAATAACTTGTACATATGCCCCGATTGTTCGCTTTCTGCCCATTCTCCCTAAGCTACCTTCCCAAACGTCTGGGTGGTTCCTGAGTGCAGACACATGGCAGTGTTGGTGACCCAGTACACGTCACCCAGTTTGTGCCAGGTTTGTTCCTCTTTCTGGAGGTGACTCATGTCTGACCATGTCTGACAAGCCTAGTTTTAACCTGGAACCGGCAGGGCTTCACTTCACTGCAGGCCCCGCCCTGGAATATTTTAATTTGAGACTTGTATTTTGACTAACTATTTAAACCTCTCATCTTTGAATGTTATACTCAGTGCTTCAGCCTATGAAGGCCAGCCTGCTGAATGCCTTCTTCACTACCCTACGTCACCAAAAGTTTGAGCAAATTTCTACGGATGTAGTTCTGGGGGATCTCAATAAACCAGGCAACATCCACGGAAAGGAATCAAAAGTTGATGTTTTGGGCCAGGATGATTCTTCAAGATCTGATGAAGGGCGTTGTCCCAAAATGTCCCCTCGTTATCCTTTGCGGGGATGCTGCCGGACCTGCCAAGTTCCTCCTACATTCTGTGTGTGTGTGTGTGTGTGTGTGTGTGTGTGTGTGTGTGTCTGTGTTTGTGTGTGTCTGTGTGAGTGTGTGTGTGAGTGTGTGTGTGTGTGTATGTGTGTGTGTGTTTCTGTGTGAGTGTGTGTCTGTGTGTGTGTGTCTGTGTTTGTGTGTGAGTGTGTGTGTGAATGTATGTGTGTGTGTGTCTGTGTTTGTGTGTGTGTGAGAGTGTGTGTTTGTGTGTGTGTGTCTGTGTGTGTGTGTGTGTGTGTGTGTGTGTGTGTGTCTGTGTCTATGTGTGTGAGTGTGTGTGTGAATGTGTGTGTGTGTGTATGAATGTATGTGTGTGTGAGTGTGTGTCTGTGTCTGTGTGTGTGTGTGTGTGTGTGTGTGTGTGTGTGAATGTGTGTGTGTGTGTGTGTGTGTGTGTGTGTGTGTGTGTGTGTGCGCGCGTGCGCTACTCTGGACGTCCAGCATCTGCAGAGCCTGTTGTGTTTCTACAGACGCACTGTCGAGAGCATTCTGACCGGTTGATCACTGCCTGGTGTGGAGGCTCCAGTGCAGAGGATCAAGACAGGCTCCAGAACATTGCAGACTCAGCCACTTCCATCACAATTGAGGATGCTTTCACAGACATCCCACCCTGCAGAAACTCATTTCAGGGAGGTAGCACCATCAATTTGCGGGAGACTTCCGGGAGAGGTGGGATGTCTGCAATAGAGTAGCTCTTTAGTAGCTGGCCAGCTAGTTTAAATAATGTTACCTATGCTAATGAATGAATGACACCTGTTAAACTCACCTCAACATGTCTTTTACAGTCTTAACCCACCATGGGCAATAGAAAAGTCACTGTTGCAAACAGTGTAGCGAGCAACACTGTCATTATTTTTGACCCCTATTAGGCAGGGGTACACTTTAGTGTAGTCAGGGGTGACGTACGTTTTATATTTTCTTTTTTTGGAACACTCTGCCATGGTGCTCTCTCCCCCTCTCGTGGTCGCTCTCGCGCTTTCTCTCTCTCTCGCTCGTGCTCTCTCCCTCTCTCTCTCTCTCTCGTGCTCGCTGTTGCGCTCTCTCTCTCGCTCTCTCTCTCTCCCTCCCTCCCTCCCTCCCTCTCTCTCGCTTGCTTGCTCTCTCTCGTGGTTGCTCTCGCGCTCTCTCGCTCGCTCTCAAAAAAATTGATTTCCGTGACATTGTATATAATTTGCGGGCATCAGGGAGCCACTATTAATATGCGGGAGACTTCCGGAATTTCCGGGAGAGGTGGGATGTCTGCTTTCAAAAGGCGGTGTCTCAAGAAGTTGGTGTCCGTTCATTAAGCACCCTCAACATCTAGGACATGCTCTCCTCTAAATACTACCATTGGCCAGGAGGTACAGGAGGTACAGGAAGTGCAAGAGGTACAGGAAGTACAGGAGGTACAGGGGGTTCAGGAGGTGCAGGAGGTACAGGAAGTACAGGAAGTACAGGGGGTACAGGAGGTGCAGGAGGTACAGGAAGTACAGGAGGTACAGGAGGTACAGGAGGTACAGGAAGTACAGGAGGTACAGGAGGTGCAGAAAGTACAGGAAGTACAGGAGGTACAGGGGGTACAGGAGGTGCAGGAGGTGCAGGGGGTACAGGAGGTACAGGAAGTACAGGAGGTGCAGGAGGTACAGGAGGTACAGGAAGTGCAAGAGGTACAGGAAGTACAGGAGGTACAGGAGGTTCAGGAGGTGCAGGAGGTACAGGAAGTACAGGAGGTACAGGGGGTTCAGGAGGTGCAGGAGGAACAGGAAGTACAGGAGGTACAGGAGGTACAGGAGGTACAGGAAGTGCAAGAGGTACAGGAAGTACAGGAGGTACAGGGGGTTCAGGAGGTGCAGGAGGTACAGGAAGTACAGGAAGTACAGGGGGTACAGGAGGTGCAGGAGGTACAGGAAGTACAGGAGGTACAAGAGGTACAGGAGGTACAGGAAGTACAGGAGGTACAGGAGGTGCAGGAAGTACAGGAGGTACAGGGGGTACAGGAGGTGCAGGAGGTGCAGGGGGTACAGGAGGTACAGGAAGTACAGGAGGTGCAGGAGGTACAGGAGGTACAGGAAGTGCAAGAGGTACAGGAGGTACAGGAGGTTCAGGAGGTGCAGGAGGTACAGGAAGTACAGGAGGTACAGGGGGTTCAGGAGGTGCAGGAGGAACAGGAAGTACAGGGGGTACAGGAGGTGCAGGAGGTACAGGAAGTACAGGAGGTACAGGAGGTACAGGAAGTACAGGAGGTACAGGAGGTGCAGGAGGTACAGGGGTACAGGAGGTGCAGGGGGTACAGGAGGTACAGGGGGTACAGGAAGTACAGGAGGTACAGGAAGTACAGGGGGTACAGGAAGTACAGGAGGTACAGGAGGTACAGGAGGTGCAGGAGGTACAGGGGGTACAGGAGGTGCAGGAGGTACAGGAAGTACAGGGGGTACAGGAGGTACAGGAAGTACAGGAGGTACAGGAAGTACAGGGGGTACAGGAGGTACAGGAGGTACAGGAAGTACAGGAGGTACAGGAGGTACCAGAAGTACAGGTGGTACAGGAAGTACAGGAAGTACAGGAGGTGCAGGAAGTACAGGAGGTACAGGAAGTACAGGAGGTACAGGGAGTACAGGAAGTACAGGAGGTACAGGAGGTGCAGGAGGTACAGGGGGTACAGGAGGTACAGGAAGTACAGGAGGTACAGGGGGTACAGGAAGTACAGGAGGTACAGGAGGTACCGGAAGTACAGGGGGTACAGGAAGTGCAGGAAGTACAGGAGGTGCAGGAAGTACAGGAGGTACAGGAGGTACCGGAAGTACAGGGGGTACAGGAAGTACAGGAGGTACAGGAAGTACAGGAAGTACAGGGGGTACAGGAGGTGCAGGAGGTACAGGAAGTACAGGGGGTACAGGAGGTACAGGAAGTACAGGAGGTGCAGGAGGTACAGGAAGTACAGGGGGTACAGGAGGTACAGGAAGTACAGGAGGTGCAGGAAGTACAGGGGGTACAGGAGGTGCAGGAGGTACAGGAAGTACAGGAAGTACAGGGGGTACAGGAGGTACAGGAAGTACAGGAGGTACAGGAAGTACAGGGGGTACAGGAAGTACAGGGGGTACAGGAGGTACAGGAAGTACAGGAGGTGCAGGAAGTACAGAGGGTATGGAGGTACAGGAAGTACAGGGGGTACAGGAGCTACCGGAAGTACAGGGGGTGCAGGAGGTACAGGAAGTACAGGAGGTGCAGGAAGTACAGGGGGTACAGGAGGTGCAGGAGGTACAGGAAGTACAGGAAGTACAGGAGGTACAGGAGCTACCGGAAGTACAGGGGGTACAGGAAGTACAGGAGGTGCAGGAAGTACAGGGGGTATGGAGGTACAGGAAGTACAGGAGGTGCAGGAAGTACAGAGGGTATGGAGGTACAGGAAGTACAGGAGGTGCAGGAGCTACCGGAAGTACAGGGGGTACAGGAAGTACAGGAGGTGCAGGAAGTACAGGGGGTATGGAGGTACAGGAAGTACAGGAGGTACAGGAGCTACCGGAAGTACAGGGAGTACAGGAGCACCTGAAGAACCACTTGTTCCAATCTGTCATCAGATTTCTGAATGGACATTGAAGCCGTGAACACTACCTCACCATTTCTCTTTTTCACCGGTGAATTATATTTAATTGCAATTTATAGTAATTTATATGTCTTACACTGTACTGCTGGTATGAAGCAACATATTTCATAACATACAACATGTCCGCAATAATAAGCCGGACTCTGATCCAAAGTCTCTCTACCTGTGTTGCCATCTTCAGGGAAATGCACCCCAAGCTTCCCCTCTGCATCAACACCCTTGAGGTCCCTGCCATTTACTGTATTTATTTACTTATTGAGATACAGTGTGGATAGGGCCACCCAGCAACCCCCAAAATACTTACTCCCTGCCTGTTATACCACCGGCGTTTAGGGCAACAGTGAAGCTCCTCCATCACTTGTGGTGTTCAGGGCTCCATTCATCCTGCCAGTAGTTTCCTCTCGGTTTTCACCACTGTCAGTCATCCAAGTCCCGGGAGGAGACTCAGGAATACCGTCACACTCAGGTGCAGAAGGATTCTTCATTGCTGTTTCCGTAACAATTTTGTTTTACCAGTCAGGGTTGTTAGCCCTGAGCTGAACCCCCGAACCTGGAGGACCGGTGGACTGCTGTCAGTCTGACCTCTACCCTTTGACCTATTTGGCATGGGCGACCCTACCAAGAGCCAAAGCATAAATCCCTGACTCCAGCCAACGTAGCTCTCCAGGTCATTGAGGCACACAAGCCTCCAAACCACGGCAAGATTGTGGTTCCCTTGGAGGAGCACCCGATTTAAACCTAGTCTAATCAGGGGACAATTTACAATGACCAATGAACCTACTAACTGGTACGGCTTTGGACTGTGGGAGGAAACTGGAGCACCCGGAGGAAACCCACGTGGTCACGGGGAGAACGTACAAACTCCTGACAGAGAGTGGCGGGAGTTGAACCTGGCTTGCTGGTACCGTAAATCGTTGTGCTAACCATTACGCTACTGTTCCACCCCGTGTGATCTGTTGGTATTTGACATCTCAGACCTCACACACATCTAGATTCAATTCTGGGTCTAATATTAAGGATTCAAGAAGGAAGTTTTACTGCTGGAGTTTAACCTGATTTAATGTTCATCACGGATCTTGTGAAGGTGTAAATGGCGATGAGGACATTTTTCCTGAGAAAAAACAATTATTTTTGTCTGGTTTGTATGAGACACTTTTACCTTATTTCTTAGGGTGTCAGGGTGGAGATACGTCTCTTCCAAAGGAGGTGTAGGGCACTCCTTTCCTCCGCTAGTCAGCAGGTCACCCTTGGGCAAGGTAGAGCACCTGTTTAGCTTCCCCACCCCCAGTCAGTGTCACCTGAAGCCATGGGAGCAGGTGGCGGTTGGTCGTCTGAGCAACTGGTGCACATCACAAGTCCTGCTTATGTGACCACCGATGTCAGGCGGACAATCTCTGAAGGGTATTGATAATAGCTGGGGTCACCCGTCTTGTAAGGACACTGCCCAGAAGAAAACAATGACAATCCACTTCTGTAGAAAAGTTTGCCAAGAACAATCACGGTCACGGAAAGACCATGATCGCCCATATCATATGATGTAGCACTTAATAACGATAACGTTATTTAAAGATTCAAAGCACATTTATTATCAAAGAATGTAAGAATTATACACCTTGAAATTTGTCTGCTTGCATGCAGCCACAAAGCAAGAAACCCAAATAACCCAATTTAAAAAAAAGACCAAAAACCACCGTGCAGAGAAAGAGAAAAAAACCCACAGATCATGCAAACAATCGAAGCGAGCCAACAGCATCCCGAACCAGACTGAGTGCCCAGATCTGCTCCCGAGGCAGCCGAGTAGGGCCAGGCCGGGACCTCCAGTTCGTCACACCCCTGGGGAAAAACACAGAGCGGCCACATCAGTTCACAGCCTCATCGCAACGGAGAAAGGAATGAACGTTCGCAGGAGAGTGAACAAAATCAGCCCGATCCTCGCCTCCATTCCCGACCCTCGGGCTTTCCAGTCTATCTGGGCCGGCGTTTAAAGTGTCCACGCACTGGGTAGTGCCTCGCTCTAGGGCCCGGAACCCGGTGCAACGGACTCGCGTGGGCGTACAGCCCCAGGCTGTCCTCGATCTCACCAAATCGGCTTGGATTTCCCCTCACTGTTGCTGCTTCATGCTTTACTCCCGGCAGCTGCTGAGAGTAGCTTGGGTTACACCGTGTCACAGCTTGTTGACACTGGCTGTGGCAAGGGCACTATTGGACCCTGATAACTTGTGGTTGCAGGGGATCCCCCTGGTGCTTTTTCCTTCCACCAAAGGTGGAACTTGTCTCCAGCAAAAGGCGCTCCAGATAACGACTGATGGCAGCTCAGCTGAATCTTACCCAATGTGAAAATCTAGCAATAGTAATGGAAATTCTGTGCTAAATTAGACCATAAGACCATAAGGCTCGGGAGCAGTATTGGCTTATCGAGTTTTCTCCAACATTCCCTCAACCTCATTCTCCTGCCTTCTCCTCTCAATCTTTGTCTCTCTGACTAATCAAGAACTTATTAGCTTCTGCTTTAAATGTACTGAATGACTTGGCCTCCACAGCCGTCTGTGGCAATGAATTCCACAGATTCACCATCCTCTGGATAAAGGAATTCTTCCTCATCTCTGTTCTGAAGGAATATACCAGTATTCTGAAGCTGTTCCCTCTGGTCCTAGACTCCTCCACTATAGGAAACATTTTCTCCACATCCACTCTATCTCAGCCTTTCAATATTCGACAGGTTTCAGTGAGATCCCCTCTCGTTCTTCTAAACTTCAGTGAGTACAGGGTCAGAGCCACTATGCACTCCTCATACGTTAACCCTCTCATTCCTCCGATCATCCTCGTAAACCTCCTCTGGACCCTCTCCAATGGCAAAGCATCCTTTCTTAGATCAGGGGCTCAAAAACTGAGAAAATACTGCTCTTTTCTTCAGTAGTTTTACTTTAAAATAACTGAGTGATTCGAAATATCTGCTTGTGAAAACTAATTTAAAAAAAATCACTGTCGTATTGTTAAATAAATATTTAATACAGATGGGTCCTTTTGCAGGGTTGATAATTACAGAAATAAATTCAGTTGAACTATCTTGGAAAGTTATTTCTCTTTTCTCAGTCATTTCTTGCAAATTGCATGAAAACCTTGAGAGTAAACAGAGCAAGTGACTATCTGTCTCATATTAATAATGATCTGGGACACTGGGAAAAGAAATGATCAATTTGGTAATTCTGACCACTATATCAACGGGTGAAACTGCTCCAAAATGCTAATTGCGTTGCTAGTGCTCAAGAAAATAATTCATTCATTATTCAGACTGGGCACTTCCTGAATGTGGAGACATGCTTTCAGAATTGAAGTGTCTTTTTCTAATAACATATAATCGATTACTACTCATGGGCTGGGCATTTAAAAGCACTGAAAACGGCTGGGTACAGTATTGATGAAGTATGTGCAGTCATTGCCAAGTACCAGAGGAGACAGTGGGAGTACGTGTACTCAGAGTTAATCTCCCAGATACCGTCAGCCCTACGTTCCATGCATCTTGCAGTGTGAAAACGGCACATACAACGTATTAAATACCATGAAATATCGGAGCAGGATTAGGTAATTCAGCCCATCGTCTGCTTCGTTTTGGCGGATCCATTTTCCCTCTCAACTCTATTCTCCTGCCTTCTCCCCATAACCTTTCACATCTTGACCAGTCAAGAACCTATTGACCTCCGCCTTAAATGCACCCAACAACCTGGCCTCTCACAGCCACCTCTGGCAACAAGTTCCACAGATTCACCACCCTCTGGCCGACGAAACTCCTCCTCATCTCCGTTCTAATCGAAAGCCCCTCTTTTCTGAGGCTGTGCCCTCTGGTGCTAGATTCCCCCACCATGGGAAACATCCTCTCTAAAGAGAGGTGCAGGCAATAGTGCGTTTTAGTTCATAACACTTGTGCTTAACGGAGCCTGCGGTTGATCGAAGAGACGTACTGGTTTAATAATTCAGAACTGTTATGCCCCAGCATGTAAAAGCTCAGAAGTTAATTGTGTTCTTGATCATTTGGAGGGCTAGGGTTGCAGTACTTAATACCTAAGTTGCTTTGTTTAATAATTCCCTGTCTTAAATAAATAGTGAGCAATCTCAAAGAGTAATATCCTAGGGAGATTAATGTCTGCTATTGTATGTCCTGATTAATTGCTTCTCAGATGTGAATGAGTTTGCATTTAATAGTCACTAGGGAAGAGATATTAAACAGGAAAAAGTTGTAGCAGTGGGACTGCTCTCTAGGGGATATTTGAGTCAAAATGAAATTATATTCATATAATTTGAAGTCTTATTTCTTATTGTCTAAATTGCAAGCAACATAGGCACACTTGTTTGTGGTCTTTATTGCTTCAGCTGACAGTAAAGTGGTTTGTTCATCCATTCTGTAGACATTCTGAAATGCTTACAATAGATTGTTAATAATCTTACAGTCTTCCAGTTCAAAATATGTTGATTCATATGACAATATCGTGGGCGTCGGTTGTCTCTTCCCTCTTAACCGACATTTCAGCGTCAGGTTTAATATCAGTGGCATATGTTGTGAGATTTGTTGTTATGCAGCAGCAGTGCATCGCAATCTATAATAGTGAAAGCTCTGAATTACGGTAAGAAGTGTGTGTGTGTGTATGTGTGTGTGTGGCCTCTGTCGGTCGTGGTTGACCGTGGGTTCTGCGCTTCTGGTCGTCACTGGGAGTGGCCTCTCCAGGGCACAAGCCAGGGCAGAGTTGATACGGAGATCTGTCTGTTGCCCATGCAGTGTGACCCCCCTCTCCATGCTGATGGCAGGTCCAAAGGAACGACGAGAGTTGATACAGTTTGGTACCAGCGGCATCGCAGGAGTTGCCGTGCCGGTGCTGGGTATGGCAGTCAGCCGTCTTCGGGACTCCGACTCCGGGTTTTTCCTTGGGATTTACTCCCAAAACCTTTCCTGTGAGCGGGTATAGCCGCAAGGCAGCGGAGGTTCAAAATCGGAGTTTTCCCTCTCCTAGATGAGCTGCCATCTGTGGTTAACAAGTCCCATCTGCCCGGAGCAACCAGTTTGAAGGTGCCAGTGGCCTGCCTTTGCCCCTTCTCCTGTCAGTGAGAACAGCTCCGCCGGGCATGAGAACTATGCCACACGTGAAGGCCAGGAGTTGGACTTGGTTGTCAGAGGCTGTTTGAGACACACGCCATGAAGAGCATTTGTTTAGCAGTGGGAGCTCGTCCCCACTACCACATACACACACACACACACACACACACACACACATAGACACACACACACACACACACATACACATACACACACACACACATAGACACACACACACACACACACACACATAGACACACACATAGACACACACACATACATAGACACACACACAGACACACACACACACATAGACACACACATAGACACACACATAGACACACACACATACATAGACACACACACACACACACACACACACACACACACATAGACACACACACACACACACACACACACACACACACACACACACACACACACACACACACACACACACACACATATTCGTGGGTTCAATGTCCGTTCAGAAATCAGATGGCAGAGGAGAAGAAGCTGTTCCTGAATCATTGAGTGTAAGCCTTCAGTTTCCTGTACCTCCTCCCTGATGGTAGCAATGAGCCGGGGGCATGTCCTGGGTGATGGGAGTTCTTAATGATTGATGCCATCTTTTTGAGGCATTGCCCCTTGGAGATGTCCTGGATGTTGTGGAGGCCAGTGCCCATGATGGAGTTTACAACTTCCTGCAGCTTATTTTGATCTTATGCAGTGGCTCCTTTCATACCAGCCAGTTAGAATGCTCCCCAAGATACATCTGTAGAAATTTAAGAGTGTTTTTGGTAACATACCAAATCTCCTAATGAAATATAGCTGCTGTTGTGCCTCCTTTGTAACTGCATCGATTCTTTGGGCCCAGGACAGATCCTCACGGATGTTGACACTTGAGCTTGCGGACTTGTCCACTTCTGATCCCTGGATGAGGACTGGTGGCCGATGTTCCCTCTAAGATATGCTCGTGCACATCTTTTGGTACTAGCACACAAAGAAATTAAACTGCACACAAAAGGTTGACACCCGCTACCTCGTTGGCATGTTGGGTATATTTCACAATCGAACACAATCATGTTTCCTTTTCCAGTTGCTGATGCGGACAGAGTTGACAACGTGGAGTTTGTGAGGATTTGTCTGCAGATTTGAGAACTGACTCACTTATACTGTTTGTATTGAAGAAATTATTGATTCACTCTGTCGAATTCCAAAGAAGCAAAGGGTGTGAAGCGCCAAAGAACTGCTAGTTCATTTAAAATGGAATGGCTTAATTAAACAGTAGAAACTGCTACACTGAAAGTTCATGAGGTCAGGAATGTGCAGCTGTGAGAAATATTTATGTACAATACAGAAACTGGTGTTATCTGCATGTTGTGTGATGCAAAAGTTGCTGGAGACTTTGCAAGTGGGAAGAAGTGACGTGATACTTGGAAACTTGACTTTTTAAAGAGTCATTTAGCAAGCAAATCACATATGGACACTGTGTAAAAGCTCCAGCAAGAAAATCCTTCATTACTCACTACAGGCCTGCTATGTACGTTTTGTGAGAGTGCAGATGAATGAGAGTGAAAATGATCAAACTCAGAGGAGATCAAAGTTCTTATTGATAGTGTTTTGCTAGTTGCTAAAATGAATACCTCTCGATATAAAACTCAGTGCACACATGTTGATGTCACTAGGCAAAAAATTGCACCGCTCAAGATTTTTTCGCACACTGGTCATTACAAATGAAAGGGAACATTGCTGGTGTGTGTTCCCTCGTCTTACCCTCATTTTGAACTCTGCCTCGTTGTAATGACATGCGAGTGCTTGTGGTGACGGTTGTCAGAGCGGACCCTCTGACTGGAGTTGGGTGCAGCCAGACGATGACGTGCGACAGATGAGGAAATATTTACACGCGAGTGAAATGCTGCTGCTGTCACGCTGGGGACAGGACACAAGGCTGGGACGTGGTAAAAGCAGTTTTACTCAGCGTGATGTCAACGCCCTGCAAGGCACAGGGGGAGCTTAGCTACCTCTAATCCTTTCTCAAATTATTCGGACTGGTGCCGCGGGAAATTGTGTTTGATGAGGTGATTTCTCTGTCATACCGAACCTAAAAATAACAAAATGGAAATTGCTTCCAATCATTGCTGCCCAAATGTCCCCATCCATCGGCCCCAAGCCCAGAAGCTGATGTTCTGCAATAAATTCCCTGTTGGTTAAACTACCTATTCATTTCCAGTTAACAAGGAAACTGATGGAAGTAACATAAACATAAGCCTATTCATGGACAGGTATGTGGATGGTGGGGATACGGAGGGCTACGGTCCCAGTGCAGGCTGATGGGAGCAGGCAGTTTAAATGGGTTTCATCACCGATTAGACGGGCCGAAGGGCCTGTTTCTGTGCTCTGCTTCTCTGTGACCCTAGGAGACGATTTAGATTCCCGTGAGGTTGACGCGACACTGATACAGTCAAGGCGTTTGTAGTTTGGAGTTTGATTCTGGCACCATCTGTAAAGGCGTTCGAATGTCCCCCCCATTGGAATGTGCGTGGGTTTCCTCCGGGTGCTCTGGTTTCCTCCCACAGGCCAAAGACGTACTGGTGGGTCGATTAATTGGTCATTACACACTGACCCGTGATCAGGCTCGGGTTAAGTGGGGGGAGGGGTGTTGCTGAGCAGTGTGGCTCGAAGGGATTCCGGGCCTGTCCTGCCCTGCATCTCTGTTAAATAAACCTTATGTGGGAATAAGCTGCTCCTATCTGAATGGGAAATGATGGTGATTCAGTGGTTAAGTAACACATTTAATAACTGAGATTTTTGAACTGTCCAAGAACCCATGACCACTACCTCACTATTCCTCTCTTTTGTGCGATTTATTTTTTTACATTTCCGATTGTAACTTTTCATGCCTTGTGCTGTACTGCTGCCACAAAACAACGTATTTCATGATATTTCTCGGTGATAATAGACCTGGTTCTGGTTCTGGTGGAACCTAACGTGCTCTCTTCTCGCTGCTGCCATCCAGTAGAAGGTACAAGAGCGTCAGGACGTACACCGCCAGGTTCAAGAACAGTTACCACCCCTCAACCATCAGGCTCTTGAACAAAGGAGGAGAACTACATTCATCTATTGAGATGGTCCCGCAACCAATGATCTCACTTTAAGGACTCTTTATCTCCTTATCTCATGTTCTCGATATTCATTGCTATTTATTTATATTTGCATTTGCGCAGTTTGTTGTCTTCTGCACTCTGGTTGATCTTTCATTGATCCTGTTTACAGTCACTATTCTATAGATTGGCTGAGTATGCCCACAGGAAAATGAATCCCAAGTTTGTATGAGTGACGTGTGTACCCTGATAATAAATTTTACTTTGAACTTTGAAATCAAATGAAAATGAAGCTAATGAGGGGAGGAGCCCCCCCCTCCCACATTTACGTCAGGTAATGTTGCTGCTCTATAAAACCCTGGTTAGACCACACTTGGAGTATAGTGTTCAGTTCTGCTCACCTTATTATAGGAAGTGTCATGTGATCGGCAACAATGAATATATCAAGTCAGGATTTACAAACAAACAAGCATTTATTAAACCCTGATAAACAATGAAAAAAAACGAAAACCCTAACCGGAAGTAAATGGCTATGCGACCATTCAGTGAACCGCTACTCAGTACTAGTTCTTAAAGCGATAAATGCGAAACCAGTTCTTAAAGCGATAAATTCAAACACAATTTCTCGAATGGTAAATTTTAAAGTCCAAGAGATTTATATAGTCAATTAGGAGAGACTTTCATGAAGTAATGAATTCCGCGAAGACACGACGTCACTGCCACTCCCAGCCGGATCGTGCCTTGTCCACAGGATTCACGACGATGGGAATAAAACGGTTTTAAAGGCACTGACCTTCCTCCTCCGTAGAATAGATCCTGCACAGCCTTTTCTACCTCTTTTAGCAGAGGCTATCTCATGCAGATCACTCTTTCTTGAATGAATTCAATAATGGTTGATCCTTTCCAAACCCGTCGAACGACTCCTTCAGGGTCCCGTCTTCACTCTCCAATATTACTGAAAAGATACGTTAACAAACCTGGCAGCGATTGGTCAAACTGCCAGCCCAGTACTTCTGTACCTTACAATAGAACATAAAACTCCGTTTAAAATCAAAACTGCATCATAATGCAAATACGCAGCGGAGTGGAGTGTCTCATTGATGTTCTAACTGGAAAACTAACTGCGTCACCAGGGGTCTTTCCTTTTATACCCGTGGTGAACATGTCATCATGTGACCTCACATTGGCGGGAAAATCGGTTAGTCCTGACGAAGGGTCTTGGCCTGAAACGTCGACTGTACCTCTTCCTAGGGATGCTGCCTGGCCTGCTGCATTCACCAGAAACGTTGATGTGTGTTGCTTGAATTTCCAGCATCTGCAGAATTCCTCGTGTTTAAGTTATTTCTGGCTGTATGATTCTATGATAAAGTTTAAATATACTGTATTTATTTGGTTAAAGGTGCAGTGCCACTGGCTGCCACTGGATGGCGGTGCACGTCTTTGTACAGCCACGTCTGCTCCAGAATGAGTGCAACTTCCCACCAGAGGGATCATCTGAACAATTCAGCTGCTCAGTTCCCGTTTACATGTTTCCATTTTACAGTCTTGTTATGGCTAAAAATATGGGATTGTTTCATGCCTGGTATGCTGTGTTTTTCAGAGTACTACTGCAATTTTCCATCCTCTCTGCTGGTATCTCGTGGACCTCGGGTGAAGGAACCATAATCACAGGAGAATGGAAAACCTGAGAAGAAAATTCTTCCCCCCTCAAGATAGTGGACAAAGCAGTCCGTTTATCGGCAGCTCATCCATTGCCTTAACAGGTCACCCTATCTTCCACCTATGTAGTCACTTCACTATTGTTTCTAAAGGGGGCACTGCAGAAAATTTACAAAATTTATTCAGCACCACCACTTAGAGCAAGAGTAACAGCGGGTACAACAAGTTAACATTTCTACTTGCCCTCTCCACCACAGAGCACATCTACACAAAGCGTTGTCACAGAACCCATCATCAGGGACCCCCACCACCCTGGACATGTTCTCTTCTCGCTGCTGCCGTCAGGAAGTAGGTACAGGAGCCTCAGGACTCACACCACCAGGTTCAGGAACAGTTACTACCCCTCAACCATCAGGCTCTTCAACCAAAGGGGATATATTCACTCAGTTTCATCATTGAACTGTTCCTACAACCTATGAACTCTCTTTCAAGGACTCTTCATCTTGTGTTCTGGATATTTATTGTTTATTTATCTATTACTATTAGTTCATTCTTTTTGTAGTTGCACAGATTGTTGTCTTTTGCACACTGGTGAGGTCATTTGCACACTTTTGACCCAAGTTGGTGAGGTCTTTCATTGATTCTGTTATAGTTATTATTCTATTATGGGTTTATTGGGTATGCTTGCAAGAGGCAGCACTGTAGTGTAGTGGTTAGCATGACGCTTTACAGTACAGACAACCTGGGTTCAATTCCCAATGCTACCTGTAAGGAGTTTGTACGGTGCGTTCTCCCTTGACCGCGTGGGTTTCCTCCTGGTGCTCTGGTTTCCTCCCACAGTCCAAAGACATACTGGTTAGTAGGTTAATTGTTCATTGTAAATTGTTCCGTGACTAGGCTGGGGTTAAATCGGTGGGTTGTTGAAGGGCCTGGTCCACACTGTATGTCAATATACAAATAAAATCTTAGGGTTGTATTTGGTGACTTTGATAATTAACTTACTTTGAACTTTGCCTTTATAATAATGTTACAGTAAAACTGGAGAGAAACAAATGCTTTTGCGCTGTAGGCTTCATTCAGAGACCATCAATTGATCTGTACATGTGAAACTACTTCAGATGTATGACCTTGTGCAACCCAGGTACTTAATTAGGTTCACGAGACACGATGGCCCATGCACAAAGCCACACTGACTACCCCTAATCAGCTGCTGTGTTTCCAGACGTGCCTCTACCTTATCCTTCAGAATCCTCTCCAGCTGTGTACATACATCTATTGATGCTTCTGGACACATCTTCAGTGATGTTCCTGGAATCATCGAGTGTTTCAGGTCTTGCAACATCATACAACCTCCTCCAGGTGACCCAGCCGGGGCTGATCAGACCCCAGCTTGTGTCCAGATGGCTAGCTACTTATGACTCCATGGCTCCCCTCTTTTGAGCCACAGCCATCTTGAGGCCCTCTCTGCTGCATCGGTGGTACTGCGGATGGCTCTCCTCTTCCTCTCTCCCTCGATGCCCAAAATGCTCAAGGCTCTAACTAAAGAACGGGCTGCAAATCCCCTACAACCAACCTCCACTGGAAGACACCTCGCTCTCCATAATTACCTACCACAGATATTAGTCTCACCGACCCTGTTCCCAGGATTTTCTTTGCTGCTCTTCTTAAAGAAAGGGACAACTTTTGCCACCCTCCAATCACCCGTAATCAGTAATGATGTGAATATTTCTTAAATGTTTATTATTTTTTTGCTAAACAGTTCTCATTACCGCTACAAATAATTTCAATTGCTAAAAGTAAGCCAGGTCCTGCCTGGTCCTTTGCAGAAAAGCCTCTAATTATCTGAGCACCAACACAGAGTAAACATAAAAGACGCCCAAGTCAAACTGAGGGTTTTTAATGATGACGTAAAGAGACCAAGGCCGGTCTTAGTCATTCTCTCAACAATTCCCACCAGTTCAAGGGGATGTTCCACAAGTTGTCAGACATGAATATCTAATCCCTGCCTCTCCTGCCACTGGAAGTAATGTTGTCAGAACAAGTAGTTGATGCAGGTTCAGTAACAACTTTTAAAAGACAGTTGGACAGGTACATGGATAGGAAAGGATTAGAACAGGGGTTCCCAGCCTGGGGTCTACAGTTAGTGGTAGGAAACCAAAGCATAAAAAAGGTTGGGACCATTATTAATCAAAGACCTGTCAACCTCTGCTTTAAGTATACTCAATGACTTGGCCTCCACAGTCATTGTGGCAATGAATTCCACAGATTCACCACCCTCTGACTACAACCAGGCCATCTTTTGAAGATTATGTTTTTACCCTCTGGCTAAAGAATATCCCCCTCATCTCTATACTAAAGTGACATCTTTGTGTTCTGACGCTATGCCCTCTGGTCCTAGGCTCCCCCACTATTATAGGTCTCTACTTTGCCTCTACTTCCTTAGGAGTTTGTGCAGATTTGGCACAACATTTATAACTTTGACTAACTTCTATAGAACTGCAGTGGAGAGTATATTAACTGGCTGCAACACAGCCTGGTATGGGGACATCAATGTCTTTGAATGGAAAATCCTTCAAAGAATATATATAGCTGGCATTTATAGCGAGAGGATTCGAGTACAGGAGCATGGAGGTGCTACTGCAGTCGTACAAGGCCTTGGTGAGACCACACCTGGAGTATTGTGTGCAGTTTTGGTCCCCTAATCTGAGGAAAGACATCCTTGCCATAGAGGGAGTACAAAGAAGGTTCACCAGATTGATTCCTGGGATGGCAGGACTTTCATATGAAGAAAGACTGGATGAACTGGGCTTGTACTCGTTGGAATTTAGAAGATTGAGGGGGGATCTGATTGAAACGTATAAAATCCTAAAGGGATTGGACAGGCTAGATGCAGGAAGATTGTTCCCAATGTTGGGGAAGTCCAGAACGAGGGGCCACAGTTTGAGGATAGAGGGGAAGCCTTTTAGGACCGAGATTAGGAAAAACTTCTTCACACAGAGAGTGGTGAATCTGTGGAATTCTCTGCCACAGGAAACAGTTGAGGCCAGTTCATTGGCTATATTTAAGAGGGAGTTAGATATGGCCCTTGTGGCTACGGGGGTCAGGGGGTATGGAGAGAAGGCTGGGGCGGGGTTCTGAGTTGGAGGATCAGCCATGATCATAATAAATGGCGGTGCAGGCTCGAAGGGCCGAATGGCCTACTCCTGCACCTATTTTCTATGTTTCTATGTATGTTTCTAATATGGATATGGCCATCAAGGGTAAAGCTTTTGCAATCATTGAGGACACCTACATGAAATATCACAGGAAAGCAGCATCCATCACCACCAAGGACATGCTCCCTTCATCGGGAAGAAGGTACAGGAGCCCCAGGACTCACACCACCAGGTTCAGGAACAGTTATTACCCCTCAACCATCAGGCTCTTGAACCAGTGGGGATAACTTCACTCAACTTCACTTGTCTCGTCAATGAACTGTTCCCACAACCAATGGACTCACCTTCAAGGACTCTTCAGCCCATGTTATTGATATTGTTTGTTTGTTTGTTTACTTATTTATTCTCAGCTCAGCTGGTAAATTCTGAGTCACAGGCATAGACAAGCATGCTAATTTCTCAATTATTATTATTATTAGTTTCTTTTTCTCTGTTTGTATTTGCAGTTTCTTGTCTTTTGCATGCCGGCTGTCCGCCCTATTGGTGCGGTCTTTCATTGATTCTATTACGGTTATTGGATTTTTTGAGTATGCTCACAAAGAAATGAGTCTCAGGGTTGTATATGCTGCTGCCTGCTCCCCATGACTGTGTGGGTTTCCTCCGGGTGCTCTGGTTTCCTCCCACAGTCCAAAGACGTCCTGGTTGGTAGGTTAATTGGTCATTGTAAAGTGTCCTGTGATTAGGCTAGGATTGAGTCAGGGGATTGCTGGGCAGCTCAGCTTGAAGGGCCAGAAGAGCTTACTTCGTGACGTATCCCAATAAATAAATAAGTAAACAAACAAACAAACAAACGTACTTTGATAATAAGTTTATTTTGAAACATTCTCTCCACATCTACTCTACTTAAGCTATTCAGTTTGATAGGTTTCAGTGAGATCCCTCCCATCTTTCCACAGGCTCAGAGGCATCGAACACTCTTTCATTCCCAAAATTATTCTCACGAACCTTCTTCAGACCTTCTCCAAAGCCAGCACATCTTTTCTTAGACAAGGGGCCCAAAGCTGCCACACTTTATTCCAACTGTGTCCTGACCAATGCCTTATTGTTGCCAGGTGTGGACGTGGCCCGGGTGCAGAGTGAGAGACACTGAAGCAGGTCGATATTTCACAGACTTTAATACGAACAGTGTTACAGGGGAAAGAAAACAATAAACAATAGGCCAAACAGGGCCATTGACTAAACTCTCAAATGGAAAATGAAGCCTACACTGCGGCTGTAAAGAACAACTAAGAATAAAACGAATACCACTAGTCTTCAGAGTCAGTTGACTCGACAGTCCAATTTCTCAGGCAAGGCGGAATGGAGATAACGAAGAGTGGCTATGTCCATGTCCAAGCCTCAACAAATACTGCGATGGAATGAGTGGAGTTAAATACTATCACAATGAAGTAATACTTAACTAACACGTGCATATGCAGGAGTGCAATTGCCGAATCTGATGGGCTGCCGAATCAGTGGTTATGACACTTATAAAGCCCCAGCATTACACCCTTGCTTTTATATTCTAGTCCTCTTGAAATGAATGCTGACATTGCATTTGCTGTCCTCACCACCGACTCTACCTGCCAGTTCGCTGTTAGAGTATCCTGCATTAGGGCTCCCAAATGCCTTTGCACCTCAGATTTCTGAATTTGCTTCTTGTTTAGAAAATATTCTACACCTTTATTCCTTCTAACAAAGTGCATGACTATACCCTTCCCTCCACTGTATTCCGTCTGTCAATTCTTTGCCTATTCTTCCAACCTGTCCCAGTTGTTCTGCAGACTCCCTGCCTTCTCAGCACTACCTGCCCCTCCACCTATCTTTGTATTGTCAGCAACCATGGCCACCAGGCCATCACTTCCATCAAAGGAGACTAGTTCTGTAGACAGCTGACTAGATCTGTTTCCCCCATAGCCAATATAACAACCTTTGGAGTTCAACTAATAATCTAGTGTTTGTTACCCAGTTAATGAAACAATGGATTGTTGACCACGGCCAATGTTTAGGAGGAACACAAAAAAAGGCATTAGAAGACTTGGCGACATCAGGGAAGTGTCAAATATATTCAACATAAATACAGTGGATTCTGGTTAATTGGGACAGATCGGGACAAGTACATTTTGGCCCAATTAAATGGCTGCCCCAATTAGCCAAAGTTTCACAGAAATAGTTAACAAGGAATGAAAAAAGACAGAAATTGCGTAACAAATTATGTATGTATGTGAAATACAGAACAAATTGGAACACCGCCAATACTAGTACAGCACTATAAAACTGTGTATTAGTTCCCAATAGGTATGGATGGACGAATTCATCCAGTGTCTGCTGCTGTGTATGGGGTGTCCGGGGAAGGATGATGCCTCTGGTGAAGAGATTTGTCATGTTCATTGCAGGACAGCTCACTCACCTTGCATTAGGGTTAGGGTTAGGGTCTCTACTGGCCACACGGCTCTCGCTGTTTACACACAACAGTGGCCACACCCTGGTACACCCTTTGACAGGTGGGCTAAACCAGGTGAGAGTTGCTAGTGGGCCTCATTCCCAGTGAAATAGGAACATGCCAGTTCTAGCAAGTGGAGCCAACTCTGCCGGTCTGGGCGGATGAGATCAACAGTGAGATCCAGCGACCAAAAAGGAGGCTTTGCAACGCTTTGTGGAGAGTGAAGGGCATGTTAAGGCACAGAAGTCATGGTCATCCACTGCAACCAAGGAAGGCCCCAGTTGGTGATGATTACTCATACCACTGGACCCAGACTTCTGAGGTCAAGAGAGAGAACTGTCCCAGTGGAACTGCTTTTCCACTTTAAAAACTTTCTCGCACAGGTTTTCTGTCATTGTTGGGTTGCTGGACAACCTACACACTGCCATATTCTTTTGATTGTAAATGAACAAAATCAGTGCACACACCTACTTTATATAATGGACTGCCTTCATACAATCTTCGACGATTGCATTCTTCAAATCTTCATTTTCATTATAATATTCAAGAAGGTTGTCGATACCTTCAAATTCTTCATTGTTCCTAACTTGTTGAAGTAGTGAAGTAGTGTCATTTTCACTCCCAGACATTTCTGTCTTCTCCGAGCCAGAATGCTTGAAACCGCAGTGCACAAAACAATTCTGAATTGTCTTATTGCTTATTTCTCGCCAATTATCAGTGACAAAAATCACTGCTTTTTGAGCACAAAAAACAAGCAACTGATGCTATTTAAAAGCAGTTTGCTTTAAGCACGGTGCAGTGTCCAACAGCCACACAAGTTCACGTGACTGACATTAGTTAGTAACTGTTTGGCAACAGTCTCCTGTCCCAACTAAGCAGCATAGTGTCCCAAATAAACAAAGGGAATCCCGGCTATTTTCTTGATTTCTTGAGTTTTTGTTCTTTAAGAGTCGTCTGGCCCCAGTTAACCACTGAATCAATTAATGGGAATCCACTCTATATCTTATTTCATATTATTTAACATCTCTTATTATAAAATACAGGAAGGATGTGGAAACCATAGAAAGGGTGCAGAGGAGATTTACAAGGATGTTGCCTGGATTGGCGAGCATGCCTTATGAGAATAGGTTGAGTGAATCTGGCCTTTTCTCCTTGGAGCGACGGAGGATGAGAGGTGTCCTGATAGAGGTGTATAAAATAATGAGAGGCATTGATTGTGTGGATAGTCAGAGGGTTTTTCCCAGGGCTGAAATGGCTAGCATGAGAGGGCATAGTTTTAAGGTGCTTGGAAGCAGATACAGAGGAGATGTCATGGGTAAGTTTTTTACACAGAGAGTGGTGATTGTGTGGAATGGACTGCTGGTGACAGAGGTGGAGGTGGATATGATAGGGTCTTTTAAGAGACTCCTGGACAGGTACATGGAGCTTAGAAAAATAGAGGGCTATGGGTAAAGCCGAGGTAGTTCTAAGGTAAGGACATGTTCGG
Organism: Mobula hypostoma; assembly: GCF_963921235.1. Lineage (NCBI taxonomy): Eukaryota > Metazoa > Chordata > Chondrichthyes > Myliobatiformes > Myliobatidae > Mobula > Mobula hypostoma. Next base: position 33,786,007 of record NC_086122.1, read on the forward strand.
CGCAGCTTTGTGGGCTGAAGGGCCTGTATTGTGCTGTAGGTTTTCTGTGTTTCTATGTTTCTAAAAGAAAAACCATAGGACAGAAAAGCAAAAAAAAAAAGAGCCTCAAACCTCAGGAATTTATTTCAGAAGTTTAATTAAAAAGCAGCATTATGAAACAGTTAAGGGACCTCATTCAAGTTGACATCAGAGCACTGTACAGAATTCAGGTCCCTGTTCTAAAAGATCAATGTAGAAAACAGAGAGAGAGAGAAAAAAGAGAGAAAAAACAAAGTTTTGTAAAGTTGTTACCTTAACTGGCAGATTACAGGTTTTGGAGAAGACTGGGCAACATATGTAGTACTTTTTCTATTTAGGACAGTGGATGGCTTAGAGGACACTTGAATGATTGAAGTTTTTAAAGTTACAAATTAATTCAATGCAATGGATTTGGAAATAATGTTTCTACTTCCAAAACAAGTATCCATAAGTACAAGACGGTAGCTAATTAAAACAGCAAGGAGCAGAGCTTACTTTCACTCAGGAAGCGCCTGGGGCTTTCTAGCACAGGAAATAGCAACTGGTTGAGATGCATTCGAAAATAAACTGACAGAAAAGGGAACATAAATATTCTGAAGGCAATGGAATGAGAGGATTCTTGTGCTGAGTATAAAGTAATCTTCACTCTACTTTTTTTAAATCCACTGGCGAATAGAAAAGCAATAATAATCAAAGTCAGCATGTAATTGACCATCCATAGTTGCCTTCAAGGTGATCTGTCAACCTGAACTGCTGCAATATTATATCAGTATTATGTTCTGAGGCTGGTCTGACTGTCATTCCAGAACATAAACCCATCACCGAGAAGGAATCGTGATATGTTTCTCAGTCAAGACGGGGCATGAGTTGGAGGGGAACGTGGAGAAGGGGTTCTTGTCCTTCCAGGTGAGAGAGCTTGTGGGCATTGGGGGGGGCAGGTTGCTGCGAGGCCTCTTGCAGATGGCAGGAGCATCTCTGGTGCAGACAGAGTTTGCTTAAAGTTCTGATGTGTTGGTGTTGTCACCCTGGTTGATGTTGGTTGATCTGTATTTTCCCAATAGAAGGTGGCGTATCCATCAAACTCCTACCTTATAGGGACATAGAAAAGGATCTGAGGAATCATGAATGGAGTTTCTTTCCTCGGAAAACACAGTTTTTCAAATTTAAGTTCAAGTTTAATTACCATTCACCCATACAAGAATATAGCCTCCATGGCCAAGGTGCAAAACACAGTACCAACAGCACACGGCACTCCTCACATAGCACACAGCATAATTAGCACATATGGTTACGATTTCAGGAAAAAACATTCAGTAACAAAGAGAAAAAAAAATAGCCCAAGTCCCTGAGTTATCCTGGTCCAGGTTGTTCTTCCACTGAATGAACACCAGAGGGCAGCACTGATGCACTGCCGGGAGGGGCCAGTATGAAATCCAGCACCGCACAGCCAGTTCTGGCATCTCCTTCGCCAGCGACTGCAGCAGGTGAGCCTGCGGCTTGGGCCTAGTCTTCGGCACAATCGAGACAACGCAGCTCCCCCCTGCCGACAGTCCCACCAATGAACAAGTGAACCAAACTTGCAGTATTCCACCTTGTCCTTTTAAGTGACGGGTCCAATTTATGTTTCTGGTTGGAGGCGATAACCTCAGATACTGATTCCCCAGCCTCCATGAAGCAACGCTAGTGGTGCAGCAGGTAGTGTTGCTGTTTCACAGTTCCAGTGACCTGGGTCTAAGCATCTGGTGCAGGCTGTGTGGAGTTTACATATTCTACCTCCCGTATCCCTAAGACATGCATGTTGACTGGTCGATTGGACACCACAAATAACCCCCAGTCTAAGTGGGTGGGAAGTTGATGGACAGGTGAGCAAGAGTCAATATATGGCAACAATCTGTAAGTTATATCACAAATTTCTACAGATGAGAGAAGATGGCGGCCCGATGCAGTGCGCAGCAGCCACTCCGGAATGAATATGTGTTATTTGTCAAGTAGGATGCCGTGCACAATCCTGTTTCAATGGAGAACGGATGTGAGAAGCATGGAGGAACATCTGGTGAAACTTCTGAAATGCCTGCTTTGCTGCCGCTGCTACTGTGCGATCGAGAATCTCCGGAGGGGAAGGCCCCAAATCCTCGGCTTTGCCTGTTGTTTGGAGGCTGGGGCTGGGATCGAAGTGCTCGGTGTCTGAGGGCTGGTCGGAGGCTCGAAGTTTTCGGACGGACTCAGAGTCGGTCTGTGGTCGGGTGCTTCCAGGATGCTGCATCGGCAAGTTTGCGGCGCTGGAGGTTCATGGCAGGGAGAGTTTTCTTCCTTCTACCGTCCGCGTGAGATGTTGGGGCTATCGGGACTTTGAGACTTTTTTTTACCGTGCCCATGGTCTGCTCTTCATCAAATTACAGTATTGCTTTGCACTGTTGTAACTATATATTATAATTATGTGGTTTTTGTCAGTTTTAGTCTTGGCCTGTCTTGTGTTTCTGTGATATCATACCGGAGGAACATTGCATCATTTCTTAATGCATGCATTACTAAATGACAATAAACGAGGACTGCGTGTCCTCATAATCTAATCTAATCTAATAATCTAAGATGTACCATGGAGAGCATTCCAAATGGCTGTATCATCATCTCGTATGGGGGAGGGGGGGTTGTGTGGGGCTATATCACAGCATCAAAATAAACTGCGAGTTATAAACTCAGTCAGCTCCATCATGGGTACTGGCCTCTGTAGTATCCAGGACATCTTCAAGGAGCGGTGCCTCAAAGAGATGACATCCATCATTGAGAATCCCATCACCCAGGACATGCCCTTCTCTCACTGTTACCATCAGGGAGGAGGTACAGGAGACTGAAGACACACACTCAGCGATTCAGGAACAGCTTCTTCCCCTCTGCCATCCAATTTCTGAATGGATATTGAACCCATGAATACAGTCTCTCTACTTTTTAAAAAAATTCCTGTTTTTGCACTACTTAATTAATTTAACTATTTAATATATATACTTACAGTAATGCAGTGCTTTTTTTTCTCTATTATCATGTATTGCATTGTCCTGCTGCCTCAAATATGATGAATTTGACAATATATGTCTGTGATATTAAACCTGATTCTGATTCTGAACAAGAGGGTGAATCAGGCTGGTACTGATCTGAGAGCTGGTACTGGGCTTGGAGGTGAATAGTCTCTGCCTGCAGTCCCTGTCCGAAATTGGTGAGAATATGAGAGTGGAAAACAGTGACATAAGCCTGGGGGACACGAGACCGCACATGTTGGAATCTGGAGCAGTGCGCAGACTGCGGGAGGAGCTCTGCAGGCACAGTCCTGGTGAGCTCTGAGATACCCACCCTTGAGTCCTGATGCAGGGTTCCCACCTGAACGCATTGCCACCTCCTTTCCTCTCACAGGAGATCCTCCAGCAGATTGGTTGTCGCCGGGGGTAGGACTTGTCATGACTTACAGATACTCACTACCTGGCACTTTCACATTGCTAATGTTACTCAGCAGTCAGAAAAAACTCCCCCAAAACCTGGATATTGTAAGTACCAGAGATTCTGCAGATGCTGGAAACCCAGAGCAACAGCCACAAAATGCTGCTGGAACTCAGCAGGCCAGGCAGCATCTGAGGGGAGGAATAAGTGGTTGTCTTTTCAGGCTGAGACCTTTCATCAGGACTGATTTTTGCCGCAGTTCTTGCTAGACCTGCTTGGAGCCAATATACTAATTCTGATTGAAGGTATCAGCCTGAAACACCGACTGCTTATTCCTCCCCGTTGATGTTGCCTGACTGGCTGAGTCCCTCCAGCATCTTGGGCTTGAACCTGGATATGGTATGGCTCTGGCTGCCTGTTGGCTTTGACTTGCTTCATCCCTTGACAAGATGTGAGTGGGACTGAACAACACGCAATTACCAGCAACCATTATGATTTCTAATCTCACAGTGGAGGTGGTGGGGTATATTTATGAAGCAGCGAAATACCTGGATTACTGTCCCTGTAAATCCCAGTGTTGATGGCTACAGCTGGGATGCCTTGCACCAACCACAGCCATTCTGTTATGTGTGAATCTAGCTGCAGATAAACTTCACCCCAATTCTTACTAGGTCTGATTGGAGCCGATATGCTAATTCTGATTGGGATGTGAACCGAGGTCTACAGATCCTTTAAAGTTTAAGTTTAAATAAATTTCTTTAGGGCCCGGACTCTGATTAGATTAGATTAGATTAGATTAGATTAGATTAGATTAGATTATGAGGACACGCAGTCCTCTTTTATTGTCATTTGGTAATGCATGCATTAAGAATTGATACAATGTTTTTCCAGAATGTTATCACAGAAACACATGACAAACCGACTTAAAAACTGACAAAAACCACATGATTATAACAGATAGTTACAACAGTGCAAAGCAATACCATAATTTGATAAGAACAGACCATGGCACGGTAAAGAATCTCAAAGTCTCTGGAAAGTCCCATCATCTCATGCAGACGGTGAACCTCCAGCGCCGCAAACTTGCCGATGCAGCATCCTGGAAGCACCCGACCACAGTCCGACTCCGAGTCCGTCCGAAAACTCCGAGCCTCCGACCAGCTCTCTGACACCGAGCACCGAGCACCATCTCTGCCGAGCGCTTCGACCCGGGCCCCGGCACCAGGCAACAGGCAAAACCGAGGATCTGGGGCCTTCCCCTCTGGAGATTCTCGATCGCACAGTAGCAGCGGCAGCGAAGCGGGCACTTCAGAAGTTTCTCCAGATGTTCCTCCGTGCTTCTTCACGTCTGTCTCCATCAAATCAGGATTTTGCACGGCCCCCTAGTTAACACATACGATATCATTCGGAACGGCCACACGCGGTGCGTCACGCTGCCATCTTCTCCTCCCTCCCTGAAGTTAACATGATGACGTTAACTTCATCAAGCAAATGCCTGAATCAAATTGGTACTGGGAGTTTCAGATAATGTGACTGGAGAGATTTTGGATGTGGGGAACATTCCCATTTGCCTTCCCCACCTCCCTCCCTGGATTCTATGCTCCATCTTCTTCTCCTGTCAGATCCCAGCGTCTGCAGGCTCATGTTTCAGACTGTGGTAGAAATGTACTGAGATGGGGACCGACATTATGAGATCCTAGTGTTCTTCGATGGCGAGGGAGCTCGGAGAAAGGCGACGTGTGACTCTGAACACTGTCAGATAGGGATCCAACAGATGATAGACAGTGAGAAGCATGGAAAGATGCTACTTTATGACATTATACATTAAACTCAGCTGCTGAGCAGACACAGTGAGAGATCCAGAAGCAGGTGACATATAATTTATACAAATTCGGTTTCATTACACAGCAAATGGCCACTTTCACAAAGTAGAGAAATCATGCAAAGTATACAAAGCAGTAAACCCAGCCAAGTTCTGCATCTAAACAAGGAATTTATAAAAAAGTACAAATTTCAATTTGAGCAGCAGGTACACCAGGAAAGCAAGGAAATGATTCTTACTGAACCTCGACATCAGTCTTCACCCCAGGACCAATCTCCATCCCAGGACCACACTCCAATCTCCATCCCAGAACTCCACTCTAAATCTCCACCCCGAAACCACATTCCAGTCTCCTCCCCAGGACCAGACTCCAATCTCCACCCCAGGACCAGACTCCAATCTCCACCCCAGGACCAGACTCCAACCTCCACCCCAGGACCAGACTCCAATCTCCACTCCAGGACCAGACTCCAATCTCCACCTCAGGACCAGACTCCAATGACCACCCCAGGACCAGACTCCAATCTCCTCCCCAGGACCAGACTCCAATCTCCTCCCCAGGACCAGACTCCAACCTGCACCCCAGGACCATGCTCCAATCTTTACCCCAGGACTACACTCCAATCTCTCCCCCAGGACTACACCCCAATGTCCACCCCAGGACTACACTCCAATCTCCACTCCAATCTCCACCTCAGGACCACGCTCCAATCTCCACCACAGGACTACACTCCAATCTCCACCCCAGGACTAGACTCCAATCTCCACCTCAGGGCCACGCTCCAATCTCCTCCCCAGGACCAGACTCCAATCTGCACCCCAGAACCAGACTCCAATCTCCACCCCAGGACCAGATTCCAATCTCCACCCCAGGACCAGACTCCAATCTCCACTCCAGGACCAGACTCCAAACACCACCCCAGGACCACTCTCCAATCTTTACCCCAGGACTACACTCCAATCTCTCCCCCAGGACTACACCCCAATGTCCACCCCAAGACCACACTCCAATCTCCACCACAGGCCTACACTCCAATCTCCACCCCAGGACCAGACTCCAATCTCCACCTCAGGACCAGACTCCAATCTCCACCCCAGGACCACGCTCTAAATCTCCACCTCAGGACTACACTCCAATGTCCACCCCAGGACCACACTCCAATCTCCACCACAGGACTACACTCCAATCTCCACCCCAGGACCAGACTCCAATCTCCACCTCACAGGACCACACTCCAATCTCCACCTCACAGGACCACGCTCCAATCTCCACCCCAGGACCAGACTCCAATCTCCACCCCAGGACCAGACTCCAATCTCCTCCCCAGGACCAGACTCCAATCTCCACCCCAGGACCACACTCCAATCTCCATCCCAGGACTATACTCCAATCTCCACTCCAGGACCAGACTCCAATCTGCAGCCCAGGACCAGACTCCAATCTCCATTCCAGGATTATACTCCAATCTCCACTCCAGGACCAGACTCCAATCTGCAGCCCAGGACCAGACTCCAATCTCCATTCCAGGATTATACTCCAATCTCCACTACAGGACCAGTCTCCAATCTGCAGCCCAGGACCAGACTCCAATCTCCATTCCAGGATTATACTCCAATCTCCACCTCAGGACCAGACTCCAATCTCCACCCCAGGACCAGACTCCAATCTCCGTCCCAGGACTACACTCCAATCTCCACCCCAGGACCAGACTCCAATCTCCTCCCCAGGACCACACTCCAATCTCCACCCCAGGACCAGACTCCAATCTCCATCCCAGGACTACACTCCAATCTCCACCCAAGGTCCAGACTTGAATCTCCACCTGAGGATGAATGATGTAAGGTTACCCAAAAAACAATTGTTTCTGGAATATTAGACAGAGCAAAAGGGTTGGACCATTCTGCCTTAAATGCCTGCTCTGACCCTGAAGTTATTGTTGATCTTTTAACTCAGTGCCCCTGTCCTTCCCTGATTCTTTCAACTTTCTTCTTCCATCCAGCTGTTCCTCGTGTTCGTTGTGTACGGGAGACATTGCTCCTGTCTGTGTTCGTTGTGTACAGGAGACATTGCTCCTGACCGTGTTCGTTGTGTACAGGAGACATTGCTCCTGACTGTGTTCGTTGTGTACGGGAGACATTGCTCCTGTCCGTATTCATTGTGTACGGGAGACATTGCTCCTGTCCGTATTCATTGTGTACGGGAGACATTGCTCCTGTCCGTGTTCGTTGTGTACAGGAGACATTGCTCCTGTCCGTATTCATTGTGTATGGGAGACATTGCTCCTGTCCGTATTCATTGTGTATGGGAGACATTGCTCCTGTCCGTATTCATTGTGTATGGGAGACATTGCTCCTGTCTGTGTTCGTTGTGTACGGGAGACATTGCTCCTGACCGTGTTCGTTGTGTACGGGAGACATTGCTCCTGACCGTGTTCGTTGTGTACGGGAGACATTGCTCCTGTCCGTATTCGTTGTGTACGGGAGACATTGCTCCTGACCGTGTTCGTTGTGTACGGGAGACATTGCTCCTGACCGTGTTCGTTGTGTACGGGAGACATTGCTCCTGTCTGTGTTCGTTGTGTACGGGAGACATTGCTCCTGTCCGTGTTCGTTGTGTACGGGAGACATTGCTCCTGTCCGTATTCGTTGTGTACGGGAGACATTGCTCCTGACCGTGTTCGTTGTGTACGGGAGACATTGCTCCTGACCGTGTTCGTTGTGTACAGGAGACATTGCTCCTGACCGTGTTCGTTGTGTACAGGAGACATTGCTCCTGACCGTGTTCGTTGTGTACAGGAGACATTGCTCCTGACCGTGTTCGTTGTGTACGGGAGACATTGCTCCTGTCCGTATTCATTGTGTATGGGAGACATTGCTCCTGTCTGTGTTCGTTGTGTACGGGAGACATTGCTCCTGACCGTGTTCGTTGTGTACGGGAGACATTGCTCCTGACCGTGTTCGTTGTGTACGGGAGACATTGCTCCTGTCCGTATTCATTGTGTACGGGAGACATTGCTCCTGTCCGTGTTCATTGTGTATGGGAGACATTGCTCCTGTCCGTATTCATTGTGTATGGGAGACATTGCTCCTGTCCGTATTCATTGTGTACGGGAGACATTGCTCCTGACCGTGTTCGTTGTGTACGGGAGACATTGCTCCTGACCGTGTTCGTTGTGTACGGGAGACATTGCTCCTGTCCGTATTCATTGTGTATGGGAGACATTGCTCCTGTCCGTATTCATTGTGTATGGGAGACATTGCTCCTGCCTGTATTTGTTGCACTGAGATAGCAGCTTGATTTGACATCATTTCGAGGATGGTCTATCCCACATATATCATTCAGTTAGATATCAAAGTATTAAATTAATAAATCAAGTGCTAGCATTAGAGGGACATAGTCACAAGACTGCTCACCGCTGAAATTACTAAATATTCTATCCCTCATTTGAATTTGTTAACGTGATGCACAGAACCATGCCAGGACACAGATCATGAAGTATTAAATGGCCATAATTAGGTACGTAGCTACATCTGATTACTTCAGCCCCATTGCTCGTTGCTTTGAGACAATGCTCTGATATAACAGAGCAAACGATGGGCCGAGTAGCCTAATTATGCTCATTATGTCTTATGTCTTATATCCACAACAAACCTTCATCAGGATCAACCTAATCCAAAACCAAATCCCATTGCCTGTGCCCTGGAGATCATCCAGACCCCAACCTGAGATAGTAACCCTGTCCAATCCCTCTGCCTGTGTCCTGAAGATCATCTAGCCTGCAGCCTGAGACTTTGACCCTGTCCAATCCCTCTGCCTGTGTCCTGGGGATCATCCAGACCCCAACCTGAGACATTGACCCTGTCCAATTCCACTGCCTGTGTCCTGGGGATCATCCAGACCCCAACCTGAGATAGTGACCCTGTCCAATTCCACTGCCTGTATCCTGAAGATCATCCAGACCCCAACCTGAGATATTGACCCTGTCCAATCCCTCTGCCTGTGTCCTGGGGATCATCCAGACCCCAACCTGAGACATTGACCCTGTCCAATTCCACTGCCTGTGTCCTGAAGATCATCGAGCCTGCAGCCTGAGACATTGACCCTGTCCAATCCCTCTGCCTGTGTCCTGGGGATCATCCAGACCCCAGTCTGGGACATTGACCCTGTCCAATCCCACTGCCTGTGTCCTGGGGATCATCCAACCTGCAATTTAAGACAACAAAGTGCTTGTCCAATTTTTGTGCCCCCCCCCCCACCAGTTCCACTACCTCCCCTTCACCTCTCACCTGGAGCTATGTTTAACTGTCTAGACAAAGAACTCCTGAGTTCAGCCCCAGCAGTCTCCCAGATCCTTCCAGACTCTCTTTAAACCAAGCTTTTGATCACCCAGTCTGACCTGTCAGTTTCCACCACCTGCTGCAGGTTAGTTTTCAATAACACTTCCTAGGAGTGGGCTTTTATCATCGATAACAGCCCAACCCCATCCCCAAACTGCCGACCTAATGCACATCCAACTTGCATAAAAAGTTATTTATTCATTCATTGAGCTACAGCACGGATAGGCTCATTCAGCAACCCTCGGTTTAATCCTAGCCTAATTACAGGACAATTTACAATGACTAATTAACCTACTAAGCCAATTAACCATTTAACCTCTACGGACTGTGGGCGGAAACTGGAGCACCTGGAAGAAACCCTCAGGATCATGGGGAGGACGTATGAACTCCTTACAGACCCTGGTGGGAATTGAACCCGTGTCGCTGGTATTGTAAAGCGTTGTGCTAACTACTTCTGTAAAGCATTGTGCGGCATGGTAGTGTAGTGGTTAGCGCCACGCTTTACAGTACCAGTGACACGGGTTCAATTCCCGCTGCTGCCTGTAGGGAGTTTGTACGTTCTTGCTGTGTCCATGTGGGTTTCATCCGGGTGCCCTAGTTTCCTCCCACAATCCAAAGACGTACTGGTTAGTAGGTTAATTGCTCGCTGTAAATTGCCCGGTGATTGGGCCAGGGTTAAATTGGGGGAGTTGCTGGGCTGCACAACTCGAAGGGCCGAAGGGCCTGTTCTGCATCTCAACTTCATAAATAAAATACTGGGAATGAATACAGATTCTCACTCAGTCCGAGAGAACAGGCCAATGGAATCAGTTCTTATATCTCCTTTCCCCTGGTGGAAATTCAACTTCCTCGCTAAATCTGGTGGGTTTATTCGAATATTGGGCAATAACACACGGGGCCTCTCTTCAGATGTAGGAAGTTTAGCAAACGAGTTTTGAAACTCTGGGTAAGCGGAGCCTGAGAAACTTTGTACATGTTGGGCATGTAATGGGTAAAGTGGGCACGTAATGGGTAAAGTGGGCATAGGCGTACATTTCCTCTGAAACCTGCTCCAATAATGTTGTTACTGTATATATAATGCTACGAACAGCAGCCTGGGATCTGATATATAGGTATAATATTGCCGAGTCCCCCCATGTTGAGGAGTGCAGAAAAGCCTGGGGGCAAACAGGTTCAAGTTTAAATTACCCAGCATCTCACACAGCACCTCCCGAGTTTTATTCACACAGTCCCATGATCTTAAGCCACCATTTTAATACCGCAAAACTTTGGCTTATTGGTGTTCTTCTGGCTACATATCCCTTGTCGAAACCTGACTGTCTGTCTAATCGTCAACACAAGAGATTCTGCAGGTGCTGAAAGCCTTGAGCGACACACACAAAATGTTGGAGGAACTCAGCAAGTCAAGCAGCATCTATGGAGAGGGATAAACGGTCGATGTTTGGTGCTGGGGCCCGGCGAAGAGTCTCGGCCCGAAACGTCGACTCTTTATTCTCCTCCATAGATGCTGCCTGACCTGCTGAGCTCCTCCAGCACGTTGGGTGTGTTGCTCCCCCCCTTGCCTAATTGTTTTTCTGCATACTTTTATTTTTCAGTTCCGCCAGCTTGCTGGTAACAAAGTTCCACTTGAAGCCGGGGTCGCTGGGTGCCTCCAGGTTGGTGTACAGGCTGGAACCGCTCATGTTGTCCATACTGCTGCCCTCGGTCTGTGCGGCGCTCACGGCCTCCTCCTCCCCGGAGCCCGCGTCCGTGCCCTGGCTGGTCTCGGACGCCTGGCGCCACCGGGTGGCGAAGACATCCCAGAACCCGGCCGTTTTCCTCTCGGGTCCGGGCTCTTTTGGTGCTGGTTCCGAAAGGACACTGCAGAAGATGGAGGAAAATACAGAGACATCAGATCTACGGTCTTCTGCTGGTGTCCTGAATACCAAAAGATAGTGTAAGGCTTTTTGATGTAATTGCAGATTGTTTTTGTTTAATTTGAGCTGCCTTGGTTACTGATTGGCGTGTGGCCAAGTGGTTAAGGTGTTCGTCTAGTGACCTGAAGGTCGCTAGTTCGAGCCTTGGCTGAGGCAGCGTGTTGTGTCCTTGAGCAAGGCACTTAACCACACATTGCTCTGCGACGACACTGGTGCCAAGCTGTATGGGTCCTAATGCCCTCCCCTTGGACAACATCAGTGGCATGGAAAGGGGAGACTTGCAGCACGGGCAGCTGCTGGTCTTCCATACAATCTTGTCCAGGCCTGCGCCCTGGAATCCTTCCAAGGCCCAAATCCATGGTCTCATGAGACTAACGGATGCCTATTTATTTAGGTTACTGATAAAAGTGTGAGAATGTAAGAAGATAATAGGAAGGGAGATCACTGGGGGGGTTTGTGTCCCGTTCCGCTATTGAACAACTTCATAGCTGCTCTATCTCTATCCCTGATTATTTATTTCCACAAACCTTGATACTTAGCAGGCCAGTTTGGGGAAGGTGTTTCCTCCTGTGGGGGGATCTGGAAGCAGGGTTTAGAAGTGAGCCTTTGGCTACTTAAGCCAGAGCCGAGGCAATAGTTTGCTCTCTCAGAAGGTTGTGAGTCTTTGTGTCTTCCTTCCCCCAAAGAGCAGTGGATGTAAAATACTGGAGGAACTCAGTCAGCAGCTAGGGAAATGAATAAACAGTCGACGTTTTGGACCGAGGCTCTTCATCAGAACCGGAAGGGGAGGGGGAAGACGCCGGATTAAAAATGTAGGGGAGAGGGGAAGGAGGATAAGCCAGAAGGTGATGGGTGAAGCCAGGTGGGTGAGAAAGAAAGGACTGGAGAATGAAGAATCTGGTTGGAGAGGAGAGTGGATCATGGGGGTGGGGGGGGGCACCAGGGCGAGGTGGTGGGCAGATGAGGAGAGGAGGTAAGAGGCCAGAGTGGTGAATAGAAGAGGGAATAGGGAGGAAAAGTATTGCAGGAAGGGGAAATAGATGTTCATGCCATCAGGCTGGAGTCTACCTAGACCAGGGTTCCCAACTTTTTTCATACCATCGACCCCTACCAAGGGGTCCAAGGATCCCAGGTTGGGAACTCCTGACCTAGACGGAGGTGTTGTTCCTCCACCCTGAGAGTGGCCTCATCTTGGCAAATGAGGAGGCCATGTCGGAATGGAAATGGGGATAGAAATTAAAATGGTTGGCTACCAGTTTGGGTGTTTCTAAGGCAGAGCGTGGTGGGTTCTAGCTAAGCAAAGGTTTGTTAATTAACCTGGGGTAAGTGGGAACATTGTCACAAAGCCTCACTGAATGACCCAAGGAGGGCAGACCACATCCAGTTCTGCTAATTCATATGTTTGCACATTGATTCCTTTAACACAGGAAAATCTGTCAATCTCTGTTTTGAATTGAATTCATCATTGAGCCTTGAAAGCCCTCTAGGATAGAGAATTCCAGAAATTCTCCACCATGTGAGAAAAACAAGTTCTCCTTACTTCAGTCTTAAACAGCCCAAACCTTACATGTGATCCCTAGCTCGAGACTCCATATCCAAGAAAGCACCTTCCTGGCATCTACCATGTTGGGTTTCTAAGCATGTTAAATGTTTCGTTGAAATCTCCTCTTGTTCATTTAAACCCGAGGTCCCCAACCTGGGGTCACAGACACCTTGCTGAGTGGTATTGGTCCATGGCATGAAAGAGGGTGGGAACCCCTTTTCGGTTTAGCCGAGCCTGTTCAGTTTCTCTCATAGACATCCCAAGAACCCATTCGGTGAATATTTCTATATTTACTTTAAAACAATATATCCTCTATCCTCTTACTCTAATTATACTCTCACTGGCCTTTGCTGACAGACTGCTGAGCCTACTTGTTAGCTCTCAGCTGCCCTTGACCTAGATCCCCCTTGCATATCAACATTTGCCAATCATTCAGTGTTTCATTTTCTCTGCTAAAGTGGACAGCCACAAGACCATAAGATATAGAAGCAGGTTTGGGCTATTTGGCCCTTTGACTCTGCTGCACCGTTCCATGATGTCTGATCTATTTTCCTCTTTAGCCATGTTGTACTTCACTTGCTCTTTAGTTGGCCACTTACATTCTGAAGACAGTTCACATCCCCACCACGACTTGCATTTGTGGCCTATCTTCTATCATCAGCAAACTCTGTACTGTTACAATTGGTCCCTCAGTCAAATCATTGATCCTTGTGGTAACCCATCAGTCTCCACCATGGTATATTAATTACTCCCCTCCCCCCAAATCCCACCTTTGTAACCTGGCTCACCCACCTGTGTAGCACCTGATGGAGACTATGATGCAAATGCATCATAGTCACTGTCTTCCCCCCCTCACCTACTCTACCAGATACATCCTCAAAGATCTCCAAGAGATTGTCAAAAATGATTTCCGTGTTATAACTTGATGTTGACATGCTCAATCATAATATTGCTTTCTAACTGTGTTGACATCACTTTCTTTATTACTGATTCCTGCACTTTCCCCACGAGCAATGTGAGACCAACATTTTAGACTCTTTGTTTGCTGACTCCCTCCTTAGATGATGGGGTCACATTTTCTTCCCTTCACTATGCAGGAACCAATCCAGGATCCCAACATTTGGAAAATGGTGTTTGCCATCTCTGTTGCATTTGACAGTTTCCAGGGTCATTAGCTTCTCTATTTTTAACCAATATTAATTTGTCTTATATCCGCAGTCACTCTGGGTCCTTGGCTTTCTAATTTTTCTGAGAGGTTTTTCTCTGAAAACGTAAGAGATTCTGTGAATGATGGAAGTCTAGAGCAACATACCCAACGCTGAAGGAACTTAGCAGGTCAGGCAGCATCTATGGAGGGGAGTAAACAGTTAACATTTTGGGCTGAGACCTCTGCTGGGGGTTTGTTTCTGTGCCTCCTGCCATAAAGATATCCTTTGGTTTATTACTTTTCCTGGCAATTTTAGAAGGCTTTTCCTCAGTTAATACTATCATTAATATCTTATGTAAGCTTCATCTGGACCCCTTTTCCTATTATGATTTTGTGCTCAAAGGAATGTTATTTGTTGCAAATCTTGTATTATTTTGTTAGATTTATTTATTTATTGATTGAGATACAATGTGGAATAATCCCTTTGGACCACATCGCCCACCAACCCCCTGATTTAACCCTAGCCTAATCATGGGTTGTTTACAATGATCAATTAACCTACTAACTGGTAGGTCTTTGGACTGTGGGAGGAAACCGGAGCACCCGGAGGAAACCCACATTTTCCACAGGGAGCAGCAAATCATAAACTCAGGAGAGTCTGAAGATGCTGGAAATCCAGAACCACACACACACACAAAATGCTGGAGGAACTCAGCAGGGCAGGTGGCACCTACGGAGAACACAAAATGCTGGAAACGATAGGCCAGTGTGACCCGCTCTTACTGTGATCTCTGCCTCCCTTCCGACTCTTTGACCAGGTACAGGACTCATCCAGACTTGCTGCCACAGCCACATATCACCTTCCAGCAACCCCCTTTCCTTTCCACATCCTTTTTATTCTGGTATCTTCCCCATTCCTTTCCCTTTCCTGAAGAAATGTGTCAGTCCAAAAGATCGACTGTTTATTCATTTCCATAGACACTTCCTGATCTGCTGAGTTCCTCCGGCATTTTGTGTGTGTTGCTCTGGATTTCCAGCAACTGCAGAATTTCTTGTGTTTAAGGTAATTAATAAAGCTCTTTCTTATTGCACGTTATTACATCCGAAATAACCTGTTCCTGAGAGGTGGGAAAAGGCTATAAGGAGGTTCATGTGGATGTGGAGAAGCTCTGGGAATATGTCCTCCCAGAGCTGGTAATGGAAAGACAATGGATAACCTCCCAGAGTTGGCAATGGAAAGACAACAGAGTCCTCCCAGAATGGGAAATGGAAAAGACATCAGAATCCTCCCAGAGTGGGAAATGGAAAAGACAACAGAGTCCTCCCAGAGTGGGAAATGGAAAGACAACAGAGTCCTCCCAGAGTGGGAAATGGAAAGACAACAGAGTCCTCCCAGAATGGGAAATGGAAAAGACAACAGAATCCTCCCAGAGTGGGAAATGGAAAAGACAACAGAGTCCTCCCAGAGTGGGAAATGGAAAGACAACAGAGTCCTCCCAGAGTGGGAAATGGAAAAGACAACAGAGTCCTCCCAGAGTGGGAAATGGAAAAGACAACAGAGTCCTCCCAGAGTGGGAAATGGAAAAGACAGCAGAGTCCTCCCAGAGTTGGAAAGATAACAAATTGTTTTGGAGGGATGTGAAGAACTGTATAAATTCCTTCTTTGATTATTAGTTCCGATCAATTTCATTTTGACATATTTTAAATTAAGCAAATCTTAAAATTTCATTAATATCCAGTTTTCATCACAATCTTTTACACATTTAGCTATTTTCAGAAAGTTATTATCGGAGGGATTTAAATTATGTATAACTTTTAAAATGAGATTTGATGTAATCACTGGTTTAGACAAGTTCTTCTAAGGACCAGGACAGACCAGACTAGCCCAGGCAAGCAGCCATTTCACACCTGAGAAGCCAGGGCTATATTGAAAGCACATTCACAATTACAGGATATCACATTTGCTGCAGTCCTGTCTTCAACTAGCAATTCACATGAATGTGTCCCATTCGAAGTCACTGAGCGATGTTCAGGAGCCGTTCCTGCTATTGCCTTTAACCGTTCTATCTCAGAGCAGCTGTTGGTGTTAACCCTGGATAGGACCTGTCACCATCCTGATGGCTCACTTTACCCAAACTTCGTCAATGGTTCCTAATTGTCTGTGGGTACACTGCAAATGAACAATTCTTGATAAAATGTGGGTGACTCCAACTTCACAGTGAACAGGCTGTAAAGCACCATTTTGTTCAAGACAAACTTCGGTAGATTTACATAGTGTGTAGCTAAACAGATTCTATTTTAAATTGTACATTTTTGATAAGAAGGGAGGTAGTTATTGGAGACTAATAATGTAAATAGGTTAAGATTAATCCTTAGCTCCCTTGAGTTCTTGTAATCTGAACACCTTCGTCAATCATGACAGAGGGAAACTTTCTATTGGTCAGTAAGCAGAGGGCCCAAGTCGTTAGTGGTGCCGGTCTCACTGAACTGAAAGCCTTTTTTCACTAGTATGTTATTCTTATTAACATTGTTTTGTAGGAAAGTGAGTTAACTTGTGTTCTGTGTTGACATGAAGGATGAGTGTACTCACTGTTCAGCTGGGGTGGCGTTCTCGGCCGGGAGCAACTTGTGTTCGTCGTCCTTATTGAAGAGCGAGGACATACATTTCCAACCCTTTGCACTGGCCCCTTGAACCTGGAGAAAGACAAACTCCATCACTGTTTTTTTTCCTGCCCTCTCTGGTATCACAAAGACAGTTAATTAACTGCTCTGATCGACACAGCGTCACGTTCAATAGAACCGTGAAGAAAAATGATGTTGTAGATGAACAACAGACAATTATATTGATGCAATTACAAAGAAGGCATGACAGCAGCTATATTTCATTAGGTGTTTGAGGAGAATTGGGTTGTCACCAAAGACACTTGCAAATTTCTACAGACGCACCATGGAAAGCATTCAAAATAGTTGCATCACCGTCTGGTACGGAGGGGCCACTGCACAGGATCAGAAAAAGCTGCAGAAAGTTGTGAACTCAGCCAGCTCCATCACGGGCACCAGCCTCCCCAGCATGCAGGACATCTTCACAAGGCAATGCTTCAAAAAGGCAGCGTCCATCATTAAGGACCCCCATCACCCAGGACATGCCCTCTTCTCATTGCTACCATCAGGGAGGAGGTACAGGAGCCTGAAGGCACAGACTCAGCGATTCAGGAACAGCTTCTTCCCCTCTGCCATCCGATTTCTGAATGGACATTGAACACATCAATATTACCTCACTATTTTTCCCTTTTTCCACTACTTGTTTGATTTAATTTAATTCTCAATTTTTTTATATATATATATTATTGTAACTTATAGTTATTATTACGTACTGCAATATTGGGTTAGGGTGGCGGGGTGGAGATTCGTGTCTACCAAAGGAGGTGTAAGGTGCTCCTTCCCTCTGCTGGCCTGCAGGTCACCCTTGGGCAAGGTGTAGCACCTGCTTAACCCCTGATCAGGGAAGCAGGTGGTGGATGGTCGTATGAGCTGCTGGTGCACATCACAAGTCCTGGTTATGCGATCACTGACGCCAGACAGACAATCTCTGAATGGCTGGGGTCAACCATCTTGTAAAGACACGGCTCAGAAGAAGGCAATGGCAAACCACTTCTGTAGAAAATTTTGTCAAGAACAATCATGGTCGTGGAGAGACCATGAACACCCACATCATACGACACGGCCAATGATGATAATAATGATCATGATGATGATTGCAATGTACTGCTGTGGCAAAACAACAAGTTTCACACCATAGTCGGTGATATTAAACCTGATTCAGATTCTGATCTTGCTGTTAGGGAAGGTGTGAGGTGGCAGTTCTAAGAGACATCATAAAGGACATGAACATTTTTAATCTTTTAGTTTAACCTGGAGCAGTGACCACGTAGGAAGATGAAATGAATCGCTAGAGAAAGGAAATTTGTGTCAAAGAAAAGATGATTTCCGTGTTCCCATTGTTTACTTGGCTGATCCAGGAATTGATGTCAACAACGAGAGACTGTGGAGGAGTTGCAAGAGGTAGAGGGAGGTGCGGTCACACACACGGGGAATGAGGTCTGTTTTCTTGTAAGTTGCGAAGATGCAGCTCACCGATGAGCTGAAGGATGGATTCTTCGGGTCAACAGCGGTAAAGGCCTGGCACCAGGAAGTGAAGTATGCTGGGAGAAAAATGGATGGTAGCCCTACCTGGTGAACAACAGAGGAAAGGCCCCAGACACGTCAGAAGGAATGTGTCACGTTAGTTACTGCCCTCACAGATTGATCTTCACCTCTTCCACCTACTGACCTTGGGCATGAGGTCAGAAGTTAGTCTGGGCGCTGTTAATACTTTCACTGCTGTAAACCAAGCAGTGACTGAGAGTGAGAACAAGGGTGTCTAATAACATGAGAAAGGAGGGATGATGTGAAAATATGGACAGCCATTCAGTTCAGGGATTGGTCTGAATACAATGAAAGAGCCACCAGTCACCTGGAAGGCACAATGTGACGCTGGCCCGATGTGAGGTCTGCTCCATTGGCCAGTAGGTAAGTGGGGAGCACCGGCACTAAGCACATTGCTCAATAAAGCAAGAGGTTATAGAGCAGCACAATCCAGGCCTTTCAGCCCATGATGTTGTACTGACCTTTTAACCTACTCCAAAATCAATTAAACCTTTCCCTTTTACATAGCCCCCCATTTTTCTATCATCCACCTGCCTATCTAAGAGTTTCTTAAATGCTCCTACTTCTCCGTGGATTGTCACCTTGTCGTAGTGGAGAAGCTTGTGTGGTCCTGTGATCCCGAGAGCAATGCCGTCTGGAGCTATGCTCCTGGTAGGGTCACCCATGGCGGTAAGGTCGAGGGTGAGGTCCCTGACAAAGAACAATCCAACCAAGACCTCAACGGTGGAACAGGCAGACGAAGTTACTTCGAACTCAACGGCTGTGAAGGCGGATGAAGGCTGCAACAAATCCATCAGCTCCAATCGTCGTGGTTTCCATTCCAATGGAATCAGTTGGTTGATTTGTGAAGTATCGTGTGCTTCTTGGAGAGCAACATCAAATACACGTTAAACAAATACACGCACAGGAGTCTTCACTCTGTGGGCCACTTCTTCAGAACGAAGACCATCATCCTCGACCTCGAGGGATAGCCACAACGACGACGACAATGAAATGCCCCTAATAAATGCTTATCTAAGAGTTTCTTAAATGCTCAGAATCCCTGGCAGGGCATTCTACGCACCCACCAATCTCTGTGTAAAGAACTTTCCTCTGATGTCCCCTCTATACTTTCCTCTAATCACTTTAATATTGTCCCCCTTGTATTAACCATCTCCGTCCTGGGAAAAGTCTCTGGCTGTCTGCTCATTCTCTGCCTCTTATCATCTTATACACCTCTATCACGTCACCTCTCATCTTCCTCCACCCCAAAGAGAAAAGGATCTCAGAGGGTTGTCGTAGGTCGCAACGGGACATTGGCAGGATGCAGAGGTGGGCTGAGCAGTGGCAGATGGAGTTCAACCTAGAAATGTATGAAATGCTTCATTCTGGAGGGTCAAATTTGAAGGCAAGATACAGAGTTGACATTACTTCAACATTATTTAAAGGTAACTGGATCAAAAATGGAGTAACTTTATCAGATCACAGTGGAATCTTCCTGTTGTGAAGAAATTTGATGAAGAATTGGCAGAAGGAAAGAAGTTAAAACTATTGTGGGGTATGGAACAGGGTGAGCTTGGTGGCAGTACAGAGAACGGTTTGATTTACTTCACAAGGGAAGTTTTGATACGACAGATGGTAACATCGAAACAGCAGCTGTTGGTCTCCTCGCTGTGGAAGGAGTGATACCTCTATCGCCCTTGTTAGTGAGAGAGAACCTGTGCCATGTCGAACTATTTGGTGAACAGTGGTTTTTGATGCACTTGTAGATCATGGTCTCCCCTTGGGGCTTTGCTGTTGCTTGCTTGGCGGGTGTGGGAGCTGGAGTAAGAAGTTGATGCTTTAACTGCCGCTTGTGCATGGGAAGGGGTGGGGGGCTTTGGGGTTCTTATGCTTTTTTCTGTCAGTTGTTCCTTTGGGCTTTTCTTCGCTTTCGAGGATGTCTGCAGAGAGTAAGAATTTCAGGTTGTATATGGAGCCATTGAACCACTGACAGCACAGAAGATGATCCGCAATAGATAGCTGGTTCCAGTCAATGCCACACATCAAAAATTTGCGAAGAGCGGGATAAGGCATACTCCAGCAGATAGGTGGTGACTATGGGGTGCTCATATCCATATCCTGGAGGGAGCTAGAGCCCAGACACATCTCCCAAGGATTGACAGTGCCTTTGGATCTAGGCCCTTGGGAGAGCTGGTGACAATGGAGATCTGTACTACGGGGAGGGAGAGGCAGGGCACCTTGGCACTTGCATTCTGGGGAGCAGATGGTGCCCGTGGAAAGTATCTGTTCATGCTCACAGCCCAGGGAGAGGTGAGGTCCATGGAGACCTGTATCATATTCATGAAGATCCTGTTCCTATGACTGCCGATGTTTGCTGCCCCTATCGAAGTTTTGGTGCCTTAGTACCTCTGTACTCAAGAGAAAGGTTGTGCCCAGGAAATGTTTTGTTTGAGTGGAGTGCATTGGAATTTAATGGCTATGCTGTAAAGAAGGCAGAATCTCCTAGACAAAAAAGGCAAATTATCATCAGATCTCTCCAGATTTGGAGGGCAGTGCAGTTTGGGATAATGTTCTTGTTTTTGTCATATTGAAGTCGAACTTTGAACACCTCAGACCCACTTTCTAAAACTGAGACGTGGCGCTGTTAAATATTTCAGTGAAATCTAATGGATATTGTGAGGGATTATATCCAATGAATAATTCAGAGACTATCTTCTTTCTTCTATCGAAACTCGAATATGTCAGGCAGAGCAATCAGTTGTGGCATGCTGTAAGAGTTACCGAGTTCCTGGTCTGTGCACTGACCAGCCGCTCCCCTCGGTGGGATCTCTCGCCCGTGGGCTCACACTAACCATCTCTTGCATCTTTGCCCATTCCGAGGCCCCTCAAACCTCTACCCGTACTGATAACCTCTCACAACAGAGAGACCCCTCACACTAATAAAAACAATGGTCACTTTCACACATTCACCCAATGACGCGTTGATAAATTACAGTAAGGAATTGGATGTAGTCTGTGTCATCAGTTGAATCAGGGCACTATTAATATTCTTGGAAGATCTATGTTGATTTAATTGATGCCTTCAAACTTAGACGCTTTAAAGGCAACCTTTAACTCATTAATGTTTCTGACATTACTACTTTCTTCTATTCAGTGAAGGTTTTAAAGATTAGTTTTACTTGTCACGTGTACATTGAAACACACAATGAAATGCATTGTTTACATCAAATCAAATCAGTGAGGACTGTGCTGGGCAGCCTGCAAGTGACGCCATGCTTCCAGCTCCAACATAGCATGCCCTCAGCTCTATCACTGTACTCCTGTGAACTGTGTGAGGAAACCCTCGCAGTCACGGGGAGAGCGTACAAAAACTCCTTACAGGCTGCGGTGGGAATTGAACCCCGCTCAGTGAAAACTGGCGCTGTGGAACGGCGCGCTAACCGCTAGACTGCCCTGCCGCCCTGCCGCCCTGAATGGGGGGAGTGCTACAAGTGCCTCGGCAGGGATTTATGGTGAGCCACGATCCTTGGAACTTAATGTTAGCAGCTGCTCTCTCTACATGAATCTGGCCACATGTATTAATCGCAGCTCAAACAACCAATCAGGTCTCCCAAGGGGACCACAACCTTGTCGTGGTTCGGAGGCTTGTGTGCCTCAACGACCCGGAGAGCTACGCTGGCTGGAGTCAGGGGTTTATGCTTTGGCTCTCGGTCGGGTCACCCATGCCAAACAGGTCAAAGGGTAGAGGTCAGACTAAGAGTGGTCCACTGTCCTCCAGGTTCAGGGGTTCAGCTCAGGTCTAACGACCCTGACTGGTTAAACAAAACTGTTGTGGAAGCAGCACTGAAGAATCCTCCTACATCCGAGTGTGACGGTATTCCTGAGTCTCCACCCGGGACCTGGATGACTGACAGTGGTGAAAACTGGGAGGGGGTTACTGACATGAAGGAATCTTTGAACATCGTCAGAGATGAAGGATCTTCACTGCTGCCCTAAACACCAGAGGCGTACAGAGAGTTTACAGCCAACCAGGGGAACAGGAGTAAGTGCAGATAGATAAATAGCAATAATACTAGATATTCTGCTTTGTAGTCTGAGGTGTTGATGTCATAATGTGCGATCTATTTAGTATCTGAGGCCAGATATTGATACGCTCACTGTCTTTCGTTTCCCGTCTTAATATCTCCTCTATCCATCTTAAATGTACTCTTCAGCCTGGTGAAATGCTAAGAGTCTGCTGGCCAGCTGGAACAAATTCAGATCATATGATGGATTAAAAATAAATCGTTTGTACCTTTTTTGCCAAGAGTGAAACAGGACTGGAACTTTCCTCTGTGGTCATGTCCATCACTGTGTCATTGGTCTGAAATATATGATAACGACTGACAAGTTAGATATTGAAGTTAGTTGCAACATTCCATAAATCTGTTGCAACTTTCACAAATACTGTTTCTACTGACTCACAGTTTGCAGATCATCGATTCAACATTTCCTAGATTCGGTAAAACGTTAATCTAGCTGGAAATGATGTTGTAAACATAATATATTAAGAGCAAAAAGCACAGGAACTTAACAGGAAATGTTGTAAATACCTTGAAGCGTTTACAGAAGTCACAGCACATACCTGCTCCTTGATTTCTTCTTCCTCTTCTTCTTCTTCTTCAGCCATAAAACCTTTCAGCAACTTGCTCTTGTAAATTTTCCAAATTCCCTGATTCATTATTTTGGTGCTGCAATATGTATCTAAGAGAAATCTTGAGCTATGCCGTCAGGCGCCCATCAATGTGAACAGGTGGGTGAGTCTGGAGCTGTGCCTAATTCCAGATGTTCAGCACCTCAGGCATTGCACGCACAGCTGTGAAGATGGGGGCAGTTATGCTCCTGAGCTGCCTCTTGCTTGGAGCGCTGTTTCAAGACAGACTGAACTGTTTGAGTGCAGCAGGTTGCATTAAAATTTCAGTATGATGGAGACGCCCATGTGACCTGAAACTGTCTCCCCATCGCTTTTCAAATCGTAGGTAACACAGGATTATATTTCTTCCAATCCGAGATGATTAAAATACAAAAGCAAGGCTGTAATGCTGAGGCTTTATAAGGCACTGGAGCCGTCTCACGTGGAGTACCTTGAGCAGGTTTGGGCCCTTTATCTAAGAAAGCATGTGCTGACATCGGAGAGGGTCCAGAGAAGATTCACTAGAATGATTCCGGGAATGAAAGGGATATCGAATGACGACTGATTAATGGCCCTGGGCTGGTACTCACTGGAATTCAGGAGAATGAGGGCAGTAGCCCATCGAAACCTGTGGAGTGTGGGAAGGCCTCCGTAGTGTGGACATGGAAAGGATGTTTCCTATGGTAGGACCAGAGGACGCAGCCTCAGAATAGAGGCACGTCCATTTAGAGCGGAGAAGAGGGTTCAATCCCAGCAGCTTCGTGACAGAGGACTTGGGGGCATAGACTGAGACAGACACCAAGCACTGTTGGGAGGTCACCAGCTCGGTGAAAGACACTTGTTGGCCATCCAGCACGGTGAGGTGTGCGTTCGGGAATGCTGCGACTGCCACCATAAGACGATGAAACGTAGGAGCAGAATTAGGCTATTTGGCCCATTGGGTCTCTTCCACCATTTGATCGTGGTTGGTTTGTTTTCCCTCTTAACCCCATTCTCTTGCTTTCTCCCTCAGAAACTTTGACGTCACACTAATCAAAAACCTATCAACCTCCATTTTAAATATACCCCATGACTTGGCCTCCACAGCCGCTTCTGGCAATGAATTCCAAAGATGCACTGTCCTCTGGGTGTTCTTTCGTAATCAACTGCACGTACCTCTGTTTGGAGAGGAAGAGATGACTTCACATTTAATTATCACTGCATGGAGTCTTGGCGCAATGTGTCCGTCGCTATCCTTTGAACACCTGCTGTGATCTTCCCTTTCTCAGTGTTCATCATTGCCTGTTATGCCACTGGTGTTTAGGGCAGCAATGAAGGTCTTCCACCTCTCTCTGTCCTTGGCCATCTTCTCTATTGTGCACCAGGTGTGGTTCAGGGTCCTCATTTCTGCCTCCACGGTACGGCGCTAAGTTGTCTTTGGTCCCCTGCGTTTCCTCTGCCCTTCAGGGCCGCCTTGATGATGGAGTTGGCCTCTCTTCTCGTCACGTGTACAATCCATCTCCAGCATTGCCTCATGATGATTGTGGCCACGTCCTCTTGGTGACACTGAAGGAGCAGGGGGCGGTTGGGGATCTATTTTGGACAGAACATGTGGAGGATCTTCCAGGAGGCTCATGGTGTGGAATGACGACAGCGTGGCAAAGTCGTTCTCTGTCGTGCGCTAGCTTGAGGTATTTTGGAAAGTTTTGTGCTTTATCCGTTTCTCAGAGTGCTGAAGGGATAGAGCACATACCTTTCCAATGTACCTCAAACTGCACAATCGCCCAGACATGTACCTGGTGAAAATTCACTTCTATTGCATGTTTTCAATATTATCAAAGGCTTGGTCTGTTTCTGGTACAGAATCAGAACTGTCTGTTTTGTAGTCAGTTTGCTGGTATCTTCAGCCTTCTGAGAATAAAAAGACCCTTGAAATGGCACATAAGCCCTCTTAGTCCTGGAAAGCTATCCCACTGGATAAGGCAGCCAAGCAGATACAGATATTCCCCGGCTTTGGAGGCAGTAGGCTGGAGGGTTTTGTTTATCCTCTCTACTTCTCATACACCAGTCCGGTGCCTAACGGGTGACCAGCAACACCACGGGCATTGGTCATGACACTTGTTGTTTTGTGGCAGCAGTACGTTGCGATACGCAATAATGAAAACCGTAAATTACAATAAGTATCTTATGTTTGTAACATACAGTTGCTGAGGCAGTCCCCTCCTCGGCAGTGTTACCTTCCGTAGCTTCAAAGCATTAAACTAATTCAAAGGAAGACACGGGATTGCGAATTGGGGGTCTGACTTTGCGTTTACTTTATGCGAGATGTGCACGTACCACATGGTTATGCGATGACATATGCAATTAAAGTATTTTACTTATAACCTGTAATGAGTTATTTAAATGAATGAGAATGCTTAATCAAACTATATATATACACACGACAAGATTACTCAAATATTACTTAGGTATTAAATACACAACAAGATATTTAAAAATTACATTAAATAATTAATGCAAAAAGAGAGGGGAAAAAAACTGAGGCAGTGTTTCTGGGTTCAATGTCCATTCAGAAATCTGATGGCGGGGGGAAGAAGTTGTTCCTGTAACTGTGAGTGTGTGCCTTCAGGCTCCTGTACCTCCTCCTTGTTGGTAGCAATGAGAAGAGGGGATGTCCCGGGTGGTGGGGGATGTAGAGGACTAGATGCACTGTTAGACATGATTGCCGATCTGGTTGAAATGTATTGTACCAGAGCAAATCTGAACTGCACTGCCTTATAATAATTACAATACTCACCTGTGAAGTGTAAAGGGCAAGGAAAATGTTGAGTTACTTACAACTGGTGAGGCAGTGGAACATCTCCCCACAAAAATGCGAAAAAAAAACTCCAGAGGTGACTCCTCTCACGGTAGGTGCTTGGAACGTGACCAGAGTGAACAGTTCTATCTGCCTCAGAACTTGCCAGATTCAATCTTCTGATAATGGCTGTGAGAGAGAGTTAAGCCAGCTGAGGATGGGCCACTCACTGAAAAGGAATTTTTGAAAATGTATTTATTTATTGAGATATAATGTGGTAGGGGCCCTTCCGGCCCTTTGAGCTGTGCTGCCCAGCAATCCTCCAACTTAATCCTAGCCTAACTTATGATGACCAATTAACCTACCATTCAGTACATCTTTGGACTGTGGGAGGAAACCAGAGCACCCAGAGGAAACCCACGTGGTCTCAGGGAGAACATACAAACTTCTTACAGACGGCGGCAGGAATTGAATCCAGGTTGCTGGTTTTGTGAAGCGTTGTGCTAACCACTATGCTACTGTGGACCTTCCTCTGGTGGGGCATCAGTGCAAAGGAACTGCGTGAAGCTCCTGTTGGGTTTACAAGCAAACAAACGGCCTTTCATCCAGCTTGCAAATCTTACAAAGGGGTGAATAGCAGCCCCATGCAAACAAAACTCTTACTGCTTGGGAAAAGATGTGCAAATTTGTTTCAGTCTCCATGACCCAACTAGATATAATCAAAGGTGAATTCTTCAGAAACATGATGACTTGTGTCATATAAAACATGACTGAAAGCTTCATTGGTCGAGTTGCCACAGCTAACCAGGCATAGACAGAAAAAGAAAATGACTTTATGAAATGCAACAGCAACTGCTTCTCCTGCTGAGGGACTGCAGTGAGCTTGACAGCCAAATCATTATTCAAATCACAATTCAATCCAAATCTTCAATAACTTAGTCTCCTAGTGCAGGCATCTAATTGTATTAGTCTCAAAAGAGACAGACAGATTGTCAGAATGAAAAGTGCAGAATGTTGGACTGATGATGATATTGATTCACATATTTAACACAACTTTCAAACTTTGGTTTGATGTTTGATATTCTATGTGTTGTTCACTCGGTTTTTGCCATTTCTGTAACTTGTTCTTTTCTCACACTCTTGATGTTTTTTTGAACAGGTTCCATGGTGTTTCTTCGTGTTGTGGCTGCCTGCAGGAGGACAAATCTCAGACTCGTATTCTGTAACCATACTTTGATAATAAGTGGACGTTGAATCTTTGAATTTGCTCCTTTAGGAAGTTCAAAATGTATTGCAAAATTCATTGCTCCCAGGTTCAAAACTGCATTAGTTGGCTTCCTCTTTCAAAGCGAAGCTGTTTCAGGAACAGTGGCTATTAGGAGTAACCGAGGCACGGCTGACACACTGGGATCAGTGGTGGGTTGTGGGCTGGCCCCTGAAGGTCAGCTCTCTCATTGGTGCTGCTCTACAGTGTTCGCTCCGCGGAAGACAAGCTAGATTGCTTTTGTCTGCGGGTGACCCAGCACAAGATGAGGAACTGCTGCGTGCTTGTTCTTGCAGAGACATGGCTCCAGGACAACGTCACATGGACTGTCAATCTTCAGCCCATGCCACTCAGGGACTTGTGCTAATAGAATTTTGTGACTGTATGTACTGTGTGTGACTGTATGTGCTGTGTTTTGCACCGTGGCCCTGGAGGAACACTGTCTTGTTTAGCTGTATGCAGGTATATGGTTGAATGGCAATCAAACTTGAACTTAAGTTCAGTGTGTTGGTAGTTCCTTTTCTCAGAGCTCTGATCTTAGGCAGTACCCTTACAGGCCCACAGTACAGTGCAAACAAGGAATGAATGCAAGTCATAACAATAGTGGGATGTGGCAGAGTCCTCCAGGGAGACAGGGAAACTTGCATCAGCTTCAGAAAAACTGAGTGGCGGGGAAAGCTTCCCTGTCATTATCATCATTATGTGCCATGTTGTATGACATCATCATTATGTGCTGTGTCGTATGACATCATCATTATGTGCCGTGTTGAATGACGAAGGTGATCATGGTCCTATGACCGTGATTGTTCTTGGCAAATTTTTCTACGGAAGTGGTTTGCCATCGCCTTCTTCTGGGCAGTACAAGAAGGGTGACCCCAGCCGTTATCAGTACTCTACAGAGACTTTCTGCCTGGTATCAGTGGTCGCATAACCAGGACTTGTGATGTGCACCGGCTGCTCATACAACCATCCCCCACCTGCGCCCGTGGCTTCACGTGACCCTGATCGGGGGGCCAAGCAGGCGCTACGCCTCGCTCAAGGGTGACCTGCAGGCCAGCGGAGGGAAGGAACGCTTTACATCTCCTTTGGTAGAGACGTATCTCCATCTCACCAGCTGGAGTTTGCCTGCGCAACACACAAAATGCAAGAGGATCTCAGGTGAGGTCAGGTAGCATTTCGGGAGAGAAATAGACAGCCAGTGTTTCAGGAGATTCCTTGTACACAGGACACCTACGGCAGGAAATTGCTTGGCCAGTATCTATAACATTTGCACCTTGTGTGCAGTCAAATCCTATTTCCACGTGGAGATGTAAGTTTGCATTGACTGAGACTTGGAGGCTAGCTGCTAGAGCACTTCCTGGGTTCTTCAGTGCCGTGGTAGACAGCAAGCTGTGCCAGCAGAGGCTAACATTGTTCCTGAGACGGAGGCTGAGAGCAGCGCAGTGCCCTGAGTCAACTTGCCTTTGAGAGGTGACAGGAGGATGTGGAGATGACCTTGCTGAAGGGTGACCTGAACAAAGTCTGTTCCGGCAGGAGCCAGAATGAAACAGGTACCTGAAGGGAACCTGATAGGAAAGCAGGAAATGCCGGAGGTATTGCAGACATCCCATCTCTCCCGGAAGTTCCGGGAGTCTCCCACATATGAATAGTGGCTCCCTGATGCCCACAAATTATATACAATATCCCGGAAATCAATTTTTTTGAGAGCAAGCGAGGGAGAGAAAGCAAGAGGAAGAAAACAAGCGAGAGCACGAGAGAGTGCGAGAGAGAGAGAGAGAGAGAGCGCGTCATGGCAGAGTGTTCCAAAAAAATATAAAACGTACGTCACCCCAGACTACACTAAAGTGTACCCCTGCCTAATAGGGGTCAAAATAATGACAGTGTTGCTCGCTGCACTGTTTGCAACAGTGACTTTTCTATTGCCCATGGTGGGTTAAGACTGTAAAAGACATGTTGAGGTGAGTTTAACAGGTGTCATTCGTTCATTAGCATAGCTAACGTTATTTAAACTAGCTGGCTAGCTGCTAAGGAGCTACTCTATTGCAGACATCCCACCTCTCCCGGAAGTCTCCCGCAAATTGATGGTGCTACCTCCCTGAAATGAGTTTTTGCAGGGTGGGATGTCTGGTATTGAGCAGGTCAGAGGTGCATCTCAAAGCCAGGGGTGTACACTAGCTCAATGGAACAGCTCATGATTTGCCTGTATGAGGTCCTGGGTTCATTCCCTGGCGTCCTCCACACTGGTGATCCTGAATCCTGGGGGGCAGAACGATAGCGTAGTGCTATTGAAGTGCTGGTGACCTGGGTTCAGTTCTGCTACTATCGTGAAGGAGTTTGTACGTTCTCCCCCTTCCTGCATGGACTTCCACTGAGTCCTCCATTTTCCTCTATGTCCTAAAGGCGTCTGGGTTGTTGGGTTAATTGGTCACATGGGATTGCGGCCTTGTTGGGTCAGAAGGGCCGGTCACCATGTTGTATCACTGAATAAAATCTGTGGAGAGAGGGAGAAACAGAGCTAAGACTGCAGGTTAGCCTTCGTCGGAGCTGAGAAAAACCAAATCAAATGTGCTCAAAAATCTGAGATGCAAAGGGACTTGGGAGTCCTTGTGCAGGATCCCCTAAAGGTTACTTGGCAGGTTAAATCAGTGGTGAGGAAGGCGAAGGTAATGTTAGCATTCATTTCAAAAAGACTAGAATATAAAAGCAAGGATGTAATATTCCGGCTTTATATGACACAGGCAAGGCCTCACTTAGAGTATTGTGAGCAGTTTTGGGCTGCTTATCTAAGAAAGGAGGTGATGACATTGATTCCAGGATTGAAAGGCTTAAAACGTGAGGACCATTTGGTGGTTCTGAGCCTGTACTCACTGGAATCCAGAAGAATGGGGGGGTGGGAGGGAACGCGATCTCATTGAAACCTATCAAATGTTGAGAGGCCTCAAGAGAATGGATGTGGAGAGTATGTTTCCTATGGAGGAGGAATTAAGACTAGAGGACACAGCCTCAAAATAGAGGGACATCCAGTTAGAGCGGAGATGAAGAGGAATTTCTTTAGCCAGAAAGTGGTGAATCTGTGGAATTCATTGCCACAGCAGCTGTGGAGGTCAAGTCATTGGGTATATTTAAGGCAGAGGTTGATAGATTCTTGGTTAGTCAGAGCATGAAGGAATACAGAGAGAAGGCAGGAGATTGGGGCTGAGAGGGAAAATGGATCAACCATGATGAAATGGCAGAGGAGACTCGATGGGCCAAATGGCCTAATTCTGCTCCTATATCTTGTGGTCTTACAATCTTAAGCCAGGGAGGCCAGTGAATATGATGGAGCCGTGAATTCCTTAAGGAGAGAGTGAGTGTCTCAAACAGGGAAATTGTTATTCTTCAATAGACCACAGTTCCCTTCACCTGGATGGTGTCAACATACTCACTATTCAATAATCAGAAGAAGTGTAGAGCAGTTAGCATTGAGCGAAAGAAGTGAAGGTGGTTAAAGCTAAAGGCTGCATGTTCAGCTGTCATTTCAAAGGCTGTGAAGGAAATTTCCTGGAAGTCCAGCTGTGAAGGAAATTTCCCAGAAGTCTAGCTTTCATTTCAATGGCTGTGAAGGAAATTTCCTGGAAGTCCAGCTGTGAAGGAAATTTCCCAGAAGTCTAGCTGTCATTTCAATGGCTGTGAAGGAAATTTCCTGGAAGTATAGCTGTAAAGGAAATTTCCTGGAAGTCTGGCTGTCATTTCAAAGGCTGTGAAGGAAATTTCCTGGAAGCCCAGTTGTGAAAGAAATTTCCCAGAAGTCTAGCTGTCATTTCAATGGCTGTGAAGGAAATTTCCCGGAAGTCCAGCTGTGAAGGAAATTTCCCAGAAGTCTAGCTGTCATTTCAAAGGCTGTGAAGGAAATTTCCTGGAAGTCCAGCTGTGAAGGAAATTTCCCAGAAGTCTAGCTTTCATTTCAATGGCTGTGAAGGAAATTTCCTGGAAGTCCAGCTGTGAAGGAAATTTCCCAGAAGTCTAGCTGTCATTTCAATGGCTGTGAAGGAAATTTCCTGGAAGTATAGCTGTAAAGGAAATTTCCTGGAAGTCTGGCTGTCATTTCAAAGGCTGTGAAGGAAATTTCCTGGAAGCCCAGTTGTGAAGGAAATTTCCCAGAAGTCTAGCTGTCATTTCAATGGCTGTGAAGGAAATTTCCCGGAAGTCCAGCTGTGAAGGAAATTTCCCAGAAGTCTAGCTGTCATTTCAAAGGCTGTGCAGGAAATTTCCCGGAAGTCCAGCTGCGAAGGAAATTTCCCAGAAGCCTAACTGTCATTTCAAAGGCTGTGAAGGAAATTTCCTGGAAGTATAGCTGCGAAGGAAATTTCCCAGAAGTCTATCTTCTTGTTTCACAGCAATGGTGTATCAAAGGGATTTGCAAAACATCTAACCAATTTTCCCTTTAATTTTTTTTACTGCTGTGCAGACTAACCATTGCTCTGAGCAGGAAATTTTTACATGGCATGAAAACTGTGCGGCACTTTAAATGTTTAAATGTTAAGAAAGGCCCAGCTGTGCAGCAGCAGAGGCTATGCGCGCGCGAGCGTTTCGGTTACTGCGCGGCCGCGCTCCCGCGCACCTCAGAGGGAGTCAATCAAACCCACACGTGTCTCTGTTAAACCATTTCTCTTTTAGAGAGGCAACATTGGTGTCAGTCAATAGGAGGGAATTCTGGGTCTCCAGATGCCGAACAGAGATATTTCAAACAAAACAGGATGAAATTGAAAGGAATAAAAAGCCTGCAACGTTTTCTGTCTCTGAAACTGTGGCCTACTTCACTTTTAAAGCAATTTTGACCCCTCTCTATGTTAATCAGTAATATTACTATATGATTAGAGCCCTTTGAGTAATCATACTTCAATGAAGCTTCCCTTTCAGAGGTACATGTCACTGTGCGTATGTTGAACAAATCATACTTATTGGCATAATATGTGTCATTATCATCTGCAGATTTCTTGTGTACAGCTGTACGTCACAGATTTGTGGCTGGTTTTAGCCTTTGTTCCTAGTTAGATAACACTCTCATTACACAGGCTAACAAAGATTTTGCTTCCTGAATACGTTTGGGTCTATGTTATGGATTTGGGCTGCCAGTCATGAAAATCACCATGAGATTTCCCTATCATGCACCATTTTTAAAAACTTGCCTATATTTGTTATTCCAATTCATGATTCAAATCAGAATAACTGATGCCAAGATTAAGGAAGGCATTGTTGTTGGTCCTGAAATCAAACAGGTCATCAATTACAGGCCGTTCTAGGGAGATCAGAGAAAGTCGCATGGAAGGCATTCAAGGATGTTGTTGAAAATTTTCTTGGCAACTGCAAAGCACCAAACCTTGTGCAGCTGGTTGACAACATGCTTCAAGCATACGAGATCATGAAGTGCAACATGTCACAAGAGATTTAATTTACTGCATTCCCATTTAGACCCTTTCCCTGCAAATCTTGGCGCTGTCAGTGACGAGCATGGTGAAAGGTTTCACCAGGACATTATGGTCATGGAGAAACGGTATCAGGGCAACTGGAATCCATCAATGCTGGCTGATTATTGTTGGACACTAAACGAGAGGCCTCAGACACTGAGTACAAATAAAAATCATTAACGAAATACTTTTAGCTTTGTTGAATTATTACAAAGCATCAGCACCATTACGCGATTAAATGTATTATATTCAATAAAATAAGAGAAAATCTGCAGATGTTGGAAATTCAAGCAACACACACAAAATGCTGGAGGAACTCAGCAGGTCGGGCAGCATCTATGGAAAAGAGTAAAGTCAACATTTTCGGCTAAGTCCAGATGAGGGGTCTCGGCCCGAAATGTTGACTGTTTACTCTTTTCCATAGCTGCTGCCTGACCTGCAGAGTTCCTCCAGCATTTTGTGTGTGTTACTCTATTCAAAGTTGATTTCTTGTTTCCAAAAATTCCTACAAGTAGTCTGAAGCTATATTTGTGTTCAGCTTCAAGTGGTGTATCACAAACAAAAATTTCTGAAAAAGCAACACTTTCAAAAAGGTTTGTTATCCAGTGTGATTAATGGATGCTGATTTCTTTTTAGTTATTTGCTGTGAGGGCCCCTTGCAGATGTTGGACTTGCCCGGCAACATTCAGCTGAAAGCGAAGGCTATAAGCTGGTTTTGATGTGCTCAGTTGGCAGTCATACGCGGATCCTATTACGGATTCAGAGAATCAAACACGTGGCTTTAAATAACTCCATGAGTAACTTTGTTCCTATACTGCCAGAAGCAATTAAACTTTCATTATGCACGCACTCTTAGTTGGGGTTTCGGTTACTAAACAAACAGCTTCAAGGTTTGGCCCTCTGGAGGTAGGTTTGCAGTAATGTCTTACCTTCTCTCTCAGGAATATCACTAATTATTTAAACAACTGAAGCTCACCGGATAACAATGCCTCTTACATGTGAGCGCTCTTGTTAGCGCCCACACTGTTGGCATTCATATTCTATCAGCTTCACTTCTCTGGAAGAAGGGTCAAAGGTCAGCAAAAAGGTCAATGAGTTAAGCAGCTAACTTGCATTTTTCTATCTGAACTTTGCAACCTAATGAACTTTTGTAACTCAATGTCCTAACCTTAGACTTATAGCGGACAGTCTTTCATAATCAGGATGCAGCACTGAGTGCAGAAAGGAGGAACATGCATTCATATGACTTAGTCACTGTCTGTTCTATGATTAAATATACCTGGTGCTACGGATGTACCTATCTGCTCCTGGTTACGTCTATCTGCTT
The DNA here is from genome assembly GCF_963921235.1 of Mobula hypostoma. Taxonomy (NCBI): domain Eukaryota; kingdom Metazoa; phylum Chordata; class Chondrichthyes; order Myliobatiformes; family Myliobatidae; genus Mobula; species Mobula hypostoma. The sequence continues at coordinate 33,819,894 of NC_086122.1, forward strand.
GCGTAACAGGTTCACTTGCATGCCAATAGTCACGTACGTTCGCCTGTTTAGAAGTATAAAATAAGCCAAAATTGATCTGTAACTCAGAGCCGTGCACGTTTTTGCAAGCTCTCTATGATCGCATGCTGAATAAAGATGTCACTGCTTGAAGTCTGGTCTCTAAAGTCATTTTTCTTCCACAGCTCCTGATGAAATTGGTTTGGTGATAAAGAAACAACTTAATAACCATTTATCAGTATACACAGTAGAATAGGTTGCCATCACTTCAGGCTTACAGTGGTTGGAGTGAAAGTTGTAATTTAACCATATAACAATTACAGCACGGAAACAGGCCATCTCGGCCCTTCTAGTCCATGCCGAACTCTTACTCTCACCTAGTCCCACCGACCTGCACTCAGCCCATAACCCTCCATTCCTTTCCTGTACAATTATAACAATACTTCACCGATAAAAGACAAAGTTATATTTGCCTTTTTAATTACCTGCTTTTTGCATTTAATGCACACGAACACCGATATCCTTCTGTACTTCACTCACTTGCAAACTCTCTCCATTTAGATAATAGTCTGCTTTTATACCTCTTTCCCAGTGCAAGACCCCACACTTTTCCACAAGAAACTCACCATCCCCATACCCTCTTAAAAACAGCCACATCTCAGCATGCCATCCCACATATCATCAGTAAACTTAACTTAAGAACCTCACATTCTGCCCCTTCCTCCAAGTCATTAATATAGACAGTAAACAATTGTGAGACAAGGAGTGAACCTTAGTATACTCCATTAGTTATGTCTCTCTAGTCTGAGAAAGTCCAATTTATTCAAGCTCTGCCGTCTATTGATCAGATTCCTTTTCAGTTTTAGTCATAGTCATAGTCATACTTTATTGATCCCGGGGGAAATTGGTTTTCGTTACAGTTGCACCATAAATAATAAATAGTAATAGAACCATAAATAGTTAAATAGTAATACGTAAATTAAGCCAGTAAATTATGAAATAAGTCCAGGACCAGCCTATTGGCTCAGGGTGTCTGACCCTCCAAGGGAGGAGTTGTAAAGTTTGATGGCCACAGGCAGGAATGACTTCCTATGACGCTCTGTGTTGCATCTCGGTGGAATGAGTCTCTGGCTGAATGTACTCCTGCGCCCAACCAGTACATTATGTAGTGGACGGGAGACATTGACCAAGATGGCATGCAACTTGGACAGCATCCTCTTTTTAGACACCACCGTGAGAGAGTCCAGTTCCATCCCCACAACATCACTGGCCTTACGAATGAGTTTTTTGATTCTGTTGGTGTCTGCTACCCTCAGCCTGCTGCCCCAGCACACAACAGCAAACATAATCGCACTGGCCACCACAGACTCATAGAACATCCTCAGCATTGTCTGGCAGATGTTAAAGGACTTCAGTCTCCTCAGGAAATAGAGACGGCTCTGACCCTTCTTGTAGACAGCCTCAATGTTCTTTGACCAGTCCAGTTTATTGTCAATTCGTATCCCCAGGTATTTGTAATCCTCCACCATGTCCACACTGACCCCCTGGATGGAAACAGGGGTCACTGGTACCTTAGCTCTCTTCAGGTCCACCACCAGCTTTTGATGAGTCTTAACACAGGTCATTCAAGCAGGAGATCAGATTTACTGTAGGAAACTCATCAAACTTTATTTCATATACAAGGTATTGGTTCATATGTTTTCTTCTTACGGGTCCCCGCACACAGAGGTGTTGAAGGGAGTGATTGTTTAGCTAAGAAAGCTGGTAAAAGTTCAACAGTGGATATTGACCTTCCACTTAGCAAGTCAGAAGCTAAGGGGTTGGTAGGGTTAAAAGTTGACAAGACTTGTGAGCTCATGGGCATAGGGAAAGACACCCTTACAGAATACATACAACTGTTGGTTTTCTAGGAGGAGGGGGTAAAACAAGACTTAGAATTGGGCAACTATGCTTAATTATTCCTTTTAACTTGTTGGAAAGCATCACTCTGGGTTGTGTAGGTTTTGTCATCATTATAAAACAGTTGAACATACACTATTACAATGTGAAGCATATAAGGTTGAAAGAAATCAAATGCAGGCTTCATTACAATTCTGGGGGGTTGATAGTTTTAGTTTAAGAGCTTTCCCTCAACCATCAAAGTCTAAGAAGAAATAAAACAGAATTGAAACACTGATATTCCAAGTACTTGGAATAGTTCCACATTTTGACCATTGGCACAAAGGCTAATGGGCTTTAGGGAATGGTATAATTATGTTGGCTGAAACTGTGGGAGAGCCTGGGAGGTGAAAGTACTCCACCAGTCAAATACTTATTTGGCAAATGGCCTCATTCAAAATCAAAATCAATGCAGTCAAAAGCACTTGCTCTTAAAATGAAAGATTCAAATCATAATTAAAGCAAATGGAAACTATCAAAGCATAACATTATTTTCCAATATAGCCTTTCCCTCTCACATCTCATTGGTCATTCAATCATGCAAGGGTAATAACAAATGGGTGGCGGGGTGGAGATACGTCTCTACCAAAGGAGGTGTAAGACCCTCCTTCCCTCTGCTAGCCTGCGGGTCACCCTTGGGCAAGGTGTAGCCCCTGCTTAGCCCCCCCCCCACGGTCAGGGTCACGTGAAGCCATGGAGCGGGTGGTGGATAGTCGCGTGAGCAGCTGGTGCATATCACAAGTCCGGATAAGGCAACAACCGATACCAGGTAACCAATCTCTGATGAGTACTGATAATGGCTGGGGTCACCTGTCTTGTAAAGACACTGCCCAGAAGAAGGCAATAGCAGGCTACTTCTGTAGCAAAATTTGCTAGGAACAATCATGATCATGGAAAGACCATGATTGCTCACATCACACGACAGGGCACATAATAATGATGAATAGAAAGCACTTCCGGACAATGTGGTTGGCTGTAGGTGCAACAGTGTCTGTGCTTGAATAGGTCCTTTTTCTAAAGTTTGGTAGGTCAACTTGGTCTCTCTTCGCCCAATGCTGATGGGCCATTAACACCATCAGAAAGCATTGGGAACTTTCCTATCTAATTAATATTACTTCTGTGATACATCCTTTTCAAAAGTCCCCAATACTTGCTCCTTTTCCAAATTATGGATGCTCTTTAGGATGATCTTGTGCAAATTGGCTGTGGGCTGTGTGGGTCAGCAGGTTTATCCAAGTTCAGGAAATTCAAACGCAAGTTTTCTGAGGACAAGTTAATATACCAAAGGTGCTGAAGATACTGTATCTTAGTTACTCACACCATATTTTACTGGACATCGATTGTTTTTTCTCAGTCCTGGATGTGACTTAACAACTGGCCATTCTCATTCCGATGGAGTCCATAATTTCCCTGATGTCAGCCATGCCACTGGAGAGCCGGTTGCTGCTGTAACCATGGATACAGTTGCCATGCTACTGTCGACTCTGTGATATGAGACTTACTGAGGTATTCATGGGATTTGCCAATTCATTAATTAATTAAAATGTAATTAATAGGTTTTTAATAATTGAATAAAATGTCTTCCCATGGCGTGTTTTTGTGGAAGAAGGAAATGGTAATTGGACATCATCAGCATCTACATGAGTACACAATAAATATTAAAACTGTGGATTCCTGAACAGCTTCCGTAAATAGTGATCATTATCCATGGGTAAATAGTGAGAACCGAATCTCCATGTAGATGTGCTCAGTCCCTGATGTGATCTGCCTCTTGAAAAGATACACTTTGTGCAGCATGTTCACTGTTGTGTTACTTTGGATAGATTGCTGTTCCCCACCCAAGGGAATCATATACCTGTACGTCATTGACTGATACCATCTCTCCTGTCCTATTTTTGATTAACTTACCTTCCTAATCTTTCCCAGCCTCACTTATTTTTGTGACTTTTGTTACCAAAGCTTCTGTGCTTAAGTAACAATACTGGGGAGTGGAGAAATGATGCAGTCAATAATAGTTATTTAAAGAACAGCAGCTCTTAGAGTTTGTCTCAGTACTGCCCATTACCGACATCAGTGGACGATGTCCGATCTGGCAACTTGTTCTGAGTTGCAGACTCGGGTTCCTCTGTGTCAAGTGTTGTTTCGAGTTCACAACACATGGTAGTGTAGTGGTTAGCACATTGCTCTCCAGTACAGGCGACCCAGGTTTAATTCCTGCTGCTGCCTGTAAGGCGATTGTCTGTTTTCCCCATGAGCATGAGGGTTTCCTCTGGGTGCTCTGGTTTTGTCCCGCAGTCCAAAGACATACAGGTTGGTAGGTTAATTGGTCATTGTAAGTTGTCCTATGATGAGGCTAGGGCTAAACTGGTGATTACTGGGCAGCACAGCTCGAAGGGCAGAAGGGCCTATTCCGTGCTGTATCTCAATGAGTAAAATAAAATAAACGAGCTCAGAGCCACACACATGAAATGCTGGAGGAACTCAGCAGGTCAAGCAGCATCTATGGAGAGGAGCAAAGTCGACATTTCAGGCTGAGACTCGTCTTCATCAGCCCCGGAGACTTTCTATTCCTTTCCACAGATGCTGCTTGACCTACTGAGTTCCTCCAGTATTTTGTGTGTGTTACTCTAGATTTCCAGCATCTAGGTCAGGGGTTCCCAACCTGGGGTCTACGGGCCCCTCAGTTAATGGTAGGGCTTCATGGCATAAAAAAAGGTTGGGAACCCCAGATCTACAGCATCATTAGTGTTTGTAAACAAACCCAGATCACAGTTATGTTCCTTTTTTGTTCAGAATCAGATTTAATATCACTGCCATATGTTGTGAAATTTATTGTTTTGCCGCAGCAGTACATTGCAATACATAAAAATAAAAACTATAAATTGCTATAAGAAGTGTGTATAAAACCAACATCATCATCACTATGTGCCACGTCGTATGACGTGGGCAATTATGGTCTTCCGAAGACCGTAATTGCTGTTGGCAAATTCTTCTACAGAAGTGGTTTGCCATCACCTTCTTCTGGGGAGTGCCTTTACAAGACGGGTGACCCCAGCCATTATCAATATTTTTCAGAGATTGTCTGCCTGGCGTCAACCAGGACTTGTGATACGCACCGGCTGCTCACATGACCATCCACCACCTGCTCCCGTGGTTTCACGTGACCCTGATCAGGGGGCTAAGCAGGTGCTACACCTTGCCCAAGGTGACCTGCAGGCCAGTGGAGGGAAGGAGCGCCTTACACCTCCTTTGGTAGAGACACATCTCCACCCCACCACCTTGAAGTTTGAGGCTGCAACTGTTTTGTTCAGCTTTTCAAGTTACTCTTTGACTAATTCAGTTTCTGTCTGAGACTGGCAGTTTATGTACTCATCCTTAACTCTTTTGCGTCTGGAACCAGCTCTTCTGTGTAACTTGTGAAGGGGCTCCTGTTTTGGTTCTACTAACTTCCACCCAACATCCCATTTCTTTGTTCCTTAACTTCAGTCTCACTTATTTTCCCTCTGCCATTCATCTGGTTTCATCAAGTATCCTTCCAGTGTGTTCAATCGCAGCAGTTTCTGCTGGCTCAACCAGTGTTATTATTCTTTTTAAAGACCTTGGAAGTCCTTTTAAAAGATATTGAGAACTTAAAGTACTGCAGGCGTACCCCAGCAGTGAGTTGCTCATTGACATGGTGTCCAAACTGGAGTCGGTGCTGCCCCCTAGTGTTTGCTCTGCAGAAGACATGTCCCCTTCCCCTCGCTCAGCCTGAGCATTCCCCTCATATTGTGTCACGCCCAGAATCTTTACTTACAACAAGATCTAATCACAATGGCCAGCCTTGAACATATTAGAACCATTTGGATCTCCTCTGGTCCTTCTCCATCTGTAGTACATCTATTGGTCTACCCTGTGTTCATATGTTTGTCCCTCTCCCTTTTAAATGTATCCATACTATTCACTTAAATCACTCACTGCTCAATAGTATTTCAGCTCTCGGTTTGATCTCTTTGTATCTGTTTTATATCAATGTTCTTACTGTATTTGTCCAGCAGAAAGTGAGTTTGTAAATCTGGCAGGAGCAAACAATGTAGAGAATGGCGATGGCGGATCGGCGCGGGAGGGGTGTGGGACAGGTGGTAGGGAAAGAGTGCCAGGTACGGGGGGGGGTGGGCGGGTGCGTGCGTGGGTGTAGACACACCCAGCACTGAGACATCAGGTGAAGTCATTTGATTCAAAGCAATTGGTTTATTGATCATTACAGAATGTCTCTTTGGTGCTTCCCACTCCCTCCTCTCTCCCTTCCCCTTTTCCCAACCATGAATCCCCTCTCCCTGCCCCCTTTCCCACTCTCAGACCACAATAGAGACCCAGATCAGAATCCAGTTTATCATCACTCACATATCTCAGGAAATTTTTTTTGTTTTGCCCCAGCAGTACAGTGCAATATACAAAATTACTACTGTGCAAAAGTCTTAGTCAACTTAGCCATATATATGTGTGTGCCTAAGACATTTGCACAATAGTGCAGGTTATGATCTTCATGGAGTGGACATGCTCTCTCTCTATGTCACGTTAGTGTAGCGGTTAGTGTGACAGTATTACACCTCGGGTGTCGGAGTTCAGAGTTCAAACCCGGCATCCTCTGTAAGGAGCCTCTGCACATCCTCCCTGTGGAATGCCTGGGGTTACCCCCGGGTGCTCCATTTCCTCCCACAGTCCAAAGACTAACCGGGTAGGTTAATTAGTCATTGTAATTGTCCCGTGATTAGGTTAGGACTAAATCGGGGCTGTTGGGAACTGCTGAGTGGTGCAGCTCGAAGGGCCGGAAGGGCCAATTCCACGCTGTATCTTTAAATGATAAAAAAAAACTTACATGTTCACGCAGCTTGTAAATTCATTTACACTAAGCACCTCAACCATTCCCTGCCCATTCCCTGCAGTAATCATTTCCAGTGTGTGATATGAAGAATACTTCACCAGTATGATGTATAATCTTCCCGAATGCTCTCGGTAAGAAAATCACACCAGACCATACATCTGTTCTTCATGGATCATTTGCTGCTTGATTGCTTCCTTCAGCAGTTCCTATTTTATTTATTGACAAGCTGCATGGATGTCCTCCAGTCTTGTTCTTTCTTATGAGGCAATATACGTGATTTTAAAAGTCTTTTTAAGAAAAAAAGAGATCAAGTCTGTTGTTTTTGGAGTGGAATGTGTGGATTTCCTCCGGATGCTCAGGTTTCTTCCCACATTCCAAAGGTGTACCGTTAGTAGGTTAATTGCTCATTGTAAATTGTCCTGTGATTAGGCTTCGGTTAAATTGGCCATTGCTTCCTTAAAATTGTTATAGCTGGGTGTGGTAATGGGACAAACTCCCACTATTTATTAAATACTCCCAATGGTGTGCGCTTCAAACAGCCTCTGAGAACCAGCTCCTGGCCTTCATGTGTGGCTTAGCTACCAAGCTCGGTAGAATTGTTTTTACTGACAGGGGAAGGGGCCTTTAAGATGGATTGCTTCATGGCAGATGGGGCTTGTTAGCTGTGGTTGGCAGCTCATCTAGGAGAAGGAAAACTCCGGTTTCAAACTCCGCTGCCTTGCGGCTGTACCCTCTCATGGGGGAGGCTTTGGGAGTGAACCTTGAGGGAAAGGTCCAGAGCTGGAGTCCCTAAGGCAGTCCTACGTCGAGTTCAACGCTATCTAGCAACTCTTGCAATGCTGCTGGTACCAAACTATATCAGCCTCTGCAGTTCCTTTGGGTTCATCAGATACGTAGGGAGAGGGAGCTTGCTACCTTGGCAACAGCTTGCTCTCCATATCGTACGGCCCAGGCTTGTGTATCTAGATCGCTAAAACGCAACATCCGTGGTCGACTCTGACTGACGGAGGCCTCACTCAAATTGGGGGTTGCTGGCTGCATGATTCGAAGGGCTGGAAGGACCCATGCTTTACCTCTAAGATAAAAAAAAAATTAAAAATGTATTTTTGCATCTCTCCGATGTCACTATGTCCTATGTATAATTGGAACTAGAGCTAGACTCAGCACTCCTAGTGAGTCCAACCAGGATTCAATATATTTATCGAAACTATACCTACTTCTCTCCAAATACAAGTCTTAACACCTAGTTTATTCATGGCCTAATTTATAAATGTTGCTATTTCAGCGATTTGTACATGTGCATTCTAAGTTCCCATTGTTCCTCTATATCATCTAGTCGTACTTCTTTCCAAGTTATCTGTCACCTTTTTATTATTAAAATATCAACATTATCATCAAATGCCTCTTATGCCGCTGGTGTTTAGGGCAGTAATGAAGGTCTCCATCTCCATCTGTCCTTGACCATCTTCTCCATTGTGCCCCAGGTGTGGTTCAGGGTCCTCATTTCTGCCTCCATGGTATGGCATCAGGTTGCCTTTGGGGTCCCTCGACTCCTCCACTCTTCAGGGGTGCAATGAAATGTTGATTGATGACGGTGCTGGCCTCTCTTCTCATCACGTGCCCAGTCCACCTCCAACATTTCCTCATGACGATTGTGGCCATGTCCTCTTGGTGACACAGAAGGAGTAGGGCGTGTTTGGAGATCTTTCTTGGCCAGGAAATACGGAGGATCTTCCAGAGGCTCAAGGTGTGGAATGACAACAAGGCAAGGTCGTTCTCTGGCATGTGCCGGCATTCTGACCCGAACAAGAGTCAGAACCCAGAGCTGGTGCAGCTTCAGCTGGGTGTGGATGCTGCACTTGGTTGATCCCAAATGTTGCTCATTGATCTGAAGACATTTCTACCTTTGCAGAGGAGGAGAAGATGGCGGCACGACGCAGTGCGCGTGGCCACTTCGGTGGTGATGTCTGTTATCTGTCAAGTAGGGGACCATGCACAATCCTGATTTGATGGAGACAGATGTGAGAATACGGAGGAACATCTGGAGAAACTTCTGAACTGCCCGCTTCGCTGCCACTGTTACTGTGTGGTCCGGAATCTCCGGAGGAGAAGGGCCCGAATCCTTGGCTTTGCTTGTTTCGGTGGCCAGGACGAGGTCGAAGGTGCTCAGCAGAGGATGGCGCTCGGGAGGTTGTATCGGAGGGGCTGGTCGGAGGCTCGAAGTTTTCGGATGGACGGACTCAGTGTCGGCTGTGGTCGGCTGCTTCCAATGCATCAACAGTTGTCCGTGCCTGGAGCTTTATGGCAGGGAGTTTCTCCCTTTGCCACCTGCTATCAGGGACTCAGGAATCAATTGACTCAGGACTTTGAGACTTTTTTTTTTACCGTGCCCATGGTCTGTTCTTTATCAAATTACCGTATTGTTTTGCAGTGCTGTAATTATGTGTTATAATTATGTGGTTCTGTCAGTGATAGTCTTTGGTTTGTCCTGTTTTTCTGTGATATTACTCTGGAGGAACATTGTATCATTTCTTAATGCATGCATGCATTTCTAAATGACAATAAACGAGGACTGAGTGTTCTCATAATCTAAAAAAGATTGCTGTCCGTGGTCCCACCATCCTGTCGAGTGATGCTGTGTGTAGGTAGGTGAATCTGCCGATGCTCGTTAAGTTGACGCCATATGCCTTGATGGGAGGAGGAGACTCTACATTGAAGGTCAAGGTCTCGGTCTTTCTCTGGCTGACCCTGAGTCCAACCTGTCCACCAAAGGTACAGAGGCGCTGAGTTTTATTTCTAAAGTACAACACTCCATCATTGAAAATGTCTTAAACGGTGTAGGCGAGTAGCGTAGTGGTTAGCACAATGCTATTACAGCTCAGGGCGTTGCATAGGGTAACGTAACGGGACGGAACACAGGCATAATTCACAACCACCCATATCGAGTTGGGGTTCACTTTGAGAGGCTGGTCTGATGTGATGGTGTAATGACGGGAAGTTTTTTACCGTGCTTTATGTTCTGTGTTGGGTTGACAATAACGGATTTTGTTGTGGTTTCCCTTAAACTCAAAATGCCTCTGCCATTTTTCTCAAAGCTCCATGGACCCACAATCATGACTTTGTTATTTATTGTTGTTTCATACCATTCATTTATTTTACAATTTAGTTATTTTTAATGTTTTCAATTATAATAAACCTGATTCTGATTTATTTGTAATTTTTCACCAATCATAGAAGTAAATAAATAATGAAATCCAGCTGTTGAAGGCTCTGGTTGGAGGATGGTGCAGATGTTGAAATAAATCCAGCTGTTGATGGCTCTGATTGGAGAATGGTGCAGATGTTGAATTAAATCCAGCTGTTGAAAGCTCTGGTTAGAGGATAGTGCAGATGTTGAATTAAATCCAGCTGTTGATGGCTCTGGTTGGAGAATGGTGCAGATGTTGAATTAAATCCAGCTGTTGATGGCTCTGGTTGGAGGATCGTGCAGATGGGGCCTTTCAGCAGCCTCTGTTATTGATTTTCACATTTATCATTCAGAGCTTGACTGGTGGACCCGTGTACCACTTTTCTGTAAATTAACAGGAATATTATTATACCTTGGATGACCCTTTAGTTGCCATGGCAACTCATGCGAAGTAAGTGCAGGGATACAAGACTTCATTCTTCCTCAGTAATGGGAACAAATGAAATCAGATGCAAGATTCTAAAACAAAAATGGAAATAGAGTCATAGAATCGTAGAACACTACAGTACAGAAACAGGCCCTTCAGCCCATCTAGTCCACGCCTACTCCCATCGACCTCCACTCAGACAATAGCTCCCACCATACCCTTACCATCCATGTTCCTATCCAAATTTCTCTTAAATGTTGAAATCAAACCCTCATCCACCACTTCTGGTGGACACTCTCACCACCCACGCAGGAAGAACCTATCCAAACGGCACATCACATGTCAGACTGTCACCAACCACACTTCATCAGGAGGTCTTCCCTCCACAGCTTGGTATACACATAAGCACATGTACACATCGAACGCTAGACGAAACAGTGCTCCTCTGGGGCTGTGGCGCAAAACACAGAACGCACAGTCATATGCAGCACATGATAGTTATGCAAACAAAATAATATTAGCACAAGTCCTTGAGTGACACGTCCTGGAGAGTGATGGTGCATGAGATGTTGCCCTGGAGCCATGTTTCTGTAAGAACAAGCACGCAGCAGTTTCTCATCTCCCGCAGCCGCAGGTGAAGGCAATCCGGCTTGTCCTTGAGGGGGAGCAGCACCAATGGGAAGGGCCAGCACAGATTCCAGCATGACCCCCAGAACCTCTGTTCTCTCCCACACCGCCTCCAGCACATCATCCCTGGGGTGGATGTAGCAAGCGACACCACAGCAGGAGAGGCTGGTCTACGCAATGACCAAGCCATGGAGCTCCTCCGCCAGTGGTCTCATCATGAGCCAGTGGATGGGACTTACAGTATTTTATATCACCAATGTCCAACAGGGTTTTGCAATCACAAGAAAATAACAAGACAAACTTTTGCGCCATTTCGCTAATTTAAGATGAACTTTTGCTTCTGAGCACTGCTTCTGATGCAACCTTCCCAGACTAGTGTCCCAACATCACATTACCTATCTTTACCTCCCACTTGATAACCATAAACAGGACTGTCCTAGTAGAACACGGCGCAGAACATCACACAAACCAATCTTCCGTCCTTGGACTCACTTTACACCGCACACTGTCGGAGCAGTGCTGTCAGGATAATCAAGGACATGACCCACCCAGCCAACACACTTTTCGTCCCTCTTCCCTCCAGGAGAAGGCTCAGGAGCTTGAAGACTCGTATGGCCAGATTTGGGAACAGCTTCTTTCCAACTGCGATAAGACTGCTGAACGGATCCTGTCCCGGATCTGGGCCATACCCTCCAAATATCCGGACCGGCCTCTCGGTTTTTTTGCGCTACCTTACTTTCCATTTTTCTATTTTCTATTTATGATTTATAATTTAATTTTTTATGTTTACTAATTTTTACTATTTTTAATATTTTTAATATTTAATATTTGTAATCCAGGGAGCAGGAAGCACAGAATCAAATATCGCTGTGATGATTGTACGTTCTAGTATCAATTGTTTGGCGACAATAAAGTATAAAGTATAAAGTACCTATTGTTCTAGCCTGCTCCTGCCCTAGCAAACTTTTTCCTTTCTTAACTTGACCCTGTCGCCCCTTGTCGAGTCTGTACTGAGGACGTTTCGCTGGATTGACGTGTCCTCTTTCCACTGGCTGAACTCTTCCAGCATTTCTTCACCTTTTGTTTCATTTTCCTCATCCAACTGCTCCAAGCCGCTTCATAGATTCTTCAGATGAAGGAAGTCTTGAGCAATAAACACAAAACATTGCCTCTGTAGATCTGCTTGACTTGCTAAGTTCCTCCAACATTTTGCGTGTGTTACATTAATGTGGTGGTTGAGTGACTGATGTTAATTCTGTGTAACACATGAGAATGATTAGTGTGGATATGGTTGTGACTGTGAACAAAGTCTCCAGAGAGACTCTGAAGCATGTAGATATGGAGGAAAAATTAGGCTTGAGGACTAAGGGTTAACAGAATATTGGGGATAGCATGAAAAGAAGCACAATGGGTCTATCTTATTTGTACGAACAATAGATCATGTCATTAATGTCATTAATGGCTTGTTTTGTACTCTGATCAATGGGGAACACATTATGTAGGTGCTAATTTTGTGTAAATTGCAGAAATAGTGTCTTGAGAGTTGTGTGATTAGACTTGCTGTATTAATTTGAACTGTAACCTTGCATTGAGGGAATCGTTCCTTGGAAGAACAGTTCCCCGTGATATCATGAGATAAAGGTGGTAACTAGTTTTAAGGTCTTTGCCTACTTTGTGTTTGATTCTCTAACAGTAGATGTAGAAGTCTTTCTTCAACAAAGCGAGCAGTAGGCATCATATTTGAGACACACTTGGAAGAAGAGGCCTGCCTGACCCAATATTACATGACATTTTATATGTTAAGGATCGAAGGTAACAGCAGGACAATTCTATAGTTACAATGTATCTACAATGCTTCCCTTGAATTACATATAGTTTTCAAACACCTCCAACACTCCAGACACCTAAAATGAATGTCTACCTAGCTGCATTCATGCACATGCAGACATTGCAGGTGGTCAGCTCCAGGAAGCCCTTTGATCAGAGGTGCATTTAAAATTCAATCTGCAATCCACATTCAAATCTGAAGACTGGTTGCTGTTGGAATTAAGATTTGCTATGTACCCAAACTGCAGAGTACGTCTCTATGGTGAGCTGTTTAGTTTGCTGTTGCAGCAGTTAATATTTTTTTTGGTATCAGAGCAGATTGTGCAAGGTTTGTGCAGCGAGAACTGATGTTGATAATCTCACTGTGGCTGAAAGCAATTATCTTTGCAAACAATTCAGTTCTGTCCACCAAGGTCTTTGATTTATAAGACTGTTGCTGGAACAGGACAATTAACGAGAGGAAGCCCAAGGCAAATGCAAGTCAATGCATCACAAAGTCAACAGACCCATAGTTCCTGATGGCAAGGATCTAGGATGAATGACAAAGTAAACATTCCGAAAACAAAATAAGTTCTTAACTTTTCAGGAAATTGTGGTTGATGTCTGAATTTCATATTCATATACACACCAGCCTTGCATACAGTCAGATGCAGAATCGTGACTTTCATCAAAAGCATTATCACATTGGTTCCTTAAGGGTGTTATAGCCAGGGGTGATAATGGGGGTAAGCCCCTATTACCTAGTAAATGCCCCCAATAACGTGAGCCTCAAATAGCCTCTGACAACCAAGTCCGGCTCCTGATCTGCAAGTGTGGCTTAGCTACTAAGCCCGGTGGAACCTTTTCTACAACAAATTTCATGGCATATGCCAGGGATATTAAACCTGATTCTGATTCTGATGGGAGAAGGGCCTAAGACCGGTTACTGGCACCTTAAAACCAGTTGCTCTGAGTAGACGGGGCTCGTCTGCCGTGTTTGGCAGCTGGTCTAGGAGAAGGAAAACTCTGATCTCAAACCTCCGCTGACAAGTACCTATACCCACTCATGGGAAGGCTTCGGGAGTAAATCTGAGGAAAAGTCCCTAAGGCAGTCCTATGCTGAGTTCGACATTGACTGGCAACTCGTGTGATGCTGCTGGTGCCCAACTGTATCATTGTCAGCCGTTCCTTTGGATGCGTCAGCTGTTTCGAGAGAGGAAGCATGCTGCATGGACAACAGCTTGCATCTGGGTGTGCTCACTGTTATTGCGTGAAGAAAGTCACCAGAGAGAAGTGCTGGTAGATATGAAGTAGTCTCTTTATTCGACAGAATGAGACACAATAGGCATCATAATTGAGACCCCTTTCGGAGCAAGAGGTCTCCTTGACCCAATACTACATGATATTTTACATGCTAAAAATCAAAGGACAATTCATACTCACAATGCTTCTTTGAACTACACACCACCCTCACGCCTCCCATTTTGCATCCAGACTACAGGCACCCAAATGACACTCAAATACATACAACCTTCACACCTCCCTCTTCACACCTTCACTACAGACACCCAAATAATGAATTTAAATCAGCATTGTCTGGTCTTCCAGTTAACTGAGATTCATGGATTTTAGGAAGCCATTGTTCAGAGCTGCATTTTGGATTTAATTCACAGTTCACATCTGAATCTGAAGGCTAGTGGCTGAAGTCAGTTGCTGTCATTATTTGCTACATGAGCTAACCCCCCAAAAAAACACTCTAACACATGTCAGATAGATGGCTGGCACACAACATCGACAAGAGTTTAGTCACTTGGTGACTTCATTAAAGTTTTCCAAGTTTCTTTGCAGGAGCTTTGGCAATCAAAACTTGACACCAATATGCAAGGGGAGATGACCAAAGCTTGGTCATAGGTAGGTTTTAACAAATGAACTGGATGAGGAAAGGGAGGAAATAATTTTAGGAATTTCTGAGCTAGGACCTTGTCAACTGAACACAGAGATGCCAATGGTGAAATGATTATCAAGGTTCAAGGTACATAGATTATCAAAGTATGCGTGCAGTATACAACCCTGAGATTAGTCTTACCCGGAGAGAGTTGTGAAACAAAAAATATCATGGAGGCCATTCAAAGAAAAGTATCAACACCCTGCCCCCCATGCAGAAAAATTGTGCCAATGGCAAGAAGAACATCAACCCCCCCACTCACCAAAAAAAACAAATTGCGCTAACAGCAACAAGAATGTCAAGCCCCCCCACTCACAAAAATACAAATCGCGCAAATGGCAACAAGATTATCAACCCCCTCCCTCATTCAACCAAAAAAAACCAAATTGCGCAAACGGCAACAAGAACGTCAAGCCCCCCTCACTCACAAAAAATTGCGCAAATGGCAACAAGAACATCAACCCCTCCCCACGTGGAAAAAAACAAATCCAAGAAAGAAGAGGCAAAAACACAGGATATAAAACCATAAAACTGAAAGAGTCCAAATGACCTTCAGGGGCAATGAAATAGGTAGAAATTACAGAGTGTTGTGGAATTGGAGATAGCGGAAGGTGAGGAATTTGTAAATAAGGATGAGAATTTTAACATTGTGGCTTTGTCTGACCGGAGTACATGTGAGTGGGTGATGGATACGGCAGAGTGTTTGATCAGTCTCTGTCAGTGCATTTTAGGAGCCTTGTTCACCTGAATTTGCTCAATCATGAGAGAATCCACATCCAGACTACACAGTTCGGTACGGCTCTCTGTGTTTTTCAGCATATGCAGAAGGAACGGTGCACATTTAAACCCAGGCCTTAAACTGAACCCAGCCCCCTACCCTACCATGAACGTCCTTGGCCTGAAATGTTAATTGTTTTTACCCCTCCTGACATGCCGAGTTCCTCCAGCGTTTTGTGTGTGTAACTCCTCCAGTGTAGCACAACAAAGAGACACAGTGCCTCTAGCTTTCAGCATCGTCCTAGGAAAGTGCATGCCTTTGACGGTCAGAGCAGTCACAAGAGCACGCACCGGCAGGATGCCCTGATTTGGCGGGATTCTCAGGAAAATAAGCAGCCCAACGTTTTCAGGAAACATTGGCTCTGCTTGTCATACGCAAAGGATCCTTCCTGTAAAAGAAGCAAATTGTTCCAAAACTAGAGGAGTCGAAGATTTAAAGCACACTTATTATTAAAGTATGTATGCAGTATACAACCCTGAGATTCTTCTTCCTCACAGACGGCCACAAAGCAAAGAAAACCATGGAACCCGTTCAAAGAAAAACATCTAGTCTCCACGCGCAAAAACAACAAAATCGCACAAAAGGCGACAAAAAAGAGTGAAAATCAGAACATAAACCACAAAATCGAAAGAGTCCAGGTATATTTTGTTCAGCTCAGGCCTGATCCACAAATTGTCCAAAATAGCAATAAAAAAGGAGTGAATGAAGCCAGAAACACATCGTAACGTGAACTATAGAGTCCAGTCCACAAACCATGTTAATTAATCCTTGCCCAAGACCCAGGACTACATCACAATCCTCTGGCAGCATCCAGTTAGAGAGAGAGAGAGAGGAAGACTGTTCGAATGCAGGGACCCTCCTCCCAGAGCAGTGGATGAGAGAGAGAGCGGTCATTCCACACAGACTCTGTCCTCCAGTGGTAGCGAGCATGGGGCTGGTAGACGGCCCCGACCCCCTCACCTTCTGCACTTGCCCAGAGGAAATTGTTCAGAAGTAAAAGGCTTCCCAGAAGAAGATGGAGGAGCAGAAACTCGCAGGATGGGAGTAGAGTTTACTAATTCCACAGCAGCCCCAGTACGTATGATAAAACTACCGGAACAAAAAGGTGGGTGAGTTAGAAGTTACAGAATAAGGTTTTGCATGAGTGCTTCAGAATCATTTCAGATTGCAACCCTGAAACCACCTTCTAAACCAGGAATTGTTGTTTTCTAGGCACCTAGAGAACATTCATCACTCTTCCCAAGCTTTAGTAATGATAACTACTTACTGTATACGTTGTGTTCAAGTTTTAGAACAGGGGTTCCCAACTTTTCTTATGCCATGGACCAATACCATTAATTAAGGGCCCCAGGTTGGGAACCATCATTTTAGAACCAGATTATGTTGAATATTGAAAGGTATGGACAGAGTGGATCTGGCAAAGTTGTTTCCCATGATGGGGGAGTCTAGTACGAGAGGGCATGACTTAAGGATTGAAGGGCGCCCATTCAGAACAGAGATGTGAAGAGATTTTTTTAGCCAGGGGGTGGTGAATCTATGGAATTTGTTGCCACGGGTGGCAGCGGAGGCCAAGTCATTGGGTGTATTTAAGGCAGAGATTGATAGGTATCTGAGTAGCCAGGGCATCAAAGGTTATGGTGAGAAGGCAGGGGAGTGGGACCAAATGGGAGAATGGATCAGCTCATGATAAAATGGCAGAGCAGACTCGATGGGCTGAATGGCCAGCTTCTGCTCCTTTGTTTTATGGTCTTGTCTTATGCCTGTATGAATGGCAACCAAATGTCCTGGGAAGGGTCAGATGGAAGAATCTTTGATTGTGTGTTTCAATGTTTAACTTTGATGAAACAATGACTAGTTAATTGGTCTTTGGTGCTTTAGAGGGACAATATGTCCTTACGTTCTTCACCACAGAATGAGAACTCTCGTGTGCCAAAGAGAGAAAACATATCGATGGAGGCAATGGGAATTGCTGTTAGAATCTCAGTGAAGAAAAGATTCTGCAGGGGATAAAAAATAGGTGACCAGGTTATGCAACGTAGATTTAAAGATGGCAGAGAACCTGATACAGGTGGAATCCATCCCATTTTTGCCAAAGGAGCCAAGAAGAGATTTCAGTGATCCTGGAAGTACTGTGAGGAAGATAGTAATAGACCTAGGGAAAATATAGAAAGGAAAGCTAGAAAAGGTGGCTGATGAAGCTTAATGCTGAGAAATATGAAGATATATTCTGGTGGTAAGAATTGTCCAGCCTCCTTTGATAGGACAACAGTCATTCCAAGTAGGGAAGGTGAAATCGGGATCTGGGTGAGGTGGAAGTGTAAACATCACCAGATAAAGTAAACTTATTATCAAAGTACATACATGCCACCATACACTGCCCTGAGGTTCATTTTCTTGTGGGCATTCACAGTAAATGCAAGAAACATAAAAGACCAGAGGACACAGCCTCGGAATAGAGGGGTGTCCTTGTAGAATGGAGGTGGGGAGAATTTTTGTAGCCAGAGAGTGGTGAATCTGTGGCCTTTGTTGCCACGGGCAGCTGTGAGGCCAAGTCTTTATGTATATTTAAGGCAGAGGTTGATAGGTTCCTGAAGGGCAGGAAGGGATATAGGGAGAAGGCAGGAGATTGGGGATGAGAGGAAAGTTTGATCAGCCATGATGAAATGGTGGAGCAGGTTCGATGGGCTGAATGGCCTAATTCTGTTCCTATATCTTCTGCTGTTATAACAATAGAATCGATGAAAGACCGCACCCAACATGATGGACAAACAACCAATGTGCAAACGACAACAAACTGTGCAAATAGAAAACAGAAATAAATAAATAAACAAACAAACAATAAATATCGAGAACATAAGATGAAGAGTCCTTGAAAGTGAGTCCATAGGTTGTGGGGACTGTTCAGTGTTGGGGCAAGTGAAGTTACCCCCTCTGGTTCAAGAGCCTGATGGTTGAGGGGTAATAACTGTTCCTGAACCTGGTGGTGTGAGTCCTGAGGCTCCTGTATCTTCTTTCTGATGGCATTAGTGAGAAGAGAGGATGTCCTGGGTGGTGGGGATCCCTGATGATGGATGCTGCTTTTTCGACATCGCACCATGTAGATGTGCTCAGTGGTGGAAATGGCTCTACCCATGATGGACTGGGCCACCTCCACTACCTTTTGTAGGACTTTCCATTCAAGAGCCAAACCACTGCGATTTCAGAAGTCAATTAGCAGATTATCAGAGTTTTATTTAGAGATAGTATGTAGAGTGAAACTTTTCTCGTTGGTAGAGGGATTGACACCAAGGAGGTATTGAGTGAAGTCGATTGGCTACAGAACTAGCTGTGACAGGAGAGAAACCTTTTACAACGAGAGTAGTTAGGTTCTGGAATGCACTTTGAGGGATAGAATCGGGGTCAGGTTCAATTCTAATAATCAAAAAGGAGCTGGATAAGTTTCTGAAAGGAAAGACCTTGCAGGGCAATGTGGAGAGGGAATTAACTGAATTGCTCATACTTAGACTATAAGACATAGGAGAAGAATTAGGCCATTTGGCCTGTCGAGTCTGCTCTGCCATTTCATAACGGCTGATCCACTTCCCTCTCATCTCCAATCTACTGTCTTCTCCCTGTAATCCTTTGTGCCCTGACTAATCAAGAATCTATCTTCCAATCTCTGCTTTAAAAATACCAAATGATTTACCTTCCACAGCCGCCTGTTGCAATGAATTCCACAGATTCACCACTCTCTGGCTAAAGAAAATTCTCCACCTCCCTTCTAAATGGACGTCTCTCTATTCTGAGGCTGTGTCCTCTGGTCCTAGACTCCTCCACCAAAGAAAACATCCTCTCCACGTCCACTCTAATGAGGCCTTTCAACGTTTGATAGGTTTCAATGAGGTCACCCCTCATTCCTCTGAATTCCGGTGAGTAGAGGCCCAGAACCATCAAACGCCCCTTGTATGGTAACCCATTCATTCTGCTAACCTCCTCCTAACCCTCTCCAATGTCAGTGCATCCTTTCTCAGATCAGAGGTCAAATACCTGATGGGCCAAATTCTCTGTAACAATTTTGAAACTCTGTGAATGCACTTACTATGATTTAATTTTTCCTCCCTAGGATAACAAAGGGAAGGATGTCGAAGGTAAGTTTTTTCTAACAGAAAGCGGTGGGTGTGTACCCGCTGCCTGGGGTAGTGGCAGAGGCAGATACATTAGGGACACTTGAGAACTCTTAGATGGGTACGTGGATGATGGAAAAATAGAGAAGGGAAGTGTCAGATTAAAAGGTCGGCACAACATTGTGGACTAAGGGCCTGAATTGTGCTGTAATGTTTTATGTTCTACCTCTGCCTCTGATATTGACATCTCTGACAGTCGATGGCCTATTCATTAATGCACTGGGAAAACAGCCTATTGTCCTTGCTTGTATGGAGCTCACAGAGCTAACAGCGTACGTGGAAGTAATAAATTCAGGAATTCATCGAGAAGCGAGAACAAAGCAACAGGAAGGTAGGAGGAGAGTGCTGCAGTCCAAAGCACAGGAAAAGCAAAGCTAACGTGACAATAACAGAATAGCTGAGCGAGGTAGAGTTATAAGACTGATGGTGTTTAATTGCTGTATTTTAATACATTACTTTTGTTCGGAATGCTATTTTATTGTTCTTTTCCTCTCTGCACATTGGGTGTTCGATGGTCTTTTTTAAAATGGGTTCTTTTAGGTTTCTTTGTTTTGTGGCTGCTTGTAAGGAGACAAATCTCAACATTGTATACTTTGATAATGACAGCACTCACTTGCCCATCCATTGAGATGTTCCCACAATCAATGATCTCTCTTTGATTCTTTATCTCATTATCTCATGTTGCTA
This sequence comes from Mobula hypostoma, assembly GCF_963921235.1. Taxonomy (NCBI): domain Eukaryota; kingdom Metazoa; phylum Chordata; class Chondrichthyes; order Myliobatiformes; family Myliobatidae; genus Mobula; species Mobula hypostoma. Next base: position 33,840,313 of record NC_086122.1, read on the forward strand.
TTTATTGCTATTCATTTCTATTTGAAGTTGCACAGTTTGTTGTCTTCTGCACTCTGGATAATCTTTCACCGATCCTGTTACTGTTACCATTCTATAGGTTTGCTGAGTATGCCCACAAGAAAATGAATCTCAGGGTTGTATATGGTGACATATATGTACTCTGATATAACATTTACTTTGAATTTTGAACTTTCTGATTCAAGTGAGAATGCTATTCATTGAACCACATATACATAATAAATCCAATTTTTCTTTAATGAAATGGAAAACTTCTTTCTGTGTATTTGAAAATAAAATTAAGGGAAATGGACGTATATTCTCCTATTAGGAGCTATATTGATCTATGGCATATTGTCAGGACAGTGTGGTCTCAGCATATCTTGGGCCAGATCATGCTAACCTGGCTTCAGCACAAAGAACTTATTGCATAAAGTTCTGGTCACCTCACTATAGGAAGGATGTCGAGGCTTTGGAGAGAGTGCAGAAGAGGTTTAGCAGGATGCTGCCTGGTTTAGAGGGCGTGTGCTATCACGAGAGGCTGGATAAACTTGGGCTGTTTTCTCTGGAGCACCTGAGACTGAGGGGAGATCTGATAGAGGTTCACAAGATTATGAGAAGCAGAGATAGAGTGAATAGAGAGCATCTGTTTCCCAGGGTTGAAATGTCTGATACTGGAGGGCATGCATTGAAGGTGAGTGAGGGTAGGTTCGAAGGGGATGTGAACAGTAAGACTTTTTACTCAGGGAGAGGTGGATGTCTGGAATGCGCTGCCTGGTATGGTGGGGGGAGGCAAATACATTAGAGACTTTAAAGAGACGTTTGGATAGGCACATGGATGTAAGGAAGATGGAGGGATATGGACATGGTGTAGGTAGGAGGGGTTAGTGTTTGGGTGTTTTTGATTTGCTTTTTAGCTGGTTCAGCACAACAGTGTGGGCTGAATGGCCTGTTTCTGTGCTGTACTCTTCTATGAACTCAGAGAGTGGTGGATGCCTGAAATGTGTTGCTGGTAGAGGAAAATGCATTACAGGCCTTTACCAGATGCTTAGATAGGGCCATGAATATGAGGAAGATGGAGGGATATGGACATTGTGTAGGTAGGAGGGATTAGTTTTTGGAGTTTTTTTGATTTACTTTTTAGCTGGGTCAGCACAACATTGTAGACCGAAGGGCCTCTTTCTGTGCTTTGCTGTTCTATGTCTCGGTTCTATGTTTTAAGTCACCCTAAAGATCAATGCAGTGACCCTCATCCTGATGGCCCACAACAGCACAGACTCCAGTGGAAATATCCCCAACAAGCCACCCCACTTCCCATCCTCTGCCCAGTCTTGCCAACTGTTAAAGTTCTGGGAGAGTTTTAATAGATCTTAAATGTTTAAACTGAAGTAAGTAATAAGAAAATTGAATTAATTATAAAAAGATATAAAAAACTAAAGTTAATTAAAACATGTGTAATATTTATGAATCATTTTAAACATTAAACATCACCTTCCCTTTGTGTCATAGTCTGCAGCTCTACAATTTCAATTGAAACCATTGGTGTCTCCAATCCCACATTGTCCAGCCTGGTGCAGGTTGCTGGAGGTGAGTCCCTCGACTTCACCTTTGAGGGAGGGAACGTCGACTCAGACCATGAGAGGCCTGCGTCGGGCATTTTCATGCCTTACAAGGCGCGGATTGGAAGTCTGTGTGGGGCGCCACTCCTCGCATAGACACTAGAGCAATGTGTGGTTAAGTGCCTTGCTCAAGAACACAAACATGCTGCCACAGCTGAGGCTTGAACTAGCGACCTTCAGATCACTAGACGAACGCCTTAACCACTTGACCTCTTGAGGTCCAGCATAAGAGTGGACTAAGAGATTCAACTTTCCAAATAACCAGTAGGTAAAGAATTATTTCACATGGCAGAATCTGTAGAGATGTTTACTATTCATACCTAGCTCAGTGCAGGTGATTGCATTGGGGCCACTGGTATTAATCAGCCAGATCCGCCCCCTTCAGCTTTCGAAGTGCCTCACTTATCCATTGTCCTTCCACTGTGAGATCATCCTGTGTGTGACCTGTTTGTACTCTATGCAAATCTAGTGCTCCCCAGGGAAAGCTGTGAAAACTGGAGGCCAACCCAAGTTCTCTTTGAACAATGCTCTCAGCTGGGCACTGCCAATGTGAAATTCGTGAGTTATTATTTGAGTGTTTATAGTGCTCGAGAGGCTGCGTGTGACTTTGTTCGTGCACATCTCAGTTGGCTGCCGGCCTCAATCCCCAGATTACAGCCATCTTGTTCTGATGAGTGTTAACCACGCTGAAGAAGAGCTGCCTAATGCAGATAAAAGACTTAATATGGAACCTGTGAATGGACCCTGCAGAAAATAGCCGACTCATTTTCCCAAAGTGTTATTTATAACAAATGTGCACAGGCAAGCCATTGATTCAGTCTTCTACTTAAATTCAAAGTTCGAAGTAAATTTATTATCGAGGTACGTATATGTCACCATATACAGCTCTGAGATCCATTTTCTTGCAGGCATAGTCAATAAATCCAATAACTAGAACAGAATCGGTGAAAGACTGCACCAACGGGGTGACAGCCAGTGTGCGTGAGACAACAAACTGCGCAAATACAAAAAGAAAGAAGGAAAAAAAAGAAATAATACCTGCGATGGTCTGGGCCATATCTACTTCTTTTTGTAAGACTTTCTGTTCAAGGGCATTGGTGCTTTCGCACCAGGCTGTGATGCAGCCAGTCAATGTCCTCCCCACACATCTACAAACATCTGCCAGAGTTTTAGGTGAGAAGCGGAAGTGCAGGGGGCTAAACACACAACCTCGCCATGCACCTGCGCTGATGGGGATTGTACAGCCAGTTAAAGAAGGGAGCCCCAAGTCCAGGGTTCAGGAGCTTAAAGGAGTTTTTTTTGGGGACCACGGTAGCACAGCGGTTATTACAGCTCTGGGCGTTCCAGAGATCCGAGTTCAGTTCCTACGCCGTCTGTAAGGAGTCTCTGTACGTCCTCCCCAAGTTTAGCTCAATGCTTCAGCTTCCAGCCACAGTCCAAAGACGTAGCAGGTGGGTTAACTGGTCATTGTAAGTTGTCCCGTGATTAGGTGAGGGTTAATCGGGGTTGCGCGGTTGCTGAGGTGGCGTGGTTCAAAGGGCCGGAAGGGCCTACTTGGTGCCGTATCAGTAAATAAATAAATTGAAAGATGATCTTTTAACAGTAGCTACTATAGTATTGAAGGATAAGTAGTAATTGACAAACAGCATCATGATCTAAGAATTCTTATCGTTGAGATGATCCAAAGTTGAATGGACGATGGTGTCCTCCATGTGCACAGATTACAGAGAGGACAGGTTGTCCAGGAGGCTGTCACTGATGTAGACCATTATCAGTCTCTCAAAGCACTTTGGTATGGTCCATGTTACACTGTAGCTATCAGTCTAACGCTGACTTTTCAAAGCAGGAAACTTTACTCCTACCTATTATGCCAATAACCTTGTAGATTATGAATACCTCCATCAGATGTTCCTTTAATCGACTCTGCTCCAATGAGGAAAAACACCAAATACTTTTTGTTTTGAAAAGTTCCCGAGTAGAGAATGTTTTCCTGGGGAAGGGCATTGACATCCCGTCAGCAGAGTGGAAGAGTAGAGATGTAACTATCCAAAAGGGTCAGGCTGCTTCTAATTAATCTTGTAGCCGTCCATACTCTGTGCAGTCATGCACAGCTGTCACCTAGCAACTGTGGCCCCATATTTCCAGGCTAATCATCTGCTGAAATATTGAACAGCTATCTGAGGCGAATTGAATGGTAATTTGCCAATGCCTTCCACCATCAATTCGCAATAACGGGGGGGGGGGGTGCAGATATTGGCAGTCTTCAATTAAGTAAACCCCAGGTGGATTCCACTTCTTCTCCGAGAGGACCACCACCTTGCTGTAGGGTTTGGAGGTCTGCGTGCCTCAATGACCCGGAGAGCTACGTTGGCCGGAGTCAGGGCTTCACAAACGAGAGAAGATCTGCGGATGGTGGAAATCCAAGCAACATACACAACATGCTGGAGGAACTCATCAGGTCAGGCAGCATCTATGGAAAAGAGCCCCGGTGAAGGGTCCCGGCCCAAAGCACTGACTGTTTACTCTCTTCCATTGATCCTGTCTGGCCTGCTGAGTTCCTCCAGCATTTTGTGTCCATTGCTTGGAGTCAGGGTGTTATGGTTTTGCGCTTGGTAAGGCCACCCATGCCGATCAGGTCAAAGGGTAGAAGCCAGACTAAGGGTGGTCCAGGCTCGGGGGTTCAGCTCAGGGCTAACAACTCTGACTGGTCAAACAAAACCGTTACTGCAACAGCAATGAAGGATCCTTCTCCATCTGAGTGTGACGGTATTCCTGAGTCTCCACCTGGGACTTGTATGAAAACTGGTGAGAAGTGAGCTACTGACACAATGAAGGAAGCCTTGAACACCGCCAGAGATGGAGGATCTTCACTGCTACCCTAAACGTCAGCGATATAACAGGTAGCAAGTATGGATTCCATTTTAGGTTACCTGTTCTCCAGATTACTTCTTGTATCTAACAATGACAGTAAACCTACCTATGTATATGTACATTTCCTAAGAGCCAGATTCTTAGGCCTTAGGATTGCTGGTGACTCGTTTGAGAAGTTTCTGTTGGCAATAACTCACCTCAGCAGTCTGAAGTACTGGAGAGGCCCAAGACTTGGAAGGCTGGATATTAGGGTGGAGAAGTGTCCGTGCAGAAGTTCACCCAACCCACTGACAAAGGGTTCATATAGTCTTGAGAGGCAGGGATTTCATTTGGCATTGGATCACCGGGGATCTGTGCACCTCTGGGGGGAAAGTGCCTGACACAAAACCAAGGAGCAGTGAGCTCATGCGACAGCCAAGCAATGAGAGCCCATGCCTCATTGTGATGTGAACGCAGGTTTAGTTGTGATTGTAGAGCCCTCCCCACCGTTGAGCTCATCTACATGAAACGCTGTTGTAGGGAAGCAGTACCCATCATCAGGGACGCCCCACCACCCAGACCACGCTCTCTTCTCACTGCAGACATCAGGAAAGAGGTACAGGAGCCTCAGGACTCACGCCACCGGGTTCAGGAGCAGTTATTACCCTTCAACCATCAGGCCCTTGAACCAAAGGATGATAACCTAACTTGTCCCATCATTAAAATGTTCCCACAACCAATGGACTTTCAAGGACTCTTCATCTGAGGTTCTCGATATTGCTTGTTATTTATTATTATTTATTCTTTCTTTTAGTATTTACACAGGTCGTTGTCTTCTGCACTCTGATTGAACACCTAAGTGACGTGGTCTTTCATTGATTCTATTACGGTTATTATTCTATAGATTTATTGAATATACCCACAGGAAGATGAGTCTAAAGGTTACATACGATGATATATATGTACTTTGGTCATAAATTTACTTTGAACTTGAACTTTGTTGGTGTATGTGACTGAGCCCAAGGGCAGCCCAGGCCACTGTGATGTAATAGAACTCTGCATACATTTCCGAGGACCCTGCCTCAGGTTTATTAGAGAGGCTTGGTCAAAGAAATGGGTCTTTTCAACAATGAGAACCATCCTGAAGTGGAGAGGGAATTTCAGAGTGGGTTAAAGGGTCTTCCCTCGAAGAGGACCACGAACTTATCGTGGTTTGGAGGTTTGCGTACCTCAGTGACCTGGAGAGCTACGGTTGGCTGGAGCCAGGGCTTCAGGCTTTGGTTCTTGTCAGGGTCACCCATGCCAAACAGGTCAAAGGGGAGAGGTCAGACTAGGAGTGGTCTGGGAATTCAACTCAGGGTTGGCAACCCTGACTGGTGAAACAAAACTGTTACGGAAAGATCAATGAAGAATCTTTCCACATGTGAGTGGGCAAGGATGGACAGAGATGGTGAACCTTCACTGATGCCCTAGACACCAGCAGCATCATGGGCAGTAAGTAAGGGATTTTTAATTTTGGAGGGGATGATGCCGGAGTCTCAGGGGCTGCTGAAGCTGCAGACCGTCTAGGTCTAACGTAAGAGAGTGGATAGAACTAGAGCTAATTTAATGATAGCCGCCACAAATGAAACCTTTAGTCTTTGCAAAGTATAATTGAAGAAAATTGCAGGCTATTTTAAAGGCTAGCAATCAGAAAGATGTGCCGGAGTTAGTGGAGAACATACCTAAGGAATAGAAACAGGAGTCGGCTATTTGGCCCTTCGCCCTCTCCTGGTTTCACCTAGCACCTGCCCCCTTGTACTTCTTCTTCCCCTCCCCCCACCTTCTTACTCTGACATCTTCCCCCTTCCTTTCCAGTCCTGACGAAGGGTCTCGGCCCAAAACATCAACTGTCTATTCCCATCCGTAGGTGCTGCCTGACCTGCTGAGCTCCTCCAGCACAGTGTGTGTAGCATTAGGCCATTTGGCCCTTCAAGTCTGCTGCATGCTCAGCAGGGTCATCACCAACAATACCTTTCTGCAATAACATATGCCGTATCTCCTGATTCTCATTATATTTATGAATAAAATCTATTGATCTCCAAAGTCAGTGGTGAGATAGAGATGACCTTTCAGACCGGACCTGATGTTGTGCTTTTCAAAGGTATCTCTGAGGGGAAGTATGCAGGTGAGAAATGGGAGAGGGCAAAAGGTGTACTCTTTGTAGATTTGATGTAGTGTCTCAGGAATGGGAAGAGAAGCTTTTGCAGAAGTGTTTCTGCCTCCGACTGAACAGACCAGAGAGAGTTATCCAGTTCAGATTGCAGCAATGGGGCGATGAAGGAAAAGAACAAGTTTCAAAGGTGGCAGAGAGGCTGAGAAAGACCAGGAGGGATAGTTTACCGAGGTCGCTCATGAAGGATGTTGCTGATGACTGTTAAAGGGCTCATTTGGATTTCAAGGATAGGCGATTATGATTGCACAGTTTCAGATACTCAAGACAGAGAGGCACAAAGTGGGAGAATAGAAATGTGTAAAATATAGATGGGAGAGCAGAATCTGAATCGGCTTTAATATCACCGACGCACGTTATGAAATTTGTTGTTTTGCGGCAGCAGTACAGTGCAATACGTGATAAAAACTATAAATTACAACAAGAAGTAAATGTAAGAAATAAATTAAATAAGTAGTGCTAAAAGAGAGTGAGGTAGTGTTTATGGGTTCAATGTCCATTCAGAAATTGAATGGCAGAGGGGAAGAAGCTGTTCCTGAATCGTTGAGTGTGTATCTTCAGGCTTCTGTACCTCCTTCCTGATGGTAGCAATGTCCTGGGCAATGGCGGTTCTTAATAATGGATGCCATCTTTTTAAGGCATTGCCTTTGTTGTGTATTTCGGTAATATTTGAGTAACCTTGTAAATATGTTGTTGATTAAGCATTGTTTGTTTAAATAATTCATTACAGGTTATATGTCAAAATAAGTGAATTCCATATGTCGTGACACAACCATGTGATATGTGCGTGCCTTGCTTTTACTACACAAACTAAGACTCTCATTGTTTTCCTTTGAATTAGTTTAATGTTTTGAAGTCACAAAACGTTAACAGCCTTTAGAAGGTGTCTCAGTGCTAGGGAGGCTAGAGTCCTTGATGGAGCTGGCAGCGTTTACAACTTCTTGCAACTTTTTCTGATCCTGTGCAGTGGCCCCTTTGTACCAGACAGTGATGCAACCAGTTAGAATGCTCTCCATGGTACTTCTGTAGAAATTTATGAATGTCGTTGGTGGCATACCAAATCTCCTCAAACTCCAAATGAAATATAGCCACTGTCATGCCTTCTTTGCACTTGCAACAATACGCTGGGCCCGGGATAGATCCTCAGAGATGTTGACATCTAGGAACTTGAAACTGCTCACCTTTTCCACTACGGATCCCTCGATGAGGACTGGTGGGTGTCCCCTTGACTCCCTCTACCTGAAATCCTGGTTATACTGACATTGAGAGCAAGGTTATTGCTGCAACATCACTCAATCAGCTGATCTATCTCACTCCTGTACGCCTTCTCATCACCATCTGAAATTCCGCCAACAATAGCTGTGTCACTGGCAAATTTATAGATGGTGTTTAGATCTGATTGGTGAGTTGATGTGTATAAACACCAGACAAGGCAAAATTTTCATGGTACATATGACAATAATAAACCAATACCAATAGCTATGGTGTGAAGGGTTAGTAATTATAAAAAGCAGTTTTTTTGCTTCATTTTTGTAAACTGTTCATACCTTTCAGTATCAGTTACTATTGTCAGTATCTGTCAGATCTTCCCAAATAATTAAAGTGTGTTGTTGGTTGTCCAATATCTCAGAAAGGATGTGTTGTCATTGGTGAGAGTCTAGAGGAGGTTCACAAGGATGATTCAGGGAATGAAGGGGTTAACACATGAGGAGCATTTGGCAGCTTTGGGCCTGTACTCATTGGAATTTAGAAGAATGCGGGGAGGATCTCATTGAAACGTACCAAATGTTGAAAGGACTGGATAGGGTGGATGTGGAGAGGATGTTTCCTATGGTGGGGATATCCAGAACTAAAGGGCATAGCCTCAAAATTGAGGGGCGGCCCTCTAGAACAGGTAAGGCAGAATAGTTTTAGCCAGAGAGTAGTGAATATGTGGAATGCTCCGCCACAGACAGCTGTGGAGGCCAAGTCCGTGGGTATATTTAAGTTGAAAGTTGATGGTTTCCTGATCGGTCAGGGCATCAAAGGATATGGCGAGAAGGCAGGTGTACGGGGTTGAATGGGATCCAGGATCAGACCTGATGGAATGGCAGACCAGACTCGATGGGCTGAATGGCCTAATTCTGCTTCTATGTGCTTTGGTCTTATGGGCCATCATATCTGATGATGACAGGAAACCTGTGTTGAAGAATTTTAAGGTGGAAAGGCTGTTGCACTGGGACAGTTCACTCTCTTGACCTTGGATATCCTGGTCCAGCAGTGTGAATAGTCTGTTTTGGATATCCTGGTCTGGCAGTATGAATAGTCTGTTTTGGATATCCTGGTCCAGCAGTGTGAGTAGTCTGTCTTGGATATCCTGGTCCGGCAGTGTGAGTAGTCTGTCTTGGATATCCTGGTCCGGCAGTGTGAGTAGTCTGTCTTGGATATCCTGGTCCGGCAGTGTGAATAGTCTGTCTTGGATATCCTGGTCCGGCAGTGTGAATAGTCTGTCTTGGATATCCTGGTCCGGCAGTATGAATAGTCTGTCTTGGATATCCTGGTCCAGCAGTGTGAATAGTCTGTCTTGGATATCCTGGTCCGGCAGTGTGAGTAGTCTGTCTTGGATATCCTGGTCCGGCAGTGTGAATAGTCTGTCTTGGATATCCTGGTCCGGCAGTATGAATAGTCTGTCTTGGATATCCTGGTCCAGCAGTGTGAATAGTCTGTCTTGGATATCCTGGTCCGGCAGTGTGAATAGTCTGTCTTGGATATCCTGGTCCGGCAGTGTGAATAGTCTGTCTTGGATATCCTGGTCTGGCAGTATGAATAGTCTGTCTTGGATATCCTGGTCCAGCAGTGTGAATAGTCTGTCTTGGATATCCTGGTCCGGCAGTGTGAATAGTCTGTCTTGGATATCCTGGTCCGGCAGTATGAATAGTCTGTCTTGGATATCCTGGTCCGGCAGTGTGAATAGTCTGTCTTGGATATCCTGGTCCGGCAGTGTGAATAGTCTGTCTTGGATATCCTGGTCCGGCAGTATGAATAGTCTGTCTTGGGTATCCTGGTCCGGCAGTGTGAATAGTCTGTCTTGGGTATCCTGGTCCGGCAGTGTGAATAGTCTGTCTTGGATATCCTGGTCCGGCAGTGTGAATAGTCTGTCTTGGATATCCTGGTCCGGCAGTGTGAATAGTCTGTCTTGGATATCCTGGTCCAGCAGTGTGAATAGTCTGTCTTGGATATCCTGGTCCGGCAGTGTGAATAGTCTGTCTTGGATATCCTGGTCCGGCAGTGTGAATAGTCTGTCTTGGGTATCCTGGTCCGGCAGTATGAATAGTCTGTCTTGGGTATCCTGGTCCGGCAGTATGAATAGTCTGTTTTGGATATCCTGGTCCGGCAGTATGAATAGTCTGTCTTGGCTGCAGTGACTTCTGTGGATTGTCATGGTCTTTGGTCTCCATGGACTGCTGCACAACCATCTTCCTGACCACTGGACCTCACTGTCAATCTCATCCTCCCAGTCTGCCGGAGCTAGCTCCGCAAGCTAGGACAGGCATGTCCCTATCTCACTGGGGTTTGAGGCCACCGACTACCCTCACCTGGTTTAGCCCACCTGCTGGAGCAGTGTACTGGGGTGTGGACGTTCGCATGCGATCGGCTACTTGGAGCCATAGATGAGAGCTGAGTGTCCGGCGGGGACCAACGGTGAGTGAGCTGTCCCGGAATGGACACGACAAGCCCCCTCACCCCCTCACTCATCACTAAGAGAAGAAATGGAAAAAGCCAGAGGTTCAAAGTTCAAAGTGCATTTATAATCAAAGTATGCACACGGTTTATACCTTGAGGATTGCCTTCTTGCAGGCAGCCACAAGACAAAGAAACACAATGGAACTCGTTTAAACCCGCCCCCCCACAACGAAGACCATCAAACACCCAATGTGTGGAAAAGGAACAAAAGCAAAGTGCAAACAATAAAAACTATACAAATAACGTTAACCACAGAGTCCCCGGAAGTGCAGGAGCTCGATGGCTGCAGGCCACAGCTGCAGAATAAGTTCAGAATTCTGCTGCAGAGTCAGCTTGATCAAATTGTGTACGTGGTTAAGAAAAAAGACAAAAATACAAGGAACATGAACCTCAGAGTCCACAGCTGCAGGCTGTGTTCGGCGCTGAGGTGAGTGAAGCCCCTCCAGTAGCCCGATGTCTGCAGGAAGCAGTTGTTCCTGATCCCAGCCGCATGGGACCCGTGATGCCTGCACCTTCCACGCTCTGGCAGCCGTGAGAGAGCGACCGGTCAAACGCAGGCGGATGGCGCTGAACAACCCGCTCGATTTGCGCTCTTGTCCGCGGTGAGTTTAATCTTGCTCAGCGCAGGGGAGTGGAGCCGACCGTGGCTTTCTGTTTTGCCATTAGGAATCGTCATAGCGTTAACCCACACCCCCCACCGGCGATGGCCGTGGCTGCACTCTCTGCTTCCATCCACGCTGAATCACCCAGGAGATTGCAGAAGCACCAGATCGTTTAGTCAGCTCAAAGATACATCCTGAAAGAGAAATTACTGGCTGCAATCAATTGCACTTCAGAAGTATATAAGACCATAAAACATAAGAGCAGGATCAGGCCATTTCACTGTTTCATCATGGCTGATCCATTTCCCTCTAAACCCCATTCTCCTGCCTCCTCCCCTTAATCTTACACACCCTGACTAATCAAGAACCTATCAACCCCCACCTTAAACACACACACAGTGACCTGGTCTCCACAGCTGCCTGTGGCAATGAATTCTACAGATTCACCACCCTCTGGCTAAAGAAATTCCTCCTCATCTCCGTTCTAAAAGGACATCCTCCTTCTATTGAGGTGGTGCTCACGTGTCCAAGATTCTCTCACCAAAGGGTACGTTTCTTCACACCCACTCTATCTAGGCCGATAGGTTTTAATGAGATTCTTAATTCTTTTAAATTCCAGTGAGTACAGGCCCAGAGCCTTCAATGCTGCTCATATGATAACCCGTTCATTCCTGGAATCATTTTCATGAACCTGCTCTGACCACTCTCCAGTGTCAGCACATCCTTTCTTAGATAAGGGGCCCAAAACTGCTCACAATACTTCAAGTGAGGCCTCACCAGTGCTTTATAAAGTCTCAATATTACATCTTTGCTTTTATATTCTAGTCCGCTCAAAATGAATGCTAACATTACACTCACCTTCCTCACCACTGCCTCAACCTGCAAATTAACCTTTAGGAAATCCTGCACGAGGACTCCCAAATCCCTTTGCAACTCAGAGTTTTGAATTTTCTCCCGTATAGAAAATAGTCTCTGCTTTTATTCCTTCTACCAAAGTGCATGACCACACACTTCCCAACAGTGCATTCCATCTGCCACCTCTTTGCCCATTCTCCTAATCTGTCTAAGTCCTTCTGCAGCCTCTGTGCTATCTCAACACTACCTGCCCTCCACCTACCTTCATATCATCTGCAAACGTAGCCACAAAGCCATCAACTTTAACATCCAAATCATTGACATACAGTACAACATAAAAAGAATCGATCCCAACATAAACTCCTGTGGAGCACCACTAGTCACCGGCAGCCAATCCCTTTATTCTCACTCTTTTCCTCCTGAAAGTCAGCCAATGCTCTATCCATGCTAGTATCTTTCCTGTAACAGCCTGGGCTGTTATGTTGTTTAGCAGCCTCATGTGCGGCAGCTTGTCAAAGGCCTTCTGAAACTCCAAGTACACAACAACTACCGATTCTCCTTTGTCTATCCTGCTTGCTATTTCTTCAAAGAATTCTAGCAGATTTTTCAGGCAAGATTTTCCCTTAAGGAAACCATGCTGATCACTTTTCCGTGGCCTATTTTGTCATGTGCCTCCAGCTACCCTGGAACCACATCCTTAACAATCAACTCCAACACCTTCCTAACCACTGAGGCCAGGCTAACTAGCCTGTAATTTCCTTTCTTCTACCTCCCTCCCTTCTTGAAGAACGGAGTGACATTTTCAATTTTCCAGTCTCCTAGAATCATGCCAGAATCTATTGATTCTTGAAAGATCATTACGAATGTCTCCACAATCTTTTCTGCTAACTCTTTTAGAGCAACACGTACAAAATGCTGGAGGAACTCAGCAGGTCAGGCAGCATCTCTGGAAATGACTAAACAGTTGATGTTTCATGCCGATACCCTTCTTCAGGACTGAAAAGGAAAAGAGAAGATGCTAGAATAAAAAGGAGGGGACGGAGCCTGTCTGGAAGATGGTAGGAGAAGCCAGGTGGGCAGGAAAGGAAAAGGGATGGAGAGAAAGCAATCTGATAGGAGAGGAGAGTGGACTATAGGAGAAAGGGACAGAAGAGGGGACCCAGGAGGAGGTGATAGGCAGGTGAGAAGGGGTAAGGGGCCAGAGTGCAGAATAGAAGAAGAGGGGAGGGAGAGGAAAAAATAGTTTTTTACCAGAAGGAGAAATTGATGTTTATGTCATCAGGTTGGAGGCTACCCAGATGGAATATAAGGTGTTGCTCCTCCACCCTGAGCGTGGCCTCATCGGGGCACAAGAGGAGGCTATGGACCGACATGTCAGAACAGGAACCTCCTTTATAACCCTGTGGTGTAGTCCATCAGGTCCAGGTGACTTAACTACCTTCAGAGCTTACAGTTTCCCAAGGACCATCTCCCTAGTAGTAACAACTGCACTGACTTCTCCCCCATGACACTCTTGAACTTCCAGCATACTGCTAGTGTCTTCCACAGTGAAGACTGATGTAAAATACGTATTTAGTTCATCTACAATTTCCTTGTCCCCCATTACTACCTCTCCAGCATCAGTTTCTAGTGGTCTGATATCTACTCTCACCACTTTTTAAGTCTTTATATATCTGAATAAAACTTTAGGTATCATTTTTGATACTATTCTTATTTCATTTTCCACCCCCTTTATTTTTTCAGTTGGCTTCTGTTGGTTTTTAAAAAAAAATTCCCAATCTTCTAACTTCCTACTAATTTTTTGCTCTATTATATGCTTTCTCTTTTGATTTTACGTTAGTTTTGACTTCCCTTGTCAGCCACAGTTGTGTCATCCTGCCTTTAGAATACTTCCTCTTCTTTGGAATGTATCTATCCTGCACCTTCCGAATTGCTTCCAGAAGCTTCCGTCATCACTGCTCTGCTAGTGTCCCCTTCCAATCAACTTTGTCCCAGCGCCTCACTTGTGGCTCTCTAATTCTCTTTACTTCTCTGTAATATTGATACATCTGACTTCAGCTTTTCCCTTTCAAATTGCAGGGTGAATTCTATCATATTATGATTATTGTTACCTAAGGGTTCTATTACCTTAGGCTCCCTAATAATATCCAGTTCATTACAGAACACCCAATCAAAAATTGCTGATCCTCAGGCAGGCTCAACTACAAGCTGCTCCAAAAAGCCATTTGGAGGCATTCCACAAGTTCTTCCCAGCATCAACTTGATTTTCCAAATCAATCTGCATTTTTTGGCATGCTTTTTTCTATGTCTCTCCCACTGTATTTGTAGACCACATCCTGGCTACTGTTTAGAGGACTGTAAATAACTCTCATCAGGGTCTTTTTTTACCCTTGCAGTTAACTCTTAACTCTACCCACAAGGATTCTATATTTTCCAATCCTATGTCACTTCTTTCTAAAGATTTGATTTCATTTGTTACGAGCAAAGCTACTCCTCCTCCTCTGCCTACCAGCGTGTTCTTTTGATAGATTGTGTGTCCTGGGATATTCAGCTCTCAGCTACAGTCATCTTTCATCCATGACTCCGTGATACCTACAACATCATACCTGCCAAACTCTAACTGCACTACAAGATCATCTACCTTATTTTGTATACTGCCTGCATTCAAATATAACACCTTCGGTCCTGTATTTGTAATGTTGTCCTCCTGTTACACTGCAACCCATCTCACTGTCTCCAATTTTGCCCCATCGTCGGCCTGTCCTTTCTTGACAGTCTCATTGTACACTACCTCTGCTTGTAAACCGACGTCCCCGTCCTCAGCCCAATCACTCTGGATCCCGCCAAATTAATTTAAACCCTCCCCAGCAGCTCTAGCAAACCTGCCTGCAAGGTTATTGGTCTGCTCCCTTGGATTCAGGGGTAGCTCATCCCCAGGAGAGATCCCAATGATCCAGAAATCTGAAACTCAGCCCCCTGCACCAGTTCCTCAGCCATGAATTCACCTGCCAAATCATCCTTTTCTCGCCCTCACTGGTGCGTGGCACAGGCAGCAATCCAGAGGCTGTTACTTTGGAGGCTCCGTTTTTCAGCTTTTTACTTAGGTCTCTAAATTCTCTCTTTAAGATCTCCTCTCTTTTCCTTCCTGTGTCATTGGTACGAATATGTTTCAATAGGTTTCAAAGGTACATTTCATGTCAGGGAAATGTACACACTGAACATCTGGAAATTCTTTTTCTTCGCAAACGTCCACAAAAACAGAGGAGTGCCCCAAAGAATGAATGACAGTTAAAAGTTAGAACCCCAAAGCACCCCCCAGCTCCCCCTCCCACTCATAAGCAGCAGCAAAGCAACGGCCTCCCCACCCCTCGAGATGACTAGCCGTTTATCCTGTCCCTTTAGGAAAAACTTTTTCACCCAGAGAGTGGTGGATATATGGAATGCTCTGCCCCAGAAGGCTGTGGAGGCCAAGTCTCTGGATGCTTTCAAAAAGAGATGGATAGAGCTCTTAAAGATAGCGGAATCAAAGGTTATGGGGATAAGGCAGGAACTGGATACTGATTGTGGATGATCAGCCATGATCACAGTGAATGGCAGTGCTGGCTCGAAGGGCCGAATGGCCTACTCCTGCACCTATTGTCTATTGTCTATTGAATGTCATCGACATGATTGGAGATGTCCCTGACCCTGACACCTGGTAGGTAACACATCACCTCTATTCGTGTCCACAGACGCTCCTATCTACTCCCCTAACTATGGAATCTCCCATCACCACTGCGTTCCTCCTCTGCCCCCTCCACTCTGAACCACAGAGCTAGAGAGTCGGTCACTGCGGCCCCCTGTATTTGGAAGAAGAGTACCTAGTCGTTTCGTGAGCTGTCTGCGGGACGTTGCTGTTGGTCATTGGCACCAGCAAGACAGGACGAGAATCAACCGATACAGGAGTCAACTGAACGGAAGTGTGACACAACCGCAACTCAGCCTTGGGTTTCAGCAGCGAGCAACTGAGAGGCCATTGAGTATCTTATGGCAACAGCATTGCCGTGGGAACCAACAGAAGATGGAGAATTTGCACTTAAATGCAAGTAACAGCAGCTACTCTCTCCATGGCAACACACAGTAAAAGGGCAACTGGTTTTTCTTCTTCGCGCTGTTGTAGGCATCCATCAATCCATCACAATAGGAATTACGTAACGCTTACAACTCCTACCCGATGGCAGCAGCGAGAAGAGAGCTTGTCCTGGAAGGTGATGACGGTCGCTGTTTTCCTACGATGGCGTTTCAGGTAGACCTGCTGGAATAACCACAGAAGAGAAGTTCTCTCACATGACGGAACGTGCTATTCCAGAGTCTGAAGGTGAAAACCAGGACACAAGGAGTTGAAGGGAATAGAATCAAAAGGAAGAGGTAACCAGCTGACAGAAAATAATGAGCAGAGTGACTGATCTGATGCTCAGAATGTTGATGCTGTGTGCCTAGAGTTCTGTGCAGAGAATAATTTCATTGTTTCATTTATATAGCTAATTTTATGTTCGAAGTCCAAAGTAAACTTATCAAAGTACATGTGTGTCATCATATACAACCCTGAGATTCATTTTCTTGTGGGCATACACAATAAATTTATAGAATAACAATCATAACAGAATCAATGGAAGATCGCACCAACTTGGGTAATTCCCTCCCCCATCCCAGTTTCACTCTGCCCCCTCCTCCAGCTGCCTATCACCTCCCTCATGGTTCCGCCTCCTTCTACTACCCATTGTGTTTTCCCCTATTCCTTCCTCACGTTTCCTGCCTATCACCTCCCTGCCTCCCTCCCCTCACCCCTTTATTTTTCCCCTTACTGGTTTTTCACCTGGAATCTACCAGCCTTCTCCTTCCCACCCTCCCCCCACCTTCTTTATAGGGCCTCTGCCCCTTCCCACTACAGTCCTGACGAAGGGTTCCGGCCCGAAACATCGACCGATCTTTTCCACGGATGCTGCCCGACCTGCTGAGTTCCTCCAGCGTGTTGTGCGTGCTGTTTTGACCCCAGCAACTGCAGGGTATTGTGTGTTGGGTGTTCAGCTGGAGTGCAGACAGCAAACTGTGCAAGTACAAAAGAAGAAGTAATAATAATAAATAAATAAATAAACAATAAATATTGAGAACACGAGATGAAGAATCCTTGAAACGGAGTCCATAACACTGTTCTTTGTGGCTTTGGCGTGAGGTAGGTTATGGTCCTTTCAGAAAATGAGGGAGCTTGTCAACCCCTTAAAGAACAAGCGTTTTCTTGCATTTAAGGGACAATGGCATTCAGTGGCACTTTTAGTTTCACGATTCTCCCCTGGGAAGCAGAATTAATAAATAGGCATGTCCCACTCAGACGGGTTAGAGTTCGGTCATGATTCACCGTGCACAATTAATGCTCGGACAGAGGCAATGCTCAGTCACTTCATCAGAGAGGTTAAATCTTTGGCATCAGTCACTCAACTGAATTAATGCCCACTCCTTTCTCCAGCAGGATTAATGCTCTGGCAACTCTCAGCCAACAATTAATGTTCATACGTCTATAATGCAATATGATCAGTACCAAGGCATTCATGCAGTATCATACTTGTTTAAACTACAATCATAAGAGATGAAGTTGCCATCCTATTGAAAATACAACCTGGTTGAAATTCTCTTTAACCTTCACTCCAATGTATGTATTCATAGAAGGGGAACCAGCTCCCCGTTCGTGGTTGGCTGTGGTCAGTGAAGCTGATAATCCCCCCAGCCACAAGGGGAGGTAAGACACACTGCGTCGGGTAGAGGAAGACGATTAGTGGGTCATCGCAGCCACACATTGCTGTTTGTATGAATGCAAGCTGCCTTCCGAGGGGTAGTTACTGAGCAAGGCTCTGACTGCAGGGAGCTCTGTACAAACGCTCACACTGTAAGTGTACATTTTCTCTCTCCCTTTGTTTGGCGAAGAAGAAGACATAACGAGCGTGTCAAGGCTTCGATCTGGGTTAGTCAGCCACCCGTTGTACCGGTGCACCTGCCAATTACATTTTTGCATGAAAACAGTTTTTATTCTGCTCTGTAATGTCGACACGCTTGACTCGGGCTGCGCAATTGATGTATTTGGTTCTTTATGTGCAGAATGTACAATCTGTGTTTAAAAGATGCTATCAGTCTTAAGAGCGAAAGGAGCTTTTAACTGTAGTTGGGGGCGGTGGGCTGGTGGGGTGGGAGGGAGTTCATGCTTGAGCTGGCATGTTAGATGCTTGGTAATTTTTAAGTCCAGTTACCTGCTAGATGAAGCTCAGATAGAACGCAAATCACACACAGTCATTCAATGAAAGTCACCCTATGGATCACAGAGGGTAATTCGCTAGATCAAGGGCCAGATCACGATCAGACAGGTTTACATGATAATCCATGTAAATTCATTCAGTGGCTCACAGTGCGAGTTACTGGGTCCAGATTTGCTCAAGGGTCATTCACCTGCCTAATGAACAACCGCATTTCAGCATTACTGTGAAAGTCACGGGATAACTTCACTCAACATCACTGAACTGTTCCCACCACCTATGGACTCACTTTCAAGGACTCTTCATCTCACGTTATTGCTTATTTACTATTAATATTACTATTATTGTTATTTCATTTTTCTCAGCTCAAGCTTGTAAAACCTGAAGGACGGGCATAGCCAATCACGCTCATTTCTTAATTGCTAGGAACTTCAGGACTATTCTAGTGGTTATTATCATAATAATTATTATTTTCTTTTGTATTTGCACAGTGACCTTTTGTACTTTGGTTGTTTGCCCATCCTGTAGGGTGTGATTCTATCATGTTTCGTGTATTTACTGTGAATGTTTACAAGTAAACAAATCTCAGGGTAAAATCTGGTGACACATACAGCATATCCTTTAATAATAAATGTACTCTGAACTTTGAGAATAGGCACGTCTACCATTTTGAAAGAATGAAACCATGACACTTGTAGCCTCTGTGCCTGGATGAGAGTTTGTGTATTTGCAGCTTACTGATGTGTTGGCAAAGTTACAGGGTAAGGTATACAGTAACCGTCCCAAACACCAGAGATGTGCTCACTGGTAGGCTAATAGCTAAGTGGTTGGCAGGAGAACTGGGAGGTTTTGACGGGCAGGTGAGAGAGATTAAGATTTCAGGAAAATAAGTGGAGGTATGCTCTAAACACAAGAAAGTCTGCAGATGTTGGAAATCCAAAGCAACACACACACACAAAATGCTGGAGGAAATCAGCAGGTCAGGCAGCATCTACGGAAAAGAATAAACAGTCGACGTTTCAAACTGAGACCCTTCCCCATCCATGTCTATTCATTTCCATAGGTGTTACATGACCTGCTGAGATCCTGCAGCATTTTGTGGTGTTGCTTTGATGGAATGGTCTGACAGCTTGCATACAAAACTGTGCAGAAGCGTCAGGTACAGATTTTTTAGAATGAGAATCAGAATTCTGAATCAGAATTGCACATTACTGTAGTAATTTTATGTATTGCACTGCTGTTGCAAAAAGAAAACAGATTTCATGACATATGTGAGTGATGATAAACCTGATTCTGATATGGGTCTCTATTGTGGACTGAGAATGGGAAGAGGACAACGAGAGGGTAATCATGGTTGGGAAAAGGGGAAGGGAGAGGGATAGGAGAAGTGTGCTGGTGAAGGGGGCAATGTTTTGGTAGGGTTGTGTAAGATCCTGTCCTAGTTTCTGGTTGGATCAATGTATGGCATTGACATGTGTACACAGGAACACACATTTAACATAAATCCACAGGCTCTCAAATGTACAAGCCATGTTCTCTTCTCACTGCTGCCACTGGGGTGAAGGTACAGGAGCCTCAGGACTCATACCACCAGATTCAGGAACAGTTACTACCCCTCAACCACCAGGCTCTTGAACCAAAGGGGATAACTTCACTCAACTTCACTTGCCCCATCATTGAAATGTTTCCACAACCAATGGACTCACTTTTAAGGACTCTTTATCTCATGTTCTCAATATTAATTGCTTATTTATTTATCATTATTATTGTATTTGCTCTTTTTGTTGTCTTCTGAACTCTGGTTGGACCCCTAGTCGGGTGGTCTTTCATTGATTCTGTTCTGGTTGTTACTCTATAGATCTACTGAGTACCCTAACAAAAAACTGAGTCTCAGGGTTGTATATGTACTTTGATTAAGGTGTTCGACTAGTGATTTGAAGGTCACTAGTTCGAGCCTTGGCTGAGGCAGCGTGTTGTGTCCTTGAGCAAGGCACTTAACCACACACCGCTCTGCGACGACACCGGTGCCAAGCTGTATGGGTCCTAATGCCCTTCCCTTGGACAACATCGGTGTCATGGAGAGGGGAGTCTTGCAGCATGGGCAACTGCTGGTCTTCCATACAACCTTACCCAGGCCTGCGCCCTGGAATCCTTCCAAGGCACAAATCCATGGTCTCACGAGACTAACGGATGCCTATATGTACTTTGATAATAAAATTACTTTGAACTTTGAACATCGATACACAGATAATACACATATTTATACAAAGACCACAAAATACATGTAAATTGTGGAACCTGCACCATGTAGCTATTCTGTGGGAGTTCAACTAGAATCACAGAGTGTTGTGGCACAGAAGATTACCAATTAGCTTCTCAGGTCTGTGCCAAAATGTCATGCCATCAAGACCGGGTTCAGGTGGAGTCATACCCAGAGAGATCAGATGGTGTGCAAAGCTCCTCCTGCCAGCAGCCCACTAACACAATGTGGCTCAGCTCGAATTCTGAACGCTGCCTCGCAAGATGTTCCACTGCCACGCCAGTCAGCTCAAATAAGCGAAAAATCGAAGAAAAAGCCACAGATGCTCGAAACAGAGATTTGGCATGTCAACAGATACGCTCAAAATCTTCTATAGTTGTACTGTGGAGAGCATTCTGACAGGCTGCATCACTGTCTGGTATGGAGGGGCTACTGCACAGGACTGAAAGAAGCTGCAGAAGGTCGTAAATCTAGTCAGCTCCATCTTTGGCACTAACCTACAAAGTACCCAGGACATCTTTATGGAGCGGTGTCTCAGAAAGGCAGCGTCCATTATTAAAGACCTGCAGCACCCAGAGCATGTCTTTTCCTCACTGTTACCATCAGGTAGGAGGTACAGGAGCCTAAAGGCACACACTCAGCGATTTAAGAACAGCTTCTTCCCCTCCGCCATCTGATTTCTAAATGGACATTGAATCTTTGGACACTACCCCACTTTTTTTTTAATATACAGTATTGCTGTTTTTGCACGTTTTTTAAAAACTATTCAATAAATGTGTACTGTAATTAATTTACTTGTTTATTTATTTATTTATGGATTATTATTTTTTAAAATTTTATTAATTATTTTTTTCCTGCTAGATTATGTATTGCGTTGAACTGCTGCTGCTAAGTTAACAAATTTCACATTCCATGCCAGTGATAATAAACCTGATTCTGATTCTGAGCAGGGTTAACAATTCAGGTTGGAGGATCCGAAAAGCAAACTATGTTTCTCTTCCCATAGACGTGGCCTGACCCGCTGAATATATCCGGCGTTTGCTGTATTCGCTTCGGTCATCTCAGGGGCTCTCTTCATGAAATTTCCACTCTCGTTATTTCAGAGCCGCCTTTGCAGCCACACAGAAAATACGGACATGCAAAAGCTTGCTGCATGTAAACTTCTGGCACCAAGGAGCTGGAGACCTGCATCAATCAGTCTGGTTGTGACATTGACCAGAGGTGAAGGGTTATCTCCTAGCAATATCATATTCCAATCCAAACTTATTTTAACACAGTAAATTGCATTGAGTACTTTAGCATTGAAAGCAGAAAATCAGAGAGCATATGAAAGGGAATAAATAACTGTATTTTATTCCAATACAATAGGATGTTCTCCCAGGCAAGGTGTAACTAAGGAACAATTTATAGAGCTGAATGTCGGATTGGAGCTACGGTTTCCTTTGAGAACTCGCTACTGGTTGCCATGGGGACCGGTGCCTGCTTGTAATTCAATATATGAAATATGATGATTATTATAAACATTGATTAGTGGACACTTAACTCAGTGCAATCACGATTTTCAGTGCTCTGGAACAAAAAGCAAGAATTAGTGACAGTAAGCATGTAACTAGCAGATTATTGGAAAATCAAAATAAGCACCATGCTTAGCCATCATGTGGTTCCAGACCCTCCACTGTGCTGAGCTCTTAAATGCCCTCTTAAAAATCTGAGCCAGCCACAGCTTAGGGGGTAATTAAGGATGGGCGATCGAAGCTGATTTTGCCGGCAACATCCATATTGTCTGACTGTAGGCTACAAATTACAATGGGAGATAGAAAAGGCTTGTAAAAAGGGAAATATTGTGTTAGTCATGGGGGATTTCAATATGCAGGTAGACTGGGAAAATCAGCTTGGTGCTGGATCCCAAGAGAGAGAATTTGTAGAATGCCAAATGAGATTGTTTTTTTAGAGTAGCCTGTGACTGAGCCAACTAGGGGAACAATAATTCTGGATTAAATGTTATATAATGATCTAGATTTGATTAGAGAGCTTAAGGCAAAGGAACCCTTAGGAGGTTGTGGTCAAAATATGATAGAATTCACCCTGCAGTTTGAGAAGGAGACACCAATATTGGATGTATCAGTATTACAGTGGAGTAAAGAGAATTACAGAGGCTGAGAGAGGAGCTGGTCAAAGTTGATTGGAAGGGGATGCTAGCCGGGAAGACGGCAGAGCAGCAGTGGCTAGAGTAACTGGGAAAAATTCGGAAGGCGCAGTAAGGACACATCCCGAAGATGAAGTAGTATTCTAAATTGGGGTGACAGGGGAAGTCAAACACAGCAAAAAGCAAAGGAGAGAGCATATAATAGAACAAAAATTAGTGGGAAGGTAGATGATTGGGAAGCTTTTAAAAACTAACTAAAGAGGCCATAAGGAGAGAAAAGATGAAATATGAAGCTAAGCTAGCTAATAATATAAAAGAGGATACAAAAAGTTTTTTTCAGATATACAGTATAAAGAGTAAAAGAAAGACCAGCGTAGATATTGGATATTGGAAAATGATGCTGGAGAGATAGTAATTGGGGACAAAGAAATGGCGGATGAACTGAATAAGTATTTTTCATCAGTCTTCATGGTGGAAGACACCAGCAGAATGCTAGAAATGCGAGAGTGTCAGGGGGCAGAAGTGATTGTCATTGCTATTACTGAGAAGGTGCTTGGGGAAACTGAAAAGTATGAAGGTAGATATGTCACCTGGACCAGATGGACAACACCCCAGGATTCTGAAAGAGGTGACTGAAGAGATTGTGAAGGCATTAGTAATGATCTTTCAAGAATCACTAGAGGACTGGAAAATTGCAAATATCACTCCACTCTTCAGGAAGGGAGGGTGGCAGAAGAAAGGAAATTATACAACATTTAGCTTGACTTCAGTGGTTAGAATGTTGTTGGAGTCTGTTACTAAGGATGAGATTTCGGGCTACTTGGAGGCACATGATAAAATAGACCAAAGACAACATGGTTTCTTTCAGGGGAAATCTTGCCTGACAAATCTGTTGGAAATCGTTGAGGAAATAACAGGCAGGATAGACGAAGGAGAGCCAGTGGATGTTGTTTATTTGGATTTTCAGAAGGCCTTTGTCAAGGTGGCACACATGGGGTTGCTTAACAAGATAAGAGTCCATGGTGTTACAGGAAAGATACTGGAGGGGCAGGTAGTATTGAGGAAGCAGGGGGCTTGCAGAAGGACTGAGACAGATTAGGAAAACGGGCAATGAAGTGGCAGGTGGAATATAGTGTAGAGAAGTGCATGGTCATGCAATTTGGTAGAAGGAATAAAGGCATGGATTTTTTTCTAAATGGGGAGTAAATACAAAAATCAGAGGTGCTAAGGGACTTAGAAATCATTTTCAGAGGACTAGAATATAAAAGAAAGAATGTAATGCTGAGGCTTTATAAAGCATTGGTGAGACACCACGCAGGATATTGTGAGCAGTTTTGGGCCTCCTATCTAAGAAAAGATGTGCTAGCATTGGAGAGAGTCTAGAGGAGGTTCACGAGAATGATGCCAAGAATGAAAGGGTTAACATATGGGGAGTGTTTGATGGCTCTGGGCCTGTACTCAATGGAGGTCAGAAGAATGAGGGGGGATCTAATTAAAACCTATTGAAAACTGAAAGGCCCAGGTAGAGTGGGTGAGGAGAGGATGCTTCCTATAGTGGGGAAGTCTAGGACCAGAAGGCACAGCCTCAGAGTAGAGGGATGCCCATTTACAATAGAGATATTGAAAAATTTCTTTTGCCAGAAGATGGTGAATCTGTGGAATTCATTGCCAGAAATGGTTGTGCAGGCCGAGTCTCTGGGTATATTTAAGGTGGAAGTTGATAGGTTCCTGATTAGTAAGAGTGTCAAAGGTCACAGGGACAAGGCAGGAGAATGGGGTTGAGAGGGATATTAAATCAACCATGATGGAATAGCAGAGCAGACTTGATGGGCTGAATGGCCCAATTCGACTCCTATATCTCAGGGTCTTATTAAAAATGTTCTGACTCATCGTGTCAGTGACCCCTTACAGATCAGGAGTCACAAACAACCAAGCAACCTGCAGATTCAGCCAGAGAAAGGTTTGGGAGCAACGAAAATGGTTGCAAATCACTGGATCTAGAACAAGCCATTAGTATATGCAGAGATGGCTACAGAGCCCTGGTGAGAGTAAGATATTTAGCTCTTTGGGCCTGTGGTCCTTCCAAACACATTCACCTTTCCATTCCTTTCCATCTCCCCTTGTACACTTCTCCCAACCCCCCTCCCTCCACCTGAATCTGTCTGCTCATCATCCCCCCACCCACCCCCATGTGGCTCCCCTTACCGTCCCACTTCCTTCATCTCACTACATGTAGGCAACCTTTCCTCCTCTCTCGCAGGAAATCTTCACGTACACCTTTTACACCTCTTACTTCAAAGTTCAGACGTTCAAAGTAGATTTATTATCAACATACATACACGGCCCTGAGATTTGTTTTCTTGCGGGCATACTCAGCAAATACTAGAGATGCAATAGAGTCCATGAAAGACTGCACGCAACAGGAGAGGCAAATACTCAGTGTGCACAGGGCAACAAACTGTGCAAATAGAAACAATAAAAAAGGAAACAATAATTGTAAATAAAGAAGCGATAAATATTGACAACATGAGATGAAGAGTCCTTGAAAGTAAATCCGTAGTTATGGGAAAAGTTCAGTGTTGGGGCGAGTGAAGTTGAGTGAGATTATCCCATTTAGTTCAAGAATCGGATGATTGAGGGGTAATAACTGTTTCTGAACCTGGCAGTGTGGGTCCTGGGGCTCCTGTACCCCCTTCCTGATGGGACCAGAGAGAAGAGAGCATGTCCTGGGTGGTGGGGGTCTCTGATGAAGAACTGCTACTTGGTGGAGGTCCTCTTCTCACCTCCCTGTCACCTCTTGCCAGTGCCCCTCTTCCTTCCCCTTCTCCTTTGGTCCACTCTCCTCTCCTATCAGGTTCCTTCTTCTCCAGATCCTGTCCCTTTCCACCCACCTGGCTTCACCTATCACGTTCCAACCTATTCTCCTTCCCCTCCCACCACCTTTTTATTCTGGCCTGCTCCCCCTCCCTGGAGAATGGGTTTGAGAAGGATAATAAATCAGCCATGATAGGATGGTGGAGGGGGCTAATTCTGCTTCTATATCTTATGATCTTCTTTTCCAGTCCTGAAAGAGTGTCTCAGCCTGAAATGGCCACTGTTTATCCATTTCCATACATGCTGCCTGACCTGCTGAGTTCCTCCAGCATTTTCTGGGTGTTGCCTTGGATTTCCAGCATCTGCAGAATCTCCTGTGTTTGTCACTTACACCTTTTTTTCTCCACTGATGCTGTTTGCTGATCTCTCCCAGCCGTCTGGCTTTTTGATCCTAAATGCAGCACCTCCAATGATCTGTCCTGACGAAGGGTCTTGGCCCGAAACGTCAACTGTTCACTCTTTTCCACAGAAGCCAGGCAGTTTCCATGTTTCTCTGGGGTATAGCCCAATACCCACACAGCCGATCAGCACAATGCTTTATTTGGGTCCCTGCTTCATTACGGCCCGAGGCTGTAAGTACCCAACATGAACCAATTAATGATGGGAAGGCCCAGCTCTCAGAATTAATGTATGTCTTCCCGGACAGTCACCTTTCTTCTTGTTGCTTTTTTAATGCTTTTATTTGGTGTCTGTGGTATTGATTTCATTTTCAAAACTTCTTTTCAATTGCAAAATTAGATTTGTGTTTAGGGAGTTAGCTGCCTTTCTGTGTTTCAGAATGACTGTCCCTCAGCTAAAGGGACCCGTGGGCTCTACCACTATTTTTCTGGTTGTTCTTTATCTCAGCCTTCCTGTCACTCACTTCACACAGATTTCCAACTCATTCAAATGGCCAGAGCACTCCCTGAGTTTTGAACAGAGCAGCAGGACTTGTAACATCCACCTGGTCAAGCGGACTTCGGTCCCATGCAAAGCCCAGGGCAACCCTTTTTGTGAGGTCACATTGAGGCTATGTTGAACTTGTCTGGTAAAACAGAATCATTATCGTAAAAGATCCTGCTGGTGCTGGAAATCCAGAGCAACGTACACAAAACGCAGGCAGAACTCAGCAGGTGAGGCAGCACGAATAGAGATAAAGCTTTGGGCCGAGACCTTTCGTCAGGGCTGGAAAGGAAGGAGGAAGGAGCTTCTCCAGCCCTTTGTCTTTTCCACTTATCAGCGCCCAGCTTCTGACTTCATCCTCTCGCCTGCCCAGCTGGCTTCACCCATCACTTTCTAGCTTATTCTCCTCTTCTTCTCCTTCTGGCTTTCTCGCTGGTGCTGAAGAGCGTCGTGCTACCCACTACACTACCGCGGTTTCTTCCTTTCCAGTCTTGAAGAAGGGTATTGGCCCGAAACGTCGACTGTCTATTCATTTCCATAGATACTCCCCGACCTACTGAGTTCCTCCAGCAATTTCTTTGTGTGTTTTGCTTTGGTAAAACAGAGATGTTAGAGGAGAGAACATCCATTTGGTGGTGGTTGTGTTACTATGTGTGCACATAATAAAGAACTTCAGTTCCCAGCGTGCAATGCAGGCGGTTCACCCGGAACAGGAAATGACATTAGTGAACGGGTTGTGTGTGCTCGTGTCGAGCTGGAAGCAATTAACTGTAAATAAGTATGTGTTAGTTTTGCCCACGCTAAGTCTGCCTTTTATAAAGAACAAACATATCAGTGGTGATAATGGGAACTGAAGGGAAGCCCCTGCCTCCAGTGTCTACATCTGAGAGACTAGTTAAAGGATCTTATGTTGGTAACAGGCCAAGAAATACAGCAATGGTTAAATTAAAAAATGAACTGCAGAAGTAAACAAGGTATTTGGGTGATGAGAGCTGCAAGAAAGGGAAACCTACTGATTTGTTTCCTGAATCACTGCAGCTAAGCAGATATCTGGGACGGAACAGAAAGGAAAGATACTTGTTTGCAGGGTTGTTCACTGGGCCTGGAGGTTAGGTCGCAAACGTTTCATCACCAGTCGAGGTGACACCATCAGAACGCAATGGAGTGTCGCTTCTGCAGAGTGCTCACGTATATTTTGGTCCTACCCGCTGTTCTGATCGGTTGGCTGTCCACTGGTCGCCGTTGGGTCCTGGCCAGCTGGATAACTGAGTGATCTCTGCTGGCCCATTACAAAATAATCGTTAAACTCTTACAGCACGGAAGGCCACTCGATCAATTGAGCCAATTCCAGTTCTGTGCAACGACGGGCTAGTATTTACAGGAATAATGCAACCAACAAGGCAACATTGATGCTTGCTCTTTGCATTCTTTTACTTAACCCCATCAGTGTTCATATCCTCTTCTCACCATTCTCTCAGCTCCTTGTCCAGGTTTATGAATCTATGCCATTTGCCTCGATTGCCTTGAGGATGTTTCCTACGATGGGGGAGTCTACGGCCAGAGGGCACAGCCTCAGGTTAGAGGGACATCCATTTAGACCTGAGATGAGGAGGAATTTCTTTAGCCAGAGAGTGACGAATAAACATATTTCTCAAGTTACAATTTAAGTAAACTTAAATTAACAAATTGTTTTTACAGATGAGAATGTTCTCACAATGCTATGATGTCAACAAGGTGGTGGGGTTGAGATATGTCTCTACCAAAGGAGGTGTTTGGAGCTCCTTCCCTCTGCTAGCCTGCGGGTCACCCTTGGGCAAGGTGTAGCACCTGCTTAGCCCCCGATTGGGGTCACGGGAAGCCATGGGAGCAGGTGGTGGATGGTCGTATGAGCAGTTGCTGCATGTTACCAGTCCTGGTTATGAGATCACTGACGCCAGGCGGACAATCTCTGAAGAGAATTGATAATGGCAGGGGTCGCCCATCTTGTAAAGACACTGCCCAGAAAGAAGGCAATGGCAAAATACTTCCGAAGAAAAGTCTGCAAAACAATCATGGTCATGGAAAGTCCATGATCGCCCACATCATACAACGTGGCACTTAATGATGATGTCACATGAAATGGCGCATAATGATGATGTCATACAGCATTAATGATGTCGACTGGTCAAAGGACAGCTAGAATATGCAGTGATGGGCAATGCATTTTCTCTCTCCTCAGACATAGATAGATAAATAGATAGATATACTTTATTGATCCCGAGGGAAATTGGGTTTCGTTACAGCCGCACCAACCAAGAATAGAGCATGAGACTCTAATAGAGCAATAGACATACCAACAAAAATTATGGAAGGTGTGCAGAAGGTGCTTAATTAGACTATTCCATCAAACTGTGCATTCTTAAAGCAACCTGTAAAATCCTGAAATCCAAATTAGTGGAGGGTCAGAATTGACCGTCAAGAGAGATGAGTAGTAAAGTCGTTTGAAATATTAATGTAGGGGCTGGACTTGCCAACGATAGGAAATTTAGATTCATTTAGTGATCGGGATTTTGAAATACTGGTGTCGGGAATGGTGACTGTGAACTCACTGGATTATCATAAAACCCTCTCTGGTTCACCATGTATTGAAGGAAATCTACCAGCCTCAGCCCGCCTGGTCCCCGTGCAGCAGCACAGTCAGTGAAAGGGGACACGGAGCTTGCAGATGCTGGAGTCTGCAGCAACAAGTGAAACACTGGTGGAAGTCGGGCAGTACCTGTGGAGGAAAATGGACGTTTGATGTTTTGAGTCAGCGTCCTTCATTTAGACAGACAGTGTCAAAGAGTCGTAGAAAAGTGCAGGATAGAAACAGGCCATTTGGCCCATCTAGTCTGTTGCAAACCATTTAAACTGCCTAAGTCTATCAACCTCTAGTTGTAGTCCCAACAATCTCAGTGGGAAAAGCCTGCTTGCTTTTACCCTTTCTATTCCCCTCCTAATTTTGTATACCTACATCAAATTTCCCTTCAGTCTTCTATGTTCCAGAGATTAAAGTCCTAACCTATTCAATCTTTGCTTGTAACTCAGGTCCTCCAGACCCAGCAAACGTCACTGTAAATCTTCTCTGTACTCTTTTAACCTTATTTACATCTTTCCTGTAGGTAGGTGACCAAAACTGTACACAATACTCCAAATTAGGCCTCACCAACGTCTTATACAACTTCACCATAACATCCCATCTCCTGTACTCAGTATGTTGATTTATGAAGACCAATATGCCAAAAGCTTTCTTTATACCTGAGATGCCACAATGTATTCTGGACCTGTATTCCCAGATCTCTTTGTTCCCTCGCACTCCTCAGTGCCTTGAAGCTGTGGTTGTCAAGACCTTGGGTGTATTTCAAGCTGAGGTTGATAAGTTCTTGATTAGTCAGGATGTCAAGGGTTACATGGAGAAAGCAGGAGAATGGATAATAAATCAGCCATCACGAGGAATTCTGCAGATGCCGGAAATTCAAGCAACACACATCAAAGTTGCTGGTGAACGCAGCAGGCCAGGCAGCATCTCTAGGAAGAGGTGCAGTCGACGTTTCGGGCCGAGACCCTTTGTCAGAACTAACTGAAGGAAGAGCTAGTAAGAGATTTGAAAGTGGGAGGGGGAGGGGGAGATCCGAAATGATAGGAGAAGACAGGAGGGGGAGGGATGGAGCCCACTGATCTCCCTCCTGGACCCATCCCTCCCCACTGATCTCCCTCCTGACCCAACCTTCCCCACTGATCTCCCTCCTGACCCATCCCTCCCCACTGATCTCCCTCCTGACCCAACCCTCTCCACTGATCTCCCTCCTGACCCATCCCTCCCCACTGATCTCCCTCCTGACCCAACCCTCCCCACTGATCTCCCTCCTGACCCAACCCTCTCCACTGATCTCCCTTCTGACCCCATCCCTCCCCACTGATCTCCCTCCTGACCCAACCCTCCCCACTGATCTCCCTCCTGACCCAACCCTCCCCACTGATCTCCCTTCTGACCCCATCCCTCCCCACTGATCTCCCTCCTGACCCAACCCTCCCCACTGATCTCCCTCCTGACCCAACCCTCCCCACTGATCTCCCTCCTGACCCCATCCCTCCCCACTGATCTCCCTCCTGACCCATCCCTCCCCACTGATCTCCCTCCTGACCCAACCCTCCCCACTGATCTCCCTCCTGACCCATCCCTCCTCACTGATCTCCCTCCTGACCCATCCCTCCCCACTGATCTCCCTCCTGACCCCATCCCTCCCCACTGATCTCCCTCCTGACCCCATCCCTCCCCACTGATCTCCCTCCTGACCCATCCCTCCCCACCGATCTCCCTCCTGGCACTTATCCTTGTAAGCGGAACAAGTGCTACACATGCCCTTACACTTCCTCCCTTACCACCATTCAGGGCCCCAGACAGTCCTTCCAGGTGAGGTGACACTTCACCTGTGAGTCGGCTGGGGTGATATACTGCGTCCGGTGCTCCTGATGTGGCCTTCT
Organism: Mobula hypostoma; assembly: GCF_963921235.1. NCBI lineage: Eukaryota > Metazoa > Chordata > Chondrichthyes > Myliobatiformes > Myliobatidae > Mobula > Mobula hypostoma. Next base: position 33,871,117 of record NC_086122.1, read on the forward strand.
ATATATTGGCGAGACCCGACACAGACTGGGAGATCATTTTGCTGAACACATACGCTCTGTCCGCCAGAGAAAGCAAGATCTCCCAGTGGCCACACATTTTAATTCCACATCCCATTCCCATTTTGATATGTCTATCTACGGTCTCCTCTACTGTAAAGATGAAGCCACACTCAGGTTGGAGGAACAACACCTTATATTCCGTCTGGGTAGCCCCCAACCTGATGGCATGAACATTGACTTCTCTAACTTCTGCTAATGCCCCACCTCCCCCTCGTACCCCATCCGTTATTTATTTATATACACACATTCTTTCTCTCTCTCTCCTTTTTCTCCCTCTGTCCCTCTGACTATACCCCTTGCCCATCCTTTGGTTTCCCCCTCCCCCTTTTCCTTCTCCCTGGGCCTCCTGTCCCATGATCTTCTCATATCCGTTTTGCCAATCACCTGTCCAGCTCTTGGCTCCATCCCTCCCCCTCCTGTCTTCTCCTATCATTTTGGATCTCCCCCTCCCCCTCCCACTTTCAAATCTCTTACTAGCTCTTCCTTTAGTTAGTCCTGACGAAGGGTCTCGGCCTGAAATGTCGACTGCACCTCTTCCAATAAATCAGCCATGATGGAGTCACAGAACAGACTTGATGGGCCAAATGGCCTAATTTTGCTCCTATGTATTAAGGTCTTATGGTCTATATGGCCAAGTAAACCAATCTACTGACATCTTCTCAAAGGAAATTAAGACTGGGCAGTAAATGTGGCTGGCTAGCAGTGCCCCTACGTATGAGGGTTAGGCTGAGGTGAAGGTTGGCATAGTACAGCCCGTGTTTCCTAGAAAAGGTTTTAAAGCCTGGGCTTCCCAACGACTTTTACGCCATAGCCTCCTACCATTAACCGAGGGGTTCGTGGCCCCAGTTTAAAGTAACAAGAATCAAAATGAAATGAAAATGCACACCACCGGGCCAGTCTGGATTCTGTCCCCCTCCCACTTGTAATCGCTCGGCAGAAGAGAAGCTGTATTGTGGTCAACTGCAGATTCCCGCTGCATTCATGGAGTCGGTCTGAACTATTTTTTTTTGCGTGGCTGTATTTTACTGATATCTTACACATGCTTTCTATCTTGTATTCGCACTATGAGCGCTGTGTGAGACTGTTGGCACTATGCTTTGCACCTTGGCCCCCAGAGGAATGCTCTCTCATTTGGCTGTATTCGTAAGTGTTCATGTATGGTTGAATGGTATTTAATCTTGAGTTGAATTGAACTGAACTTTGAAATTCTAATGAAGATCTCAAAATTATTCTGATTTAATGGTTCGCTTCAGATTTGCTTCTCAGTCTCTAATGGTTATCCCTGCGGGATCGGAAACTTCTCAGTAACAAAACAGGTAGTACTGCTTCCTCCGCGAAATTAGGTCAAAACCTGCAGTGGCTGCTTATCAAAGGCATGTTTTATTTGCATCTTCTAACTCTATTCTAAAACGTGTGAAGATAAAACAAAGCTTTGACTGGTGTAAAGTACACACTGTGTCCCATTTCCCGCCTTCTGCTTTTTAATTAGCTTTTGTCAGTTCCGATCAAGCCCGAGAAGTCTCTTGTTGTTTCATGCTCGACTGCAACAACTTCACAGGCAAAAGGGAAATGCTGAATAGACATAAAAAAACGGCAGCGGATTATTACATTCTTCTTCTGTCAATGATTTCTGCTGGTTTTTGCTGCAGCCGCGGTTTGTGAATAAATAATGTGCGATGTTTCACAAGGAGAGTATTACAACAAGATGTATGCTTGTCAGGTACATCACAGTCCAGGTACTCAAGCGGGATACAGAGCTTGGGCGCAGCGAGACAGTGATACGGTTTTATAATGACATACCTTACCCCACGAGATGCACGCCAGCTCCCGTGAGGCCCACTACCCCTTACTTTCCATGTATCCCTTACACATATGCCCACCATTTCCCCGCTCGATTACTTTCCTATTAATGTGAACAAGTCAAGTTTATTGTCATTTAACTATTTCCATGTATACCGTCAAACAGGACGAGGTTTTTATTCGAACTAGGGTGTAAAACACTGTGTAATACATAATGACCTACATGCAATCCACACCTAAATAAACTGAAGTGCATAAATTAACTATGGTATGATTACCAGTGACACTTTGAATGTGATGTGGCAGGGAGTTCAGAAGCCTAATGGCCTGAGGGAAGAAGCTGTTCCCCATCCTGACAGTTCTTGTTTTTATGTATCTGAGTGTTCCTGCTGACGATGGAAAGTCAAAGATGGTAATTCACTGTAGAAGGAAACTAGAGCTCCCAGAGGAATCCATAAGACCATAAGACAGAGGAGCAGAATTCGGCCATTTAGCCAATCGAGTCTGCTCCACCATTCATCATGGCTGACCATTTCCTTCTCAACCCCATTCTCCTGCCTTCTCCATGTAACCTTTCACGTCCTGACTAATCAAGAACCTATCAACTTCTGCTTTAAATATATCCAATGAACTGGCCTCCACAGCTGCCTGTGGCAACGAATTCCACAGATTCATCACCCTCTGGCTAAAAAAATTCCTCCTCGTCCCCATCCTAAACGGACGTCCCTATATTCCGAGGCTGTGCCTTCTAGTCATAGTCTCCCCCACTGTAGGAGACATCCCATTCCACATCTGACAAGTTATGGTGAGAACACACGAAGTCCCTGCAGAAAGGAGGGGCAGGGGGACAAATATTGTTGCAGGTAGGTTTGCTAGAGAGGATCCAGTGGATTTAAATTAGATACAAGGGGGGAGGGGAACCAGAGTGTAGGAACAGATGTAGGGGAGAAGGAAGAAAAAGAAAATAGTAAAGTTATTTGCACCGTTAGTGATAAACAGAGAGTAAGAGGTGGAAAATTTCTTAAATGCATTTATTTTAATGCGAGGAGCATTGTAAGAAAGATGGATGAGCTTAGAGCATGGATTGATACCTGGAAGTATGATGTTGTAGTTATTAGAGAAACATGGTTGCAGGAGGGGTGTGATTGGCAACTAAATATTCCTGGATTTTGTTGTTTCAGTTGTGATAGAATCAGAGGGACAAGAGGGGGAGGTGTTGCATTGTTTTTCAGAGAAAATATTACAGTGGTGCTCTGGCAGGATAGATTAGTGGACTCGTCCAGGGAGGCTATTTGGGTGGAATTGAGGAATAGGAAAGGTGTAGTAACGCTCATAGGGGTGTATTATAGACCACCTAATGGGGAGCAAGAAGTGGAGGAGCAAATTTGAAAGGAGATAGCAGATATTTGTAGTAAGCACAAGGTTGTGATTGTGGGAGATTTTAATTTTCCACACATAGACTGGGAAGCCCATTCTGTAAAAGGGCTGGATGGTTTGGAGTTTGTAAAATGTGTGCAAGATAGTTTTTTGCAGCAATACATAGAGGTACCAACTAGAGAAGGGGCAGTGTTGGATCTCCTGTTAGGGAATGAGATAGGGCAGGTGACGGAGGTATGTGTTGGGGAGCACTTAGGGTCCAGTGATCACAATACCATTAGTTTCAATATAATTATGGAGAAGGATAGGTCTGGACCCATGGTTGAGATTTTTGATTGGAGAAAGGCTAACTTTGAGGAGATGCGAAAGGATTTAGAAGGAGTGGATTGGGATAAATTGTTTTATGGGAAGGATGTAATAGAGAAATGGAGGTGATTTAAAGGTGAAATTTTGAGGGTACAGAGTCTTTATGTTCCTGTTAGGTTGGAAGGAAAGGTTAAAAGTTTGAGAGAGCCATGGTTTTCAAGGGATATTGGAAACTTGGTTTGGAAAAAGAGAGATATCTACAATAAATATAGGCAGCATGGAGTAAATGAGGTGCTCGAGGAATATAAAGAAGGTAAAAAGAATCTTAAGAAAGAAATTAGAAAAGCTAAAAGATACGAGGTTGCTTTGGCAAGTAAGGTGAAAATAAATCCAAAGGGTTTCTACAGTTATATTAATAGCAAAAGGATGGTGAGGGATAAAATTGGTCCCTTAGAGGATCAGAGTGGACAGCTATGCGTGGAACCAAAAGAGATGGGGGAGATTTTGAACAATTTATTTTCTTCGGTATTCACTAAGGAGAAGGATATTGAATTGTGTGAGGTAAGGGAAACATATAGGGAAGTTATGGAAACTATGATGATTAAAGAAGAGGAAGTACTGGTGCTTTTAAGGAATATAAAAGTGGATAAGTCTCCGGGTCCTGACAGGATATTCCCTAGGACCTTAAGGGAAATTAGTGTAGAAATAGCAGGGGCTCTGACAGAAATATTTCAAATGTCATTAGAAACGGGGATGGTGCCAGAGGATTGGTGTATTGCTCATGTTGTTCCATTGTTTAAAAAGGGTTCTAAGAGTAAACCTAGCAATTATCGGCCTGTGAGTTTGACGTCAGTGGTGGGTAAATTGATAGAAAGTATTCTTAGAGATAGTATATATAATCATCTGGATAGACAGGGTCTGATTAGGAACAGTCAACATGGATTTGTGCGTGGAAGTCATGTTTGACAAATCTTATTGAATTTTTTGAAGGGGTTACTGGGAAAGTTGACGAGGGTAAAGCGGTGGATGTTGTCTATATGGACTTCAGTAAGGCCTTTAACAAGGTTCCACACAGAAGGTTAGTTAGGAAGATTCAATCATTAGGTATTAATATTGAGGTAGTAAAATGGATTCAGCAGTGGCTGGATGGGAGACACCAGAGAGTGGTGGTGGATAACTGTTTGTCAGATTGGAGGCCGGTGACTAGTGGTGTGCCTCAGGGATCTGTACTGGGTCCAATGTTGTTTGTCATATACATTAATGATCTGGATGATGAGGTTGTTAATTAGATTAGTAAGTATGCAGATTATACTAAGATAGGTGGCGTTGTGGATAATGAAGTAAGTTTTCTAACTTGCAGAGAGATTTAGGCCAGTTAGAAGAGTGGGCTGAAAGATGGCAGATGGAGTTTAATGCTGATAAATGTGAGGTGCTACATTTTGGTAGGACTAATCAAAATAGGACATACATGGTAAATGGTAGGGCATTGAAGAATGCAGTAGAACAGAGGGATCTAGGAATAATGGTGCATAGTTCCCTGAAAGTGGAATCTCCTGTGGATAGGGTGGTGAAGAAAGCTTTTGGTATGCTGGCCTTTATTAATCAGAGCATTGAGTATAGGAGTTGGGATATAATGTTGAAATTGTATAGGGCATTGGTAAGGCCAAATTTGGAGTATTGTGTACAGTTCTGGTCACCGAGTTATAGGAAAGATGTCAACAAAATAGAGAGAGTACAGAGAAGATTTACTAGAATGTTACCTGGATTTCAGCACCTAAGTTACAGAGAAAGGTTGAACAAGTTGGGTCTTTATTCTTTGGAGCGTAGAAGGTTGAGGGGGAACTTGAGAGAGGTATTTAAAATTATGAGGGGGATAGATAGAGTTGACATGGATAGGCTTTTTCCATTGAGAGTGGGGGAGATTCAAACAAGAGGACATGAGTTGAGAGTTAAAGGGCAAAAGTTTAGGGGTAACATGAAGGGGAACTTCTTTACTCAGAGAGTGGCAGCTGTGTGGAACGAGCTTCCAGCAGAAGTGGTTGAGGCAGGTTTGATATTGTCATTTAAAGTTAAATTGGATAGATATATGGACAGGAAAGGAATGGAGGTTTACGGGTTGAGTGCAGGTTGGTGGGACTAGGTGAGAGTAAGCGTTTGGCATGGACTAGAAGGACCGAGATGGCTTGTTTCTGTGCTGTAATTGTTATATGGTTATATGGTTATAAAGCAGAGCTGAGGATCAAACAGTCACTACTTCCAGCATCACCATCTCAGTTTGGAAATTCTCACATTGCTCCTTGCTGCGCTTTCAGTGTCTGGCCTTGCAACCTTATGAAACGTTGGTGCAACAATGGTGCTTTCAACTCCATTAACTGACTCCTTTCATTTCTGTACACAGAGAGACAACCAGACCAGGTGTGTGAGAAAACAGAAGCCAGATTTAGGCAAATATTTAAAGGTTCAACATAGCCTCAAAGTGACCTCATAAAAAGGGATAGACAGTAGATTAACGGTTAGTGCGATGCTATTACAGCTCGGGGCACTGGAGTTTAGATTTCAATTCGGGCACCGTACGTAAGGGATTTGTATGTTCTACCTGTGACCATGTGGTGCTCCAGTTCCCACCCATGATCCAAAGACATGTCAGTTAGTAAGTTCATTGATCATTGTAAATTGTCCTGTAATTAGGTGGGTTGCTGATTGGTGGTTCTATGCTGTATCAATCAGTCAATAAATAACAATCAAACAACCACATAAACAAATAAAATGTGGAAGAAGAGGGACAACTCATTTTAGGGACAGATTTAGATGGAGCGTAAAAGTGTTTTCTGATCCTTCTTTCTCACCTTCTTGTTAAAGGCATTATCCGGTCCCCTGAAACATGACAAGTTGACATATTGTCACTGCTGGGACAAGGCAATGCCTGCATCTAATTCTCCTCTTGCTTACTGTAAATTCCTCCTAACAGAATGAGACATATCAGGGACATGCTGTGCAATATGCTGTAAAAAAAAACACTGAAACAATATTTTCATTTCTTTCTCCACAGATGCTGCTGAACTTGTGAATAGCTGTTTTCATCAAAGGCTTGTGGGGGTGACATAGTTTTTTAAAAAATTGACTCTAATCTATTAAACTTTAATCTTTGTTTCTTAAATACATCCTAGAAATAACTGATAAATACTGAGGGGCACCGAGGGAGCTCCGGTTATGATTGTACTGACATTTTATAATATTAGGAATACAGTTCCTATAATTCGGTGTTGTGTTCCCTGGGGAGAGCACACAATGGTGGACTGCTGACCATGGGTCAGTGGGCATGTGCTTCCAGAGTTGTCAGCCCTCTTCAGGAAATTTTTCTGTGTATATCCTAAATGGAGACTAACCTGAAAAGCAAACCAGGGTACGAAAAATCATGTGGGAGATAAAGAATGAAACTGATTTTTGAAATTAGATTAGATTAGATTATGAGGACATGCAGTCCTCTTTTATTGTCATTTAGTAATGCATACATTAAGAAATGATACATTATTCCTCTGGTGTGATATCACAAAACACAGGACAGACCAAGACTGAAAAACTAACAAAAACCACATAATTATAACATATAGTTACAACTGTGCAACAATACCATAACTTGATGAAGAACAGGCCATGGGCACAGTAAAAAAGTTCAAAGTCTCTCAAAAGTCCCACATCTCACGCAGACGGGAGAAGGAAGAAAACTCTCCCTGCCATGCCCGACCACAGTCCGACTCTGAGTCATCGAAAACTTCGAGCTCCGATCAGCCTTCCGACACCGAGTACCGAGCACCATCTCTGCCGAACGCTTCGACCCCAGCCTCGGTCTCCAGCAGCAGGCAAAGCCGGGGAATTTGGGGCCTTCCCTCCGGAGATTCTCGATCGCACAGTAGCAGTGGCAGTGAACCGGGCATTTCAGAAATTTCTCCAGATGTTCCTCTGTGCTTCTCACATCTGTCTCCATCAAATCAGAATTATGCACGGCAAATTAATTCATTTTCTGAAATTACTGTCGCCGTTATTAATTTGAAATGAAAGGGACAGAAAACACCAATAATGGAAGGGACACCAAGCTGACAGGGAGAAGGAAATTGCAAAGCAGGAATTCAAGCAGAGAATGAGAAAGAATTGCAGAAGGAATATCATTCTGTGATACAAATAGTCACAGGCCAGGGAAGCAAATGGAAATTATTATCCTGTGCACTGGGGCATTACTGGTATCCTTTTCCCTGCTTCATGGGCCCTACATTGGGATGCATGATAGAATTAGAATGGAATTAATTGTTCTTAAAGATCTCACGGTTCCTTAAGGTGGTCATAGCTGGGATGGGGGTGGTGGGGACAAGCTCCCACTATCTACTAAATGCTTCCAATGGTGTACATCTCAAATAGCCTCTGACAACCAAGTCCAGCTCCTGGCCTTCACCTACCTGAAGCATTGGTGCAATCCCATAGACTTCCATGTGGTTTCCCTGAATATGAATACTTCGGAATTTTGTTTAATAGATATTTGTGCAGGTTATTCAGTGGACCTCCATGCTCAAATAATTATGCTAATTCCTCCTATTTTCTGCCAGGGACACTTTGGTGACATGAAAAAGTACCAACCTGCTCCTGGGTAGCTGCAGAGTTGCCTGTGGCTAAAACTTCCATATCACAGATACAGTCTGTTCTGAATTCGGTCCTGTGAAGAACTTAACAGATGGGCAGAAAGTGCCCCAAACCCCTTTGAAAAGCAAAATGCAGCACCCCATTGCTTCCTTGGGAATCAGGTCCAAAAAGAAGAGGCACTTGTGAGTCGGTCTGACAAGCAGGAATACACAAGCTCGGTGTGGTGTGGTTGGTGGTAGGACTGCACCAGGTCACAAAACTATACACCCATTCATTCCATCAGTTCTGGTCATTGTTCTCATCAGTCACCTGAGAATGCACGGAACTGATGTGAGAGGAAGGCATGACTGCCTTTAAAGGCTATACAGTGGATTCTGGTTAATTGGGACACAATCAGGGCCAGAACATTTAGCCCAATTAAGCGACTGCTCCAGTTAGCTGAAGCTTCATGGAAATAGTTAAAAAGGTATAAAAAAGACAAACTACCATTTAACTGAGTAACAAATTATGTATTTAAATGAAATGCAGAACAAATTACAACATTATCAATGCTATTACAGTATTTTAAGACTGTAGTAGTTCCTAATAGTTACTGACAGAGGAATTCATCCAGTGTACGCTGCTGTGTTCTTTTGATTGACTGTAAATGAACAAAATCAGCACAGACACCTGGTGTAGATAATGGACTGCCTTCATATAATTCTTTTGACAATTGCATCCTCCAAATCTTCATTTTTGTTGTAACATTCAAGATGATTGTCGAGACCCTCACAATCTTCATAGTTCCTAACTTGTTGAAGTAGTGAAAGAGCTTTATTTTCACCCCCGGCTGTTTCTGGCATCTCCAAGACTGACTGCTTGAAAACGCAGTGAGCAAAACAGTTCTGAATTGTCTCACCGCTTAATTCTCGGCAACTATCAGTAATAAAATCATTGCTTTTTGAACTCAACCACACGCAACTGAAGTTATTTAAAAACTGTTTGCTCTAGGTACAGTGCAGTGTCTGACGCCCACACAAGTGCATGCGACTGATGCTAGTTAGAAACTTCGGCAAGTCTCTTGCCCCAATTAAGTGGCATAGTGTCTCCAAAGAAACAAAGGGAATCCCGGCTATTTTCTCAATTAGCTTTGTTCTTTAGGAGTTGGCCCAAATAAACTGCTGCCCCGATTATCCGATGGCCCAATCAACTAGAATCCATTGTAAAATCTGCATGAGCTGCAGAACAGAGTAAACATGATTATTACTTACATAATCATACAGGAAGTTTATTATTTTAAATGAAGCTTTTACTTTTACATTTGGGACCACATTAAAGAAGCAGCATGCATTATACTTCCCAGAGATTTCTCTGCTCACAGCTGTTCCTTTAATACTTGCATAAACTCTTTTATTATTCCTTATCCTTCTGGTGGCACAGTCTCACAGGTAAACACTCCCGCTTTCCCAGATGGGATTGATCACTGCACTACAGTTGAGGCAGGATTGTAAGGCCGAGGCGGGTTCTGAGTTCCCATTCTTCAGCTCAGTGTGTGTAAAGGACAACCCGGTTCTAGTCCCCCTTCGCCCACACCTCAGCGAGTTCCGTGTTCGCCACGATGCGGAACTTTTCTTCCGCCGTCTCCGTCTCCGAGCCTACTTCTTCGGCAAGGACTCTTCCACCCCCACCGATGACCCCTTCTCTCGTCTTCAACCCTCCTCTTCTTTATGGACACCCCGCTCTGGTCTTCTGCCTGCTCTGGATCTCTTTATTGCCAACTGCCGACGGGACATCAACCGTCTCGACTTCACCGCACCTTGTCCCCATTCCAACCTCACTCCTTCGGAACGCTCTGCTCTCCACTCCCTCCGCACTAATCCTAACCTTATTATTAAACCCGCTGATAAAGGGGGTGCTGTTGTAGTCTGGCGTACTGACCTCTACCTTGCCGAGGCACAGCGACAACTCGCGGATACCTCCTCTTATTTACCCCTCGATCGTGACCCCACTAAGAAGCACCAGGCCATTGTCTCCCACACTATCAACGACTTTATCCACTCAGGGGATCTCCCATCCACTGCTACCAACCTTATAGTTCCCACACCCCGCACTTCCCGTTTCTACCTCCTACCCAAGATCCACAAACCTGCCTGTCCTGGCCGACCTATTGTCTCAGCTTGCTCCTGCCCCACCGAACTCGTTTCTGCATACCTCGACACTGTTTTATCACCCCTTGTTCAATCCCTTCCGACCTATGTTCGTGACACTCCTCACGCTCTTAAACTTTTCGATGATTTTAAGTTCCCTGGCCCCCACCGCTTTATTTTCACCATGGATGTCCAGTCCTTATATACTTCCATCCCCCATCAGGAAGGTCTCAAAGCTCTACGCTTCTTTTTGGATTCCAGACCTAATCAGTTCCCCTCTACCACCACTCTGCTCCGTCTAGCGGAATTAGTCCTTACTCTTAATAATTTCTCCTTTTGCTCCTCCCATTTCCTCCAAACTAAAGGTGTAGCTATGGGCACCCGTATGGGTCCTAGCTATGCCTGCCTTTTTGTTGGGTTTGTGGAACAATCTATGTTCCGTGCCTATTCTGGTATCTGTCCCCCACTTTTCCTTCGCTACATCGACGACTGCATTGGCGCTGCTTCCTGCACGCATGCAGAACTCGTTGACTTTATTAACTTTGCCTCCAACTTTCACCCTGCCCTCAAGTTTACCTGGTCCATTTCCGACACCTCCCTCCCCTTTCTAGATCTTTCTGTCTCTGTCTCTGGAGACAGCTTATCCACTGATATCTACTATAAGCCTACTGACTCTCACAGCTATCTGGACTATTCCTCTTCTCACCCTGTCTCTTGCAAAAACGCCATCCCCTTCTTGCAATTCCTCCGTCTCCGCCGCATCTGCTCTCAGGATGAGGCTTTTCATTCTAGGACGAGGGAGATGTCTTCATCTTTTAAAGAAAGGGGCTTCCCTTCCTCCACTATCAACTCTGCTCTTAAACGCATCTCCCCCATTTCACGTACATCTGCTCTCACTCCATCCTCCCACCACCCCACTAGGAATAGGGTTCCCCTGGTCCTCACCTACCACCCCACCAGCCTCCGGGTCCAACATATTATTCTCCGTAACTTCCGCCACCTCCAACGGGATCCCACCACTAAGCACATCTTTCCCTCCCCCCCTCTCTCTGCATTCCGCAGGGATCGCTACCTACACAACTCCCTTGTCCATTCGTCCCCCCCATCCCTCCCCACTGATCTCCCTCCTGGCACTTATCCGTGTAAGCGGAACAAGTGCTACACATGCCCTTACACTTCCTCCCTTACCACCATTCAGGGCCCCAAACAGTCCTTCCAGGTAAGGCATCACTTCACCTGTGAGTCGACTGGGGTGATATACTGCGTCCGGTGCTCCCGATGTGGCCTTTTATATATTGGTGAGACCTGACGCAGACTGGGAGACCGCTTTGCTGAACATCTACGCTCTGTCCGCCAGAGAAAGCAGGATCTCCCAGTGGCCACACATTTTAATTCCACATCCCATTCCCATTCTGACATGTCTATCCACGGCCTCCTCTACTGTAAAGATGAAGCCACACTCAGGTTGGAGGAACAACACCTTATATTCCGTCTGGGTAGCCTCCAACCTGATGGCATGAACATTAACTTCTCTAACTTCCGCTAGGCCCCACCTCCCCCTCGTACCCCATCTGTTACTCATTTTTATGCACACATTCTTTCTCTCACTCTCCTTTTTCTCCCTCTGTCCCTCTGAATATACCTCTTGCCCATCCTCTGGGTCATCCCCCCCCGTCTTTCTTCCCGGACCTCCTGTCCCATGATCCTCTCGTATCCCCTTTTGCCTATCACCTGTCCAGCTCTCGGCTCTATCCCTCCCCCTCCTGTCTTCTCCTATCATTTTGCATCTCCCCCTCCCCCTCCAGCTTTCAAATCCCTTACTCACTCTTCCTTCAGTTAGTCCTGACGAAGGGTCTCGGCCTGAAACGTCGACTGCGCCTCTTCCTATAGATGCTGCTTGGCCTGCTGCGTTCACCAGCAACTTTGATGTGTGTTGCTCTAGTTGAAGGTCCAGAGCTGAAACACATCTGTAGGATGCAGACCAGAGACTGACAGAAATGGGTGCAGAGTCTTGGGAAATCGATCTGAGAAACAGGAGAAAGGACATACCACAGAAGTACATGGGAAGTCCGTAATTATTTTATGCCCTACTTGGTTTCATCTAATTAGAATTATTTCCAAAGACCTAACTACAAAGCAAGATGTTGCAGTTCCTGAAGTTATGAAATAAGACAGAACATTTTTGCAAATACTCTGCAAGTTAGGCTGCATCTGCAGAGAGAGCAACAGAGTTAATTGTTTCAGGCCTTCACCTTGAAGGAACTTTGGAGAATGAGCTAGAGAAGGAGAAGACCATATAATCTCAACAAGCTCTGCCGCTTGAAGAGACCATGGCAGATTTTAACATAGAAACATAGAAAATAGGTGCAGGAGTAGGCCATTCAGCCCTTCAAGCCTGCACCGCCATTTATTATGATCATGGCTAATCATCCAACTCAGAACCCCGCCCCAGCCTTCCCTCCATACCCCCTGACCCCCGTAGCCACAAGGGCCATATCTAACTCCCTCTTGAATATAGCCAATGAACTGGCCTCAACAGTTTCCTGTGGCAGAGAATTCCACAGATTCACCACTCTCTGTGTGAAGAAGTTTTTCCTAATCTCGGTCCTAAAAGGCTTCCCCTCTATCCTCAAACTGTGACCCCTCGTTCTGGACTTCCCCAACATCGGGAACAATCTTCCTGCATCTAGCCTGTCCAATCCCTTTAGGATCTTATACGTTTCAATCAGATCCCCCCTCAATCTTCTAAATTCCAACGAGTACAAGCCTAGTTCATCCAGTCTTTCTTCATATGAAAGTCCTGCCATCCCAGGAATCAATCTGGTGAACCTTCTTTGTACTCCCTCTATGGCAAAGATGTCTTTCCTCAGATTAGGGGACCAAAACTGCACACAATACTCCAGGTGTCCCATCTCCATAACCTATAACTTCTCTAAAATTCAGCAACTGATCAGTCTCAGTTTTGAATACTCTGTGCTAGGGAGGAGTTGTGTTCCTAGTATTGCAAGCTTCTGTAATAGAAACACTTTTCAGTTTCCATTGAACATCATGTTATAAGTATTGATGTTTTCCTACCGCTAAGTTTTCTCTCAACAATAATGCTTTCACAGGTGTGCACCACAATATTCTAGTTCTCCACCTTTTTTTGTGACATTATATATAAGAAACAGGAGCAGGAGTAGGCCACCTGGCCTGGTGAACTTGCTCCACCATTCAATAAGATCATCAGTGACCTGGCCATGGACTCCTCACCTACCTGCCTTTTCCACATCACCCTTAATTCCTCTACTATGCAAAAATCTATCCAACCTCGCCTTAAATATATTTACTGAGATAGCCTCCACTGCTTCATGGAGTCGTCCCCCAACACCAGAACTAAAGGAGTACATTTTGGGTAGAGACTCAAGTACCGCACGTGTTACCACTGTAAATATGTAATTCTGTAAATTTACCTCATTGTATTCACAATGTTAAAGTAGGTCATTACTACAACTGAAACTGTAGTTAATCATTTATTTGAACGCAAACAACAGGAATTCTGCAGATGCTGGAAATTGAAGCAACACACATCAAAGTTGCTGGTGAACGCAGCAGGCCAGGCAGCATCTATAGGAAGAGGCGCAGTCGACGTTTCAGGCCGAGACCTGACGAAGGGTCTCGGCCTGAAACGTCGACTGCGCCTCTTCCTATAGATGCTGCCTGGCCTGCTGCGTTCACCAGCAACTTTGATGTGTGTTGCTTTAATCATTTATTGATAGCTTTGTGTTGAAGAAGTAGAAAGGTTCACTGTGTGCGTAAAGACTCCAACAATACTGACCAATGCCTTTAAATCCTTGCTTTTATATTCTGGCCCTCTTGAAATGAATGCTAACATTGCATTTGCCTTCCTTATCACCAGCTCAAAGTGTCAGTTAACCTTTAAGGAATCCTGCAAGAAGACCCTCCCCAATACTTTTGCACCACTGATTTCTGCATTTGCTCCCCATTTAGAAAATAGTCTACACCTTTATTACTTCTACCAAAGTGCATGATCTTACTCTTCCCTACACTATATTCCATCAGCTACTTCTTTGCCTAATCTGTCTAAGTCCTTCCTCAGACTCCCTGCTTCCTCAACAACTCTTGTCCCTCCATCTATCTTTGTATCATCTGCAAACTTGGCCACAAAGCCATCAATCTAGTCATCCAAATCATTGACATATAGAGTGTGAAGAAGTGGTCCCAAAATAGACCCCCACAGAACACCACCAGTCACTGGCAGCCAACCAGAAAAGGTCCCATTTATTCTGATTATTTGTCTCCTCCCAGTCAGACAATCTTCTATCCAGCTATTGCTCTTTTGCCATCACCGCTGTTAGTGTTACCTTCTGATCAACTTTGGCCAGCTCCTTTCTCATGCCTCTGTAGTTCCCTTTATTCCACTGTAATATTGAAATATCTGATGTTAGCTTCCGTCTCAGACTCAGGGTGAATTCTATCAGATTATGATCACTGTCTGCAAAGGGTTTCTTTACCTTAAGCTCTGGTTTGAACTGGCTGAAACTGGTTTTAATCAGTTAGATCAAGCTGAAACCGGTTTTTCTTACTGCGCTCACACACCTGACTACTTGCTCAGAGTTCCTCTGAATGATACTCGGTGTGTCACTTCAGATTGACTCTCGTTCTTTCCAATGTAGAATCAGGCTTTGTGTTATCAAATGCTCTTCACTCATTCTTATCTCATTGTCTTGTCTTTTCACCTTGCAGGTTCCCATTGGACCCTGAGCTTCTGCACCATGCGAACACCACCACCTATGATCATTGGCATTGTCAGTGCTCCTGTAGGGCTAGTCTTGGTGTTTGTGGCAGTTTTGACTCCACAATGGCGACAAGGACCCATTAACCTGGGGAAGAACATAGCTGTGAAGTCTGATGGACTGTGGGAATCGTGTCTGGAACTGCAGGACACCAAACAGTGTTGGCCGGTGACTACTGTGTACCAGAGGGATGAAGTTGTGCAGTGGTCCAGGGCTCTCATGTTGAGTTCTCTCCTGGTGTGTGGGATGGGAATCATTGTGGCTAGTGTAGGGATACGCTGCTGGATGGACTTTCCACTGCGGAATGTGGCCGGGGCCAGTGGGGTTGTTATTATCCTGGCCGGATCTCTGTGCATCACCCCACTCACTCTCTATATGACCTTGATGCACAGAATCAACCCCGATACTGATACCCAGTACCAGAGTGGAAGCTCCCTGTATTTTGGCTGGGCTGGAAGTTGCTTTGAGATCGTTGGAGGATTGGCCCTTGCGCTGAGTTTCACTTGTCCAAAATGCAAGCGGTGCAGAGAATCAGGACAGAATGCCAAAAGAACCTATGATGTTGATTACTAGATGATTTAGTTAGGACTACCCCGTGTTAATTGGTTTCTAACAGGCTACTTCACACTAAGGAAGTGTTAATATCAAAAGCAGTGTGATTGTGTGTGTGTTGTCCTCATTTAGCTACTGAAGCCCAGTAATAATTCATTAATGACCAATAGGACTGTCACCCTTCCATGACCACACTGCATTCACCATGAATTGAAAATTATGCACCAGGTCAATTTTCAACCAACACTAAGAATAAAAAGTTCACTGGAGCATAAAAGAAAAACATCTTTCAATCCTTTAATTAATTATAAACATCTTGGCTTAACAAAATAAAAATTAGACTGACATGCGACTGAGAATAATCCATGTGTTTAATGAGGTAGCATGTATAAACAAGCACATTTTAATTTGCAGAGAGTGGGAAGACTGAAAAGAGCTGTTGATCTCTGGCCAACAATTTAGGTAAAGCACATGAATTTTAATTCATTCAAAATCCTCACTGTACTATATCCATGTAAATAGATTGCTGAATGCTACCAGTATTGATCCAAACTACCAATTAAACTTACTGTATAACACTGAAAAAATGGTTCTCCCATTGCCCAGGCAGTTGATCCCTCTTCTTCCTACCCTGGGCATGGTGGTCCTTCCTGTGATAATATGTCTCTGGACTTTTACATCCTTCATCCTTAATTTCTAATTGGCTTGGAACTGTTCAACTCCATTGGTTTTGATTTATCTGGCTAGTCTGTGCCAACCTTTCACTGGCTTTGGCCCAAGGCTATAGGTAGCATTACCCCATTGCTCTTCTCCCAAATTAACACTTGTCTTTTACATCACTCCCTTGCTTCTCCCTGATTCAGTCCAATTGAAACCAATTACAGTCAATCACTGGGTTCAGGATACTTTAGTTCAGATACAAACTGCCCTCCCATGTGTCTACAGTTGTTACTGTTGTGTTTTGTAACTTCAAGGCATTAAATTAATTCAAAGGAAAATAACAGAGCCGAGAGATGTGAGTCTAACTTTGTGTTTTACTTTAAGCGAGCCATGCACATATCACGTGGTAGCGTCATGACGTATACAATTAACTTATTCTTACATATAACCCATATTGAATTATTTTAATAAACAAAAAATGCTTAATTAACAACACATTTACAAGGTTACACAAATATTAAATACACACCAGTTAGTATCTGAAAGAACAGTTCAAAAATTGGGATGGCAGGACTTTCATATGAAGAAAGACTGGATGAACTAGGCTTGTACTCGTTGGAATTTAGAAGATTGAGGGGGGGATCTGATTGAAACGTATAAGATCCTAAAGGGATTGGACAGGCTAGATGCAGGAAGATTGTTCCCGATGTTGGGGAAGTCCAGAACGAGGGGTCACAGTTTGAGGATAGAGGGGAAGCCTTTTAGGACCGAGATTAGGAAAAACTTCTTCACACAGAGAGTGGTGAATCTGTGGAATTCTCTGCCACAGGAAACAGTTGAGGCCAGTTCATTGGCTATATTTAAGAGGGAGTTAGATATGGCCTTTGTGGCTATGGGGATCAGGGGGTATGGAGGGAAGGCTGGTGCAGGGTTCTGAGTTGGATGATCAGCCATGATCATAATAAATGGCGGTGCAGGCTTGAAGGGCTGAATGGCCTACTCCTGCACCTATTTTCTATGTTTCTATGTTTAAAAACAAATCTTTATGTGGACATGATCTTTGGATTAGCAGATAATCGATAAGGGCCTCGTAGTGTCCACTTCCAATTAACCCTGATCCAGCCAATCTCTGAGCAAGAACCAGTTCACTAAAACGTTCACAAAATAGCGGCCGCAAGAACAGTCTCACAAAATGGCGGCCGCAAGAAGAATCTCACAAAATGGTGAACCTCTGTTCCTTCCACCACATGACAACAACAAAGACTTTGGATTTGTCTATTTCCACTGTCCTTGATTCATTCCAGTTAGTTTTAATTCTTCATAGCCAACAGAGCAATAGTGTATGATGGTTTGGAGACTAGGGTTGTTCAGGTAATGGAATTGTTTTTGTTGATAATTTCTGAGAGGAAATTAATGCTAATAAATTATACCCAGTCTGCCTGGAGAGTGGAAATAGAAAAAGGGAAACAAATCAAATCAAATTCAAGTTTAATTACAATTCAACCAAATATAAATACAGCTGAATGAAACAGCATTCCTCTGGGCCATGGTGCAAAATATATGCAGCACGTGAATCAAAATAGCGAGCAAAAAAACATAATCGGGCACAATAAAAATCCAAAACACTTGGCTGGTCAGGCTGTTTCAATGGAAAGTAAAAAAGGGGGTTAATATTTCAGGTCAAAGACCCTTTATCAGAATGGGGAAAGAGAGAAAACAAGTTAGTTTTAAGTTAGAGAGGAAGTGGGGAAGGAATCGATTAAACAAATGATTTATCTCTGATTGTTTTTTTTTGTTGTTTGTCCATTGTCATCGTTGATGAAGACCTCAACACCATTATGATGATGATGGTGTTGAGACTAGCGCATGATTTGGATTTAAGTGAGGGAGAGTTGCGCAGCATCAGCCTCACTCTCTCTTCCCAATTCCCATCTGGATCCAGTGGCAAGAGTTGAGATGACTGGAGATGGGACTAGGCGCAGTGGATGACCAGGACGTCTTCTGTGTCTTGTCCTGCTCTACATGTTCCACAACGCTTGCAGAGACCGCCTTCTTGACCGTTGGACCTCCCATTGGTCTCGTCCGTTCAATCTGATGGAGTCTGTCTTCACATGCTGGGATAGACAACTCCCTATCTCACCGAGAGTTTGAGACCCGTCGGCTACCCTCACCTGGTTTAGCCGGCTTGTCGAAGCCGTTGCCCAGGGTGTGGCCGCTGTTGCATGCAAACAGCTACGGGGAGCCACAGGTGAGAGCTGAGTGCCAGGTGGGGATCAAAGGTGGTCTATCTCTGATAGATCACTGTGGTGATCAACTCTCATTTTTTAACAACCTAGTTGATAGGTTAATGGGGGAGTTACAGAAAGAGAACAAATAAATATGCAAATACTGTAAAATATTGAGCCGCAGGAAGTACACAGCAAGGCAGGTTGAAGAAAAAATTGAAAATACTTGAGTCAATATTACTGAGACAGAACGGACAGCAGATGCAGGAATCTGAAACAACACACAAGCTTTGGAGGAGCTCAATAGATCAGGCAACATCTATGGAGGAAAGTGGACAGTCACTGTTTCAAGTTGAGATGCTTTACCTGGACTCAACTTTGCCGCTTGCTCAGTCCACCAATATGCTGACAAGACCATGTTTTCCCAAGAATGCCCAATGATACCCTCCATCGGGATAACATAGTCCAGGTGCCACTACAATGCTCCAAAAAGCGTGTGAAACAAGCAATGGCATCAATACATTGCTTTATGCAGAAATCTCATTTCAGGTCAGAAAAGGATTGACACCAAATAGCATCTGACTGAGTTACCTCAATAACATGAAGCTACCCAGAAATGGTCATTAACCAGTTTTCATTCCAGAAAAAAAAATAATTCCAAAAACAATCTATTTGAATTAAAAAGAAACAAAAACTTTGCACCACACACAACATGCTGGAGGAACCCAGCAGGCCAGGCATCTAGGAAGAGTACAGTCGACATTGCAGGCCAAAACCCTTTGGCAGTCCTGTCAAATTTCCAGCATCTGCAGATTTTCTCTCGTTTGTGATTGAAAAACTCTGCATATAGTGTACATATGGAAAAATGTGAGTGTGAATTAAAACACACAGTAACAAGCAGAAGTCCATCATGATAGAAG
The DNA here is from genome assembly GCF_963921235.1 of Mobula hypostoma. Taxonomy (NCBI): domain Eukaryota; kingdom Metazoa; phylum Chordata; class Chondrichthyes; order Myliobatiformes; family Myliobatidae; genus Mobula; species Mobula hypostoma. The sequence goes on from NC_086122.1 coordinate 33,890,571, forward strand.
ATGATTTCTTTTTCCACATCTGCATTTACTGATTAGTGAGTTACCCACAGGAGAATGAGTTGCTGTTTTCCTTCCTTGCTTCTGTGGAAGACAGCTGATACCTCATCTTTCAGAAAGAGCTTTGCTTATAGGTATCTTTCCACCTACTTATTGTCTGTTGTGCCGTTGGCGTTTAGGGAAGCAATGAAGATCCGTCACCTCTAGCAGTGTTCAGAACTTCCTTCATGTCAGTGGCTTCCTCCCAGCTTTCACCACCGTCAGTCATGCAAGGCCCAGGTGGAGACTCAGGAATACAGTTACACACAGATGTAGGATTCTTCATTGATGTTTCCATAACAATTTTGTTTTACCAGTCAGGGTTGTTAGCCCTGACCTGAATTCCTAAATCTGGAGAAACCGTGGACCACTCCAAGTCTAGCCTCTCCCTGTTGACCTGTTTGACACTGCCAAGAGTCAAAACATAAAGCCCTGACTCCAGCCAACATAGCTCTCTGGGTCATTAAGACACAACCCTCCAAACCATGATAAGGTTGTGGCCCCCTTGGAAATTAAGGGACAATTATGCTGTTCTTATCCTTTCTTATCTCATCACTGTACATCAACTGATGCCCAGTTCTGCTATTTGATGCATCATGGAATCATAAAAATTAAGGAGATATTAAATGGCTCTGCTGCCAATTGTGTCCACGAATTATTACAGATACTCTGCTCAAATTCATTTACCCTCCAGGATATATTTCTTGAGGACATGTAGAATTTCAATCAAAGAGGTACGTACTGTGATTATGCTTCTTGACAACAAAGACACAATTGTCTTTTTCAGTCTAATATTGAGTTCGTTGGAATGCTAGCGAAAAACCTCAGTTTCCTTGGCTGCATAAGTCTAGGGAAGACAACTTTTGGCCCCATCAAACTCGTGAGATTGAGGTGCACTCAATCCCACCCCAAACCCTGGTTTGTGCCAATGCTGTGTCATTTGCTACCCTCTTACAAATTAATGCCACAGAATAACAGACAGTACACTGCATAACGATTAAAAGAATTATATTTATGAATCTTAACTAAAAGGGTTAGTAAAGAATAACAGCAAGAAAAGGGCCCATTCTAATTAAACAGTCAAATATGCACAAGTTGGAGCTCATCTTGAACTTCTCTGTCACTCACGCGCTGGGCCCTCGGTCAATGTGAAAGCACACACCACCTTCCAAACGTCGCTCGCAGTCCACCTCCAACAAACGGGTCTCCCACCAGATTGTATGCTATGACCGGTTCTCCCCAGTGTCTTCTCTCTTCATCTCCTCTCGAACAAAAGCTCCCAAGGCCAACCTTAGTGTCCCTCACCAGAGAAACCTCCCCTTAATCAGTCCATCGTAGTTGGATGGCACACAATCCTTCTCACCTCTTATCTTCAACAGTAACCTAAACAAGCATGAAAGCAGAACAGACTGCTCGTACAGAACTGCCAAAATGAAATACATACAGCATAGCAGTAAAGATATGAACCAGGGCATTACACTAGAATAATGGACCATCAGTTGAAAACTTCCTCCCTGCAGAGCAGTCTATTCCAACCCATTTCCGCCCAGATCTTTTCCATAGCCAAGGAAATTATACCTTCACTCAAGTACTTTGCACCTGAAGACGTGACCGACCACTGTTTTCACCATTCCGACAGGCAAAGTTTGAGATCATCATCATCCTTTGCAGAAAAAAAAGTTTCATTTTAAACTTCATCCTATATCTAGTTTTCACTTTAAATTTGTGTCCCGTGGTAACAGGAACAGCTTCTCTTTTGAGACACCTGTGTGCTCATGAGACAAGAGTCTGCTGATGATGCTTGGAGGCACATGATAAAATAGGCCCCATTGAGCATGGTTTTCTTAAGGGAAAGTCTAGCCTGACAAATCTGTTGGAATTCTTTGAGGGAATTAACAAGCCAATTATGTCAAGGGAGAATTGGTGGATGTTGTTTACCTGGATTTTCAGAAGTCCTTTGTAAAGGTGCTGCACAAGAGGCTGTTTAACAAGAGCCCATAGTATTACAGGAAAGATATTAGCATGGATAGAAGATTGGCTGATTGGCAGGAAGCAGAGTGGGAATAAAGGGAGCCTTTTCTGGTTGGCTGCTGGTAACTCAAGGTGATCCGCAGGGGTTAGTGTTGGGACTGCTCTTTTTACATCATGCATCAATGATTTGGATGATAGAGTTGATAGCTTTGTGGCCACATTTGTGGACAATATGAAGACAGGTGGATGGGCAGGTAGTTTGCAGAAGGGCATAGACAGATTGTGAAAATGGGTAAATAAGTGGCAGATGGAATACAGTGTTGGGAAGTGTATGGTCATGCACTTTGGTAGAAGGAATAAAAGGATAGACTATTTTCTAAGTGGGGAGAGAATTCAAAAATTGGAGGTGCAAAGGGACCTGGAGGTCCTTGTGCAGGATTCCCTAAGCGGTTAACTTGCAGGTTGAGTTGGTGATGAGGAAGGCAAATGCAATGCTAGCATTCATTTCAAGAGGACTAGAATATAAAAGCAAGGATGTAATGCTGAGGCTTTATAAGGCACTGGTGAGTAATATTTGAAACGCCTAGATACGGTGGATGTGAAGATGTTTCCTATGGTGGGGAGGTCTAGGACCAGAAGGCACAGCCTCAGAGGGACGACCATTTAGAATGGAGATGAGGAGTAATTTCTTTAGCCGAGTGTGGTGATTTGGTGGAATTTGTTGCCATAGGTGGCTGTGGAGGCCAGGTCATTGGGTGTACTTAAGGCAGAGGTTGATAGGTTCTTGATTACTCAGGGTGTGAAAATTTATGAGGAGAAAGCAGGAGAATATAGTTGAGAGAGAAAATGGATCAGCCATGATGAAATGGCAGGGCAGACATGAGGGCCAAATGATGTAAATTCTGCTTCTATGCCTTATGTTGGAATCTGGAGCAATAAAACAAAATGTTGCAGGAACCCAGTTGGTCAAGCCTCTAAGGGGATGGGAGGATTATTCATATTTTGGATCAAAACCCTGCATTGGGATGAAGAATAGAGAATGGAGACAGCCTGTATAAAGAGGGCAAACAATCAATATAAAGTATGAGTGTTGAGACAGTGGCTAGTAGAAGACTGGCGGACTCAGAAGAGGGAAGGATGATGGGCAGACAGAGCCAGGTGGAGGAGAAGCACGGAGTCGGGGCGAGAGAGACAGCTGGATGACAGATGGAGGTTGTCAATAAAAAGGCAGGTTGAGTGAGAGGAAGGTGAAGTCACCCAGGATGGTGATAAGTATGTACACAAAAGCTATTAGTGCTGGAATCTGATGTCAGAAAGGTGATAATGGGAACCACTAAGGAGAGGAGACAGGCCGATGGATCTTGACCCAGATGAGATAATTGGGGAGCCAGAGGGTGAAATGTGTTGAGTTGTATGTGGACAGATCCAGAATGGGAAGAGGAATAAAAATGGGTGAAGGGTCATTGAGGGTGTACCGGAAAGGGGCCAAAAATGGGAGGCCCAAGGGAGGGGGGGCGAAGAAACACAATGGAGATAAGGACCAAACCATATTTCCCAGGTGAAGCAGAAATTTAATTGGAGTCCTTCCTATCTAGTATACTTCGCTTGATGTTCACGATATGGCCTCCTTTACATTATAGAAACCAAATACTAAAGATCACTTTGTTTAGCACCGTGTCTGGTTGACAGGAGTGCCCCTGAGCTTCTGGTTGTCTGTTGCTAAATTCCCGTCCCAGTCTCTAACCTGTCCTTTTTGTCTGTGGCTTCCTGAATTGCTACAACACTCAGGGCAAACTTGAGGAATAATACCTCTTTTTCCAGTGTCCTGGCTTAAATTTTGCAAGTTTAGGTAACTTGCTCTTTCTTTCTGTCTGTGTCAGAAGCTGATATTTATTCTTGTCATTATTTCAGATCTGTTTTTCTAGGTATATCCCACAACCTGGCTATTAGCAACTTATAACATAAATAAGCTGGAGGTGCTTCTGCTTCTCACTGAAGGTCATTTGGTCTCACTGTATCAGAGATATTCCTCTTGTTTTACTCATTCCTCCTCAATCTTCTTTTCCACTGAAAATGAACTAGCTTATATACCTTCCCATTCCTTGGACCTGAAACATCAAGCTTCTCTTTCCATTAATGCCACATGACCTGCTTAGTGTTCAGACCACACATTTTCTTTTAATTTCAGATTTCCACCAACTGCAAATTTTTGATTTAAAAATTAACTGAAAGCTAAAATTTAAAAGGTACTGGTTACTAAAAAAATCAACAAAATAATGAACTTTAAAAATCATAACTAGTACTAATACCTCCCCAAATTACTCAAGTGCAATACATATACAACTAACCTGTTAGCCTGCATTACAGAGGAAAAAGTTCCAACTCTGGGTATCTTCAGATACTGAAAGTCCTGCATTGAAACTATATGTTAAAAGGGAAGTACAGCAAATAACCACAACTGGTGGTTGTCCATCATGTCACAGCAAACTGTTGAGGCCAGTTCATTAGCTATGTTTAAAAGGAAGTTAGATATGGCCCTTGTGGCTACAGGGGTCAGGGGGTATGGAGGGAAGGCTGGGTTCTGAGTTGGATGATCAGCCATGATCATAATAAATGGCGGTGCAGGCTCGAAGGGCCGAATGGCCTACTCCTGCACCTATTTTCTATGTTTCTATGTTTCTATGTTCTACGATGTCAGGAAACCTGTGCGGGAGAGTTTTTAAAGTGTTAAAGCTGCTGCACTGGGGCAGTTCCACTCTCTCAATCTTGGAAACTCAGGTTCAGTGGCAAGTGTCACAAACTGGGGTCTTCCTTGGTTGCTGTGGATGACCATGACACCTTCTATGCCTTGTCATGCCCTTTGCTTTCCAAGGAGGAGTGCAGTATGGCCTTCCTAGCAATTGGATCTCACTGTTGACCACATCCACCCAGTCTGCCACATGCACACAGAGAGTGGTGAATCTGTGGAATTCTCTGCCACAGCAAACTGTTGAGGCCAGTTCATTGGCTATGTTTAAGAGGGAGTTAGATATGGCCCTTGTGGCTACAGGGGTCAGGGGGTATGGAGGGAAGGCTGGGTTCTGAGTTGGATGATCAGCCATGATCATAATAAATGGCGGTGCAGGCTCTAAGGGCCGAATGGCCTACTCCTGCACCTATTTTTTATGTTTCTATGTTTCTATGCTAGGACAGGTATGACCCTATCTCACTGCGGTATGAGGCCATGGGCTACCCTCACCTGGTTTAGCCCGGCTGTCAAAGTGGTTTGGCCACTGTCACATGTAAATAGCTACTTGGAGCCACAGGTGAGAGCCGTGTCCAGTCGGCACCAAAGGTGCATGAACTGCTCCAGAATGGACATGACAAGCCCCTTCGCCAGAGGTGCTTCCCCTCCCTGGACACCTTATAACACCTCAGTTTAGGACTAACAATCAAATAAATATTTTTATTCAGTTAGGTAATGGTAATTCAATGATTGTCAGTATTTGCTAGATATAGGACTCTGTGAATCAATGACAGGACTAAAGGGTGCTCAGTGATAGTTAGGAAACAGCATACATGAGTGATGGGACAGGAATCTCAGTGTTGGGGCTGGAGAGACAATATGTTAGAACTGATCAGTGACATGACAGGAGAAACTCTGCAGGTGTGAATCTTATTCCCTGGTAGAACAGGGCAGTAAGTAAAAGGGCAAAGTGCTGTGAATTCTCCACACTGCAATGGAACACATAACAGTGACAGTCCCCACAAAGCAGGCTCCTTATTCCCAACTTTTTTTATGCCATGGACCAATACCATTAAGCAAGGGGTCTGTGGACCACAGGCTAGGAACCCCTGATCTATACCAAGTAAGCAGAATCCATTGTTAAACAGTTTGCTTTACAATGACCGGCAAAGCATAAGCAATTGTTGCTTTCAAATATCATTGTGTTTTTTTAATGGACAAGTTAAACTGAATTTGGCAATGGGGCTACACTAAAAACAATGCAATATGCAAATATTTAATAACATTTTATTCATATTAAGTGTACCATCATTGTAGTAAAATGAACATTTTATATATCCTTTAACTGAAAATAAGTATTTTCTCTAAACTCCTTTTATCTTTCACATCTAATTGATTTACCTTGCAGTACAATTGCACAATCACAGGATCAGAGCTGAAAATTGTCTTTCATCTGCTACTATATGAATTGTGTGCATTTCTTTACACCAGGTTCACAGCAGTTGATAGCAGAGGCACAATTAGCTGCTTGGTGCTGTCATGCCATAGTACAGCGATGATAGTGGAGGGTTACTAAACACACCATGGGTCAAGGTGCCTGAATGCCGGTATCAGTGGCATTTAACCTGAAAGTTCCCTTTCTACTGATTACAGTGCTTCCTGGCAAGGATGCATTTCAATCTGATGTCAGAAGCCATCTTTATGGTGAATCTGATAGAGGAGCATGGAATAACGATGAGTTAAAATTAGATGTCAGAAACAAAATGGCTCCAAAACTCTTGCTGCAGCATTCCGATCCATCTCACTGTCCATGGCTACTTTCTGGTAAAGTAGGGCCCCCCTAAGTACCAGTTTAATGAACAGCTCCAATTTCACTGATCACATTCATGGCTGTCCAGGAAGCAACCACTTCAGAATGACATTGAACAGTTCCTCAGCGCTGAAGGGACAAGTCTTCCAGAGGACTGCAGTGTCTGCGAAGCAGATGGTGTGATGAGTCTGACCTTAAGCAACTAGTTATCAGGTACATGTCTCATCAACCTTGAGGAAGATAGCTCCTGTGTTTTTTGGTATAAATTGCTTTGCGAGGGGCTTTGGTTCCTTCTGAATGTCTGATTACAAGGAAAGAAATAATGATTACCTAAATTAGAAACACATTTACTAATGAGATTATACTATTTTCAATCCCGCTGTTCACACATAATTTTAGGATATCAGTCTGAGCACAATGGTAGCCTTCTGTCTGAGTGGTTAGATTATCTTGGGTTCAAACTGCTGCAGGGACCAGAACTAAAGATAGTCAAACAGTAAATCTCAGTTTATGTTTTATGAGGCCATGCTGTGTATGGATGGGACCACTTCCAAAGATAGTTAATTTTTACTGAAAACAATCAGAGAATTTCTGAGACTGGGAATGGTTCCATATAAATACAATTTACTCCTCTATTTCTAAATGCCTTTGAAAAACGAATAAGGATATACTTAAGAAGAAGTTGCTATTGATTAGCTCCCAGGAGAACATCCAAAGGAGAGAAAACCATGAAGCCATTTAATAACATTTAGTACCAGAGGAATCTTATCCCAAACCTCATAGCAAGGATTCTCCTTATTTTACATATCTAGGACAGAAGAGGCTTAATGGCTAATGAAGATTATCAGAAGAGTGGAGAATATTAATTCTGGACACCCTATGGTAATAGGTTGAAATTCACACAGTACAAATGAGAACACTCTAGGTAGGAGAAGGTCAAGTTATGCAAGTCCTTGGATGGTAAACACATTTTCAGTAACATCACTACAGATCAGACATGAGTTCAGTTCATCTATTGCTGAAAGCCTCACACCCCTATTGCCACCTTCTACAAATCTGAGCTCATCCAAAACTTTGAAGCTCATATCCCATCCCAAATCAATCACTTGTGTTCACCTATCTGCAGCATAATAGGGTAGTGATTTAGTACACAATATGATCTCACAAACAAGTGAGCTAAATGGTCAGTGATGCACATTTCGCTGGGACTGATCAGCAAAAAGATAATGGCCAGGATATTAGGAAACTTGTGACACTCATAAATAGCCTCAGGATCCTTAATAACGTCAGAACAAAATTTACTCTGAATTTCTGTCTGTGATAGAAACAATCTATTAGACTCCTGCAATTGAATAGCTTTGTATTTAGCCATATAAATAGCCATAACCAGCAAAAAAAAATCTAACGGAAGTATCTTAGAAACTTTCTTCTCGGTGTGCCTGTTAGTGTTTAATTGCACTATTTAATTTTTTTCCACACTAGCAAAATCTTAATTTATTTCCTATCCCCAGCTCCCTCAAAAGATTGTGACTTCAGAACTCAGCGACCTCCACAGATGAGTGGGGGGATGGGAGAGCGGAGGGCAATCAGGGTTCTGTTAGGTATGGAATTTCAGGATTTTCTCACACTATAATGAAGCAATGGCAATATGAATCCAGATCAGGAGTGATAAGTTGCTTGGACGTGAATTTGAGGGGTGGAAAGAGGTACTGCCAAAGAAATCTTAATGAGTTGCTGCAGTGAATTGCTTAAGATCCTACACGTTAGAGCTTCAGAACTCCTGTGAAGTTTAGGCTAATCAAGAAGACTGCTCTGTTTTACAAAATGGTTAATTTATGTTCAAAGTATGTATGCAGTATACAACTCTGAGATTCATCTTCTCCAGATGACCACGAAACAGAAAACATGGAAGTCATTCAAAGATAAACAACCCCTTTCCAAACCAAAAAAAAGAAATTCCAAACCCTAAGCCCTCCCTTTCACAAAAAAACTAACAGATCGCTCCACACAAAGAACGGCAACAAGAACATCAAACCCCAAATCCCAATCTCCCTCCCTTGCACAAAAAAACCTAACAGAGTGCTCCCAAGAAAGCATGCGTGAAAACAAAACAATCCAAAAAAATCATAGACCAAAGGTGACCTGTTCCACAGTCTAATCCATAAATCGCAAAACTTTGACAACATCCATATTAATCTTGGCAAGAGGCGGATGATTTTGTTAATTTCCTGACTTGAACTTGCAGGTGACAGCAAGGTTTGGCAGTGTTGGGTTTGGGTTATTAAACAGAGAATACTTAGTTTATGGTCTACTCTAGTAACCAACTAGAGGAACATTGTTTCATTGGGCTTTATTCATGCATGGCTGAATGATAACTAAAATGAACTTGAACCAATATTTAAATACCAATTCCAGCAGAATGATTCTGAGGCACTTGGGTCAGCCAGGCTACCGAAAGGGGATATATAATGACTGAGATTTTCACCTTTCCCAATACCAGAATGTTGCTGAGCATTTCTTTCTTTCTTAATGTTGGGATATCACTGGTGAGCAGAAACTGGACGAACTCCATTATCTTCTTCTCGTTATGCAAAAATTGCTTCGACTGCTCACGATTAGAAAACATACCTTGCATCTCTTTCACAATGCTGAGAAGGCAAAGCAAAATAGCCCATTAAATACAGCAGAAGTAATGCAGCGCTTGACCGGTTTAGCAGGTCAATCACAATCTGGAAGGGGGAGTGGCAACAATGGCAGCTCATATTACGGATGGGAGAAAGTGACATTAACTCACATGCAGGGGTAAATAATTTACACTAACATTATAATCATCATTAAACTATCATTCCCCCCCCCCCGCTTAATATCAAGACAACTTCACTCAAATTCACTTCCTAAGACAACTTAGAAAGGATGTGCTGAAATTGACAAGGATTCAAAGGAGGTTCACAAAAATGATTTCAGGATTGAATGGCTTGTCATATTGAAGTGCATTTGATGGCTTTGGGTCTGTATTCACAAGAATTCAGAAGAATGGTGGTGAACTCATTGAAACCTATTGGATGGTGAAAGGCCTTGATAAAATGGATGTGGAGAGAATATTTCCTATGGTGGGAGAGTCTAAGACAAGAAGACACAGCCTCAGAATAGATGGGTGTCCTTTTAGAATGGAGATGTGTATGAATCCTTTAGTCAGAGAGTGGTGAATCTGTGGAATTCTTTGCCACAGGCAGCTCAGGAGGCCAGGGGTTGGTAGGTTCTTGATTGGTCAGGTCTTGAAGGGATACGGGTAGAAGGCAGGAGACTGGGGCTGAGAACAAAACTGCATCAACCATGATGAAATGGCAGAGCAGACTCGACGGGCTAAATGGCCTCATTCTGCTCCTATATCTTTTGGTTAAATCACAACTTAATTTATTCCTGGGAAAATAACTATATTTTGTTTAATGATATTAGTGTTACACATCCACAAGGCTCACCATGCAAGACCATCACATTCCTTCTCAGAAGTGGTACCCAGAACTAAACATAGCATCCCAAATGTGGCTTAACAAGTCTCTACATTCACGTACTGAAACCCCAGATCTCTACATAAAGACATCAGCCCCTGCTCTACGTGTCTGTACCATGTTAACAGTCCCTACATGTCAGGGGTTCCCAACCTATTTTATTCTTTGGAACTCTACCATTAATCAAAGGGTTTGTGGACCCCAGGTTGGGAACCCCCGCTCTACATGAACTTCCAAGTCAACATAGACACCTACTGCCTCTAGGCTTTTATAATTTAGGAAATACTTTTCCAAAATCGACAACTTCAAACTTCAGGGTGCTTTCTACATGGAGTTTCCACATTTTTCTTCTGACTATGTCGGTATCCTCTAAGTCACCACTAAGTATCCCCCCCCTACCCCCTCCCCTTTTTCCTTCTCCTTGGGCCTCCTGTCCCATGATCCTCTCATATCCCCTTTGTCAATAATCTGTCCAGCTCTTGGCTCTATCCCTCCCCCTCCTGTCTTCTCCTATCATTTTGGATCTCCCCCTCCCCTTCCCACTTTCAAATCTCTTACTAGCTCTTCCTTCAGTTAGTCCTGACGAAGGGTCTCGGCCCGAAACGTCGACTGTACCTCTTCCTAGAGATGCTGCCTGGCCTGCTGCGTTCACCAGCAACTTTGATGTGTGTTGCCTGATCCTCTAAGTCAAGGTGGTTCCAACCTTTATTTAATGCCATGGACTGAGGGGTCTGTGGACCTCAAGTTGGGAACCCCTACTCTAGGTGCTCTGGTTTCCTCCCACATCCCAAAGATATGTGCATTTGACGTTTTAAATGGTCATCATAAATTGTTCCTAGTGTGTGGGTGTGTGATAGAATCTGGGAGATGCTGAAGAGATTGTGGGGATAATAAAAAATGGAATGAATACAAGATTAGTGTAAAAAAGTGGTTGTTGGACCTGATGGGGCAAAAGGCCCATTTCTGCTCTATATGACTCGTATGGAGGGGAACCTGTTCAGCCTGCTTCACCTACATTCCAGAACCAAGATCACTTTAACCTCAGTGGATAAATCATTGAATGCAGTCAATTTTTACAAATTTTGAAATTAAATTCAAGTTACTGTAGAAACATAAGCATAAGGGCCTTATATTAGATGTTCAAAAGACAAAAATCCTCCACCAATCTGTCTCCATCACACAAAAGCAGTCCCAACAATCAGGACCTATGGTGGATCCATAACCATATTCACAGATGTCACCTCTTAGTAAAGGCCAGCATTAGTGGCGAACTTTGCACCAACTCCAGTTTGCCAGTTAAGCGAGGAAAATAATGCGGAATTATCAAGACCACAAATCCACTATTCCTAGAACCAAAACAGTAGGGAAACCTGCCCTCCTTTATGCTCCTGAGATATGGACAACCTACAGCAGACACCTCAAAGCATCAAAGTACTCAGCAAAATCATTCAAACCACTGGCACGATGGCAAACTATTACACATAAACGATCCCAATCCAGCATCTAGCTCTAATCATAATCAAACCAGCTCCAGAAGGCAAGAAGCATTACCTGAATACCTGCAACTATGTGCCCTAAACAAGCACTCTACTCCATGTTCCACCAGCAAAGCATTTCCAGGATGATAGAAAACCAATTTCATGACTGTTTCTAAAGTCTCGTCGAAAGAGTGCAACTATTCCTGCTAGCTCATGGGAATCCCTTACCTGTGGCTGCTCAAGCTGGAAGGGGAACATTTGGACAGGCATAAAATATCCCAAATCGCTATGGTGTGGACATGCAGAGGCCACAACCATTGGAACAGCACATGTTGACCCAACCAACAACCTGTCCCACCTGTGGCAGAGTCTGCAGATCACATCTAGGATTCTTTATCTGCATCAGAATCTTACAACTGGAGTGGATGTTAATTATCTCAACCTTAAAGGAATGTTTGAGAAGAAGAGGTGATGGTGGTGAGAACTAACAGTTTCTGTAAAGGGGTTGGGGTGATACTGTAAATGGTTTAGAGTAACAGTAACTCATATTTGGATATGGGGAGTGCTAATAGGTATAGGAAAGACAAAATTCACAGTGTGGATGTGAGTAACAATATCAAAATGACAATATCTCCTATTGCATATTAGGGAATATCAGCAATGACCCCCACCTATTGAGTTCGGCACGAATCTGCTTATATTCCTCAATGTTCCTCTGGATGGCTTCCAGCACCAGGCAAAATTCCTCGTAAGTGGAGATGCTGAGATTCTCCAGGGAGCTATATTTCAACGGTTGCTGTTTTTGAGCTAGGATTATTTGCTTGATACAATCTTTCATATGTACCAGGTCCATCTCTGGGCTAGTCATGGTGTCATCTTTTAACTGACAAAAAGGAATTAAGGGGAAGGTTAATTAGAGGAATAGATCAAGAGACATAAAACAGTAAACTAAGAAACAAAATTTACACTAAACATTGACAACTGAACCGTTCACTGCTGCACCAGTAATAGACAATAACAACAGCCGATAATTATTTATCTAGAGATAGTATCCCCTGATTTAACCCTAACTTAATCACTGGACACTTTACGATGACTAATTAAACTTCTAATTGGTACATATTTGGACTGTGTAAGGAAACAAGAGCACCTGGAGAAAACCCACACATTCCACAGGGAGAATGTACAAACTCTTTAGAGAGGACGCTGGGACTGAAATCTGAACGCCGACACCCCGAGCGGTAATAGTGTCATGCTAACTGCTAAGCTACTGTGGTGCCCATTGGCAATATACAATTATATAATTCTATATTACCAACGTGCAGGTTGAAAGGGGCAGTTTTGGTGTGAATATAGTAAGTGATAAAAAGCAGAGAGTTCTGGTGCATGGCTGTTTCCCCAGAGGGAGGTATGCTGGATATTACCAGGATAATAGCAGAAGGCAGATCAGTAACTGGAGACCACAGATTTAGGGTAATTAACATTGGGAGCACTGCAGTATAGATTTCTTCTAATGACAGGGGGCTCGCCAGTATGATCAGAAAATCTTACGAAGAGCTGGAGTGGAAGATCAGCCTGGATATAGTAAGGTGTAGTGGAGAGAAATAATATTTGGGTTGGGGAAGGTAAAGGTGAGATCAGGGAGACATGCTCTAGGAGGGTGGTCCTGCAGAGTGCATATGTGGTGAAGGCATGGAAGCAGCAGAATGGTGTGGAAGATGTGGAGGTTTGCAGGGAGCAGATCAGTGGTTTGGAGTGTTCTGAGGAACACGTGGCTTTGGTGGGGAGCTACTTCAACCCTGATGGTAGACTTCTTGTTGTATACATCAAATAAATATTCCCTTTACTGACCCATTGTTCCCTGTGAACCAGAGTCGGCCCTTAAAGATCTTGTAATGAAACGTACTCACTGGAAATGACACCAGTCGAGACTTTAATTATTGGAGAATAGAGATATCTTCATATCACATTAATATAGATCATCAATGACAAATAAAGTAGTAGAAAAAATATTGGTTCATTAAACTCAAAAGTTCTTGCTACAAACCAATAAAAGTAACACTTTCCTGATTCTCTCTATCAACGGTATCTTGATCACTACTTCCACCAGATACACTAGCAAGTTGAGATCAGCTGGGAACCTCTTTACTAAGCAACAGATACATAGTATTTCTCCCTCAGTGTCTGTATATAATTGGTAGTCAAGAAAATGATACAAGCACATTTGATAGCTGAGAAATAGAAAATAGAAAACTTCAAGACCATAAGATATGGCCTAATTCTGCTCCCATTTGGTCCATCTATTCTGCTTTGCCATTCCTTTATGGCTGATTTTTTAACCCTCTCCCCCATTCCCGTGCCTTCTACCTGAAACCTTCAACACCCTGACTAATCAAACAGCTTTATACATACCCAATGACTTGGCCTCCAAAGCCATCTATGTCAATGAATTTTACCGATTTCCTACTCTCTGACCAAAGATATTCCTCCTCACCTCTGTTCTAAATGTATGTCCCTCTATACTGAGGCTGTGCCCTCTGGTCCTAGACTTATCCACTGTAGGAAACATTTTCTCCATATACACTCTATCTAGGCCTTTCAATATTCGATAGGTTTCAGTGAGATTCCCCTTTGTTCTTCTAAATTCAAGTGAATACAGGTCTAGAGACATCAAATACTCCTTATTTGTTAACCTTTTCATTCCTGGGATCATTCTTGTAAACCTCCTCTGGACCCTGCTCAATGCCAGCACAGCTTTCTTTGATAAGGAGCCTAAAACTGCTCACAATACTCCATGTGGTCTGACCAATGTCTTATAAAGCCTCAGCATCACATCCTTGTTCTTAAATTCTAGTTCTCTTGAAATGAATGTTTACATTGGATTTGCCTTCTTTACCACCGACTCAACCTACAAATTAACCTTTAGGGAATCCTGCACAAGGGCCCCCAGTTCCCTTGCATCTCCGATTCTGCTTCCTCAATACTACCCGCCCTTCCACCTATCTTCATATCATCTGCAAACCTGGTCACAAATCCATGAACTCCATCATCCAAATCAATGACATATAATTTGAAAAGAAACAGTCCCAATACTGACCCCTGCGGAACATGGCAGCCAACCAGGAAAGGCGCCTTTTATTCCCACTCTCTGCCTGCTGCCAGTCAGCCAATTGTCTATCCATGCTAGAATCTATCCTGGAATAGCAAGGGCTATTACCTTGTTAAGCAGCCTAATGGGTGGCACCTTGTCAAGGTACAGAACATCCACTGATGTTCCTTCGTCTATCCAACCTGTTATTTCCTCAAAAAAATTCCAATAGTTTTGTCAGGCAAGATTTCCCCTGAAGGAAACCATGTTAACTTTGGCCCAATTTATTATACGACTCCAACATCTTCCCAACCACTGAAGTTAGGCTAACTGGTCTATAATTTCCTTTTTACTGCCTTCCTCCCTTCTTAAAGAGTGGAGTGACATTTGCAATTTTTCAGTCCTCTGGAACTATTTTAGAATCTAGTGATTCTTGAAAGATCATTACTGATGTCTCAGCAATTTCCTCAGCCACCTCCTTCAGAACCCTGGGCTGTAGATCATCTGGTCCAGGTGACTTATCTACCTTTGGACCTTTCAGCTTCCCAGACCCTTCTTCTTAGTAATAGCAACTACACTCACTTCTGCCCTTTGTCACTCAAATTTCTAGCATACTGCTTGTGTCTTCCACCATGAAGACTGATGCAAAATGCTTGTTATGTTAGTCCGCTATTTTCTTTGTCCTCTGTTACTACCTATCCAAAGGCATTTTCCAGTGGCCAATATTTACTCTATGACAACCTACCGATGCTCACCACTAAAATCGAAGCAAGAAGACTGCAAGTAGCGGGGCACTGTCTACGCCACTCCAAGCTACCTGCCAGCCTAGTCATTATATGGCAGCCCAAGTATGGGAGGATGAACCCTGGGTGCCCTCCCAAGACTATGGTCGACATGCTCCTAGAAGACTAATGTAGATGAACTGAACACACTGATGAGGGAGAGGAAGAAATGGAGAGGCGTGGCTAATGTAGATGGACTGAACACACTGATGAGGGAGAGGAAGAAATGGAGAGGCGTGGCTAATGTAGATGGACTGAACACACTGATGAGGGAGAGGGAGAAATGGAGAGTCCGTCATCGTGCTCGATGCCGGCCCCCTAGGCCTGAGTCGACGTAGTAGTAATAGTAATAATATTTACTCCCATTTCTCATTTACTCTTTATATATCTGAAAAAGCTATTGATATCTTTTTTGATATTATGGGCTAGCTTACCTTCATAGTTAGTTTTTTTCTTTCTGTTTGTTGCTAACTAATGTTTTCAGTTTCTATAACAGGTTCCCAATCAGAGGCAGCATGTTGCTGACAGTGTTACAGTTTCCTGTTTTGCAGTTAACACCCGATCTTTCAGAAGACTTAGAGTAATTAGGTCATTGGAACCAGTTAATCAACTCTGAATGCAGCCAAGCTAATGATCACAGCCTCTCTTCCAACACACAAAAAACAAACCTGCTTAAATCACATCATGGTGGTTTTAGAAAGCTGTTGCAAAAAAAGACATATGTCATCTTTATAAGGACATGCCTGAGAAGATCACATAACTGGATGCCAGAAAGATTCAGGGGAGCATGATTTCAGATGCATTTTACACTAATATGATAATTATGGTCTTGTGATTGTTTATAAAATACACCTACCTCAATTCTATTTTGGCACTTATTTCACCACCCCGCCCCCAAAATTATTTGTTTGGGAAGTGTTCATCAGCAAGATAATGCTTGTAAAGTTTCAAACTGGAGACCTAGAACTAAAATTTTGGGATTACAATCAATACAATCTTTTCCAGAGTAAAACACATCACACCTGCCCCTACACCCCTCCCTCATTACCATTTAGGGCCCCAAACAGTCCTTCCAGGTGAGGCAATGATTCCTGTTGGGATCATCTACTGTATCTGATGCTCCTACTGTGGCCTCCTGTACATCGGTGAGACCCAACATTGATTGGTAAGTCACTTTGCCGAGCATATTCGTTCCATCCGACACAAGCAGGATCTCCTGGTCGCCCAGTTTAATTCTACTTCCCATTTCTATATGTTAGTTCATAGACTCCTCTACTGCCAGGATGAGATAACGCTCAGGTTAGAGGAGCAATGCCTATCTTCTGTCTGAGTAGCCTCCACCCTGATGGCATGAGCATCAATTTCTTGAACTTCTGATAATGCCTCCCCTTCTCTCCTTCACCATTCCCCATTCCTGTTTCCCTCTTTCACCTGATCTCCTTAGCTGCCCATGTCCTCCCTCTGGTGCTCCTTCCCCTTCCCTTTCTTCCATGGTCTTCTGTCCTCTCCTATCAGATTCCCCCTTCTCCAGCCCTTTATTCCTTTCACCAATCAACCTCCCAGCTCTTTACTTCAACCCTTCCCCTCTCTCGGTTTCACCTATTACCTGCAATCCTCCTTTCTTTTCTCGGCCTGAAATGGCAACTGTAACTCTTTTCCACAGATGCTGCCTGACTTGTGGAGTTCCTCCAGCATTTTGTGTGTATTGCCTTTGTCAAGACCAACTTCCCTCCCAGTAGCCAGGTCAAGAGAGGATTCATAAGTAATACTTCCTTATTATTATGTGGTATAAATCTGTATCTATCAATACAATGTATCAACAAATCAGCTTATTCCATTGGGGAATTGTAATATATTTAATGTCTGCAATAAACCCTTAAGATCACCAAAGCAAAGAACACTTATTGGCTCCCAAATATATAAGTGTCTCGAAGTATCTTGTACACTGCAAATGAGACATTTCTGCACTTTCTAAACTTGCCAACCTATTGCTTACATCAGCAATTTGGTCAGCCTAGTGCCAAATTAGGGGAGCATTTTTTACTCACTTGTTCCTTTAAAATAGATTCATTTAACACAGAAATTTCATGGAACAAGATTTCTATCCTCTAAACATGGGCCAGTGATGCACTCTAAAAGGATCACAAACATGAGAAAATCTGCAGATGCTGGAATTCCACAGCAACACACACAAAATGCTGGAGGAACTCAGGAGGTTAGGCAGCATCTGTGGAAAAGAGTAACAGTTGACGTGTCAAGCCGAGAACCTTCTTCAGGACTGGAAAGGAAGCGGGGAAGCCAGAGAAAGAAGGTGAATGGAGGGGAGTAAGAAGTTCAAAGTGGCAGGTGATAGATGAAACTGGGAGGGGGAGGGGTGAAGTAAAGAGCTGGGAAGTTGATCAGTGAAAGAGATAAAGGGCTGATGAAGGGGGAATCTGATAGCAGAGGACAGCAAACCATGGAAAGGGGAGGAACACCAGAGGGAGGGGAGGGACAGGTAAGGAGATAGGTGAGAGAGGGAAACAAGAATGGGAAATAGTGAAGGAGAGGAGGAGAGAGTGGGCCATTGCTGGAAGCTCAAGAAATCGATGTTCATGCCATCAGGTTGGAGGCTACTTAGATGGAATATAAGGTGTTGCGCCTCCATCTTGGGTGTGACCACATCCTGACAGTAGAGGAGGCCATAGACTGACATGTCGGAATGGGAATGGGAAGTAGAATTAAAATAGGCGGCCATAGGAAGATCCTGCTTTTAGTGTTGGATGGAGCAAAGATGCTCGGTGACCAGTCTTTCAGTCTATGTCGGGTCTCACTGATATACAGGAGGCCACAGCGAGAGTACCAGATACAACAGATGACCCCAACAGACTCACAGGTGAAGTGTCACCTCACTTGGAAGGGCTGTTCGGGGTGCTGAATGGTACTGAGGGAGGAGGTGTAAGGAATATTCTACTTCACAGTTACTTAAGTTGTTATTTTGCTCACATCATACCTTGGTCGTCAGATGGGACGCACCAATCAGTGTGTATCTCTTCTCCTCTTCCTTCAACATGGCTTGCTCCAGATTTGAAGTTACTGCAGCAACCATTATGTTTGCAAGGATAAAAGATCCTCCAATGAGGAACAGGAAGAGGTACACTCCACCCCAATACATCATCACTCCATTAGTTTTCCTAGAAGAAAGAGAGTTTAGTGAATGTCTAAGGTTTGGAAAATAATTTTAAGTGAAAGGGCCAAACATCCAGGATTTGACAATTCTATCAGCAAATCCTACGGAAAGACCCTGCAGTGACTTCTAACAATTTTAAAACATGCTATATAATAAGAGAAGATGTACCCTATAGTATATTTATGTCCTGTTTAACACAATAAGACACAGGAGCAAATTACACTATTTGGTTCATTGAGTCTGCTTTGCCATTCAATTATGAAATCTTTATTATCCCTCTCAACCCCATTCTCCTCCTTCTCCCTGTAATCTTTGACTCCTCACCAATTAATAACCGATTAACCTCTGCTAAATATACCCAATGACTTAGCCACATTTATCTGTGATAATCAATTCCAGAGATTCACCATCCTCTGGCTAAAGAAATCCCAACTCAAGTCCATTCTTTAGGGACGCCCTTTATTCTGATACTGTGCCCTCTTGTTCTAGACTCCACCGCTACTGGAAGCGTCCCCTCAAAGTCCACTCTATCTAGTCCTTTCAATATTCAGTAAGTTTCAATGAGCACCCACCCCTCCCAACCCTCTAAATTCCAGGGACTATCTGCCCAAAGCCATCAAATGCTCCTCATATCCAGGATCATTCTTGTGAACCTCTTTTGGATTTTGTCCAATGCCAGCACATCCTTCTTAGCTAACGGGCACAAAACTGCTCACAATACTCCAAGTGTGGCCTGACCAATGCCTTATAAATCTTCAGCATCATATCCTTGTTTTTATATCCTAGCCCTCTGGAAATGAATCCTAACATTGCATTTGACTTCCTTACTACCGACTCAATCTGCAAGTTAACCTTTAGGGAACCTTGCACCAGGACTCTCAAGTCCTTTGCACTTCCAATTTTTGAATTTTCTCCCCCATTTAGAAGACCATCTACACCTTTATTTCTTCTACCAAAATACATGACTATATACTTCTCGACAGTGTATTCCATCTGTCATTTCTCTGCCCATTCTCCCAATCTGTCAATGTTCTGCAGACTCCCTACTTCTTTAAGTTCACCTGCCCCTCCACCTACATTTGTATTGTCTGCAAACTTGGCCACAAAGCCATCAATTCCATCATCCAAATCATTGACATATAATCTGAAAAGAAGCAGTATCAATGCCGACCCCTGTGGAACACTACCACTAGTCACTGGCAGCCAACCAGAAAAGACACCACCCCCCATATTCCCACTTTTTGCCTCTTGTCAGTCAGCCAATTTTCTATCAATGCTTTCCTGTAATACTATGAGCTCTTACCTTGTTTAGTAGCTTCATGTGTGGCCCATTGTCAAAGGCCTTCTAAAAATCCAAGTAAACA
Organism: Mobula hypostoma; assembly: GCF_963921235.1. Lineage (NCBI taxonomy): Eukaryota > Metazoa > Chordata > Chondrichthyes > Myliobatiformes > Myliobatidae > Mobula > Mobula hypostoma. The sequence continues at coordinate 33,910,503 of NC_086122.1, forward strand.
ACATACACTGACTCTCCTTTGTCTATGCTGTTGTTTCCTCAAAGTGTTGGGACAGCTCACATTTGACAGCATCACTGGTAGAAAACTGCCTCCCAAACTGGAAAAGACAGCTGCTTTGCCAGTCATGAAAATGCTGATGCTATCCGATTGTCATAATGCAGGTTAAAAGATACAGGGCTATAATTTTATTTGTCCTTCATTTGTGGTATACTGCATTGCTCATATAATCACAAACAAGAGAAAATCTGCAGATGCTGGAAATCCGAGCAATACACACAAAATGCTGGAGGAACTGAGCAGGCCAGACAGCATCTATGGAAAAAAGTACAGTTGATGTTTTGGTCCGAAACCCTTCGGTAGGACTGAAGAAAAAAAGCTGAGGAATAGATTTAAAAGGTGGGGGGAGGGGAAAGAGAACTTTTTCTTTTTTTGATAGATGCTGCCTGGCCTGCTGAATTCCTCCAGCATTTTGTGTGTGTTGTTCATATAACACATGCCTGTTTATACTCTGAGATCTCAATCACACTCTCTGCAGTAGAGATTATGATTTCAATATATTGTTTTTCAATGACTGCAATGTAAGCACTTACTAGTAAAACAATACTTTGTATCTATGGGACTGACCCAATATGAAACTATGCAAAAGATCAAGTTCTTAAAAGAACCATCTATTAAAACACATTATAGCTGGAAGTTCTTCTGGAGTTTTGCAGTCTTGTGACTGTTAGTAATTTTCAGGTAAGGAGAGAGCGGGTCACCAGATGTTCAGATGCTGACCACAATATCCTCATTTGATTATTGTCAAGAATGCCAGGAAGTCACCTTGAGCAGAAAGTAAATGCCTCTTGAAGATCATACTCTTGGTATTTTCCCCTACTATGGAAGTCTAGAATTAAGGGGCAGGATCTTAGGAACAGCAGTAAACAAATTAATACTGAGATTAGCAGGAATTTTAACAAATTTCTTTCTTGCTGTTTGTGCGATTTGTTCTTTTGTGTGAGTGGTTGAGGTACATGGTTTGATATTCTTGTTGCCATTTCCACAATTTGTTCTTTTGTGCGTGGGTGGGGCTTTGATGTTCTTGTTGCCGTTTGCATGATTTGTTTTTTTGTGCGAGTGGTTAAGGTACGTGGTTTGATATTCTTGTTGTCATTTCCACAATTTGTTTTTTGTGTGTGCGTGGGCGGGGGGAAGGGGTTTGATGTTCTTGTTGCTGTTTGCACGATTTGTTTTTTTTTGCGCATGGGGGGTGTTGAGTGGCTTCCATGGTTTTCTTCGTTTCATAGCTACGTACTACATACATACTTCAATAATAACTGTACTTTAAATCTTGAGTCTTGAAATTTCATGACATATGCTGGTAATATTAAACCTGATTCTGACTTCTTCTCAGAAAAGTTCACCTAATATGCTTAAATACATGTACAAAATATAAATGCTTACGGGCAGGAAATTGGAGTACAGCCAAGGACAAGGTCAGCCATTAACACATTGAATGACAAAGCCTAAACTTACACCTACTTCTTATGTTCTTCAGCTCTGATTGCTACCTTCTGACAATACACTAATATTCAGTTTTCCTTTAGTCTTGCAGGATATTCTGACAAGTGTGAGGAGGCTTAGATTAAACACTGGAGAGGGAGACAGAGAGATAAAGAAAATGGAGCAAGCTGTTGCAGATGGACCAATGAATTTGAGGGCGGGGTGGATGTTGTTTGCAAAGTTGATGATGTTGACAAGCTCTTCATCTAACATACTATTCTTTGCAATTTCTACCATCTCCACATCATCCTAGCACCAGGCACATCTTCCCCTCCCCTCTCTGCTTTCCTGGTGGCCAACCATTCCAATTCCACTTTCCATTCCCACAATGACATATTTGTCAAAGGCCTCCTCTACTATCAAACTGAAGCTACACACAGATTAGGAAAACACCTCATATTTCATCCTGGTAATTTCCAACCTGAAGACATCAACATAATTTTTTCTAACTTCTGGTCACCATTCTGCTGTCACACCTCCCCTTTTGTTTTCCCTTATCCCTCTGGCCCTTAACCTATATCTTCATCCTCCCACCCCCCCACATGACCTGCCCATCGCCCACACCTTCATCCCTCTGGTTCCCCATCTTCTTCTCTTTACTCCATAATCCACTGTCATCTCCTATCATATTCCATCTTCTTCATCCCCTTGCCTCTTCCATCTTGCACCTCTTAGCTTCTCACATCATTCTCTTCCCGCAACTCTCCAACTCTTTCCCACCTACCTACCTACCTTCCCTCCCCTTAACTGGATTCACCTATCACGCACCAGTTTACACCCTTTTATACTGGCCTCAGCCCTCTTTCTTTCCTGTCCTGATGAAGACCCGAAATGTTAACTGTCCATTTCCCTCCATAGATGCTGACTGACCTGTTGAGTTCCTTCAGCATTTTGTGTATGTTGGTCCAGAGCTCCTCCATCAAGTTTGATTTTTTGACCCAAACAGCCCCAGGTAGGGCGGTGATTCACTTGCACTTCTTCCAATCTAGTGTTCTGTATTTAGTGTTCATAATGTGCTCTCCTCCACAACAGAGAAACCAAAGCCTGAGTGAATAGTTACATTCAGTCCACAAAAATGACCCTGAGCTTCCTATCTACATTTGAATTCTCTATCCTATTCCTTTGCAGTCCTGAATGCAGCCTCCTGTACTGTTACAGAAAGGCCTTAAGCAAGCTTAAGGAATGGTACCTCATCTTTTGTCTGAGGATGTTTACAGGCTTCCAAAATCAATACTGAATTCTACAATCTCAGGTAGCTTGAACTGCAACTGCAAGTCATTCACCTGTGATACTCTTTCAAATTTGCCCTTTCCTTTAGTGCATGCCCAATAGCCCTGCATTTCCCAATACTCTCACTCCTTTGTCAATATTAACACCAACTGCTGTTATTAACCCACTAATCACCACTTAGCAGTACGCAACCACCAGCTCACAGTTATTCTCTTTGTCCTTTCTACACACTTCTCAGCTTCTCTGCAGCTTTAACTTGTTTTTCTCCCTTTCTCAATTCTGACACAAGATGTTCACTGTCTCTTTTCCCACAGACCTGCTGGATGTTACCAGCATTCTGTGATTATTTCATTCCATTTCCCATTTCTAGCTTCTATAATTCTTTAAAAATCCATTTATACTTCACAGCTACCACCAAGCTGGGGTGAGGGGCAGGGGGAAGTGCAGAAGCCTGAAGTCCCACACTACCAGGTTCAAGACTAACTATTTTCTTTCAACACTCAGTTCTTGAACCAAATGGCTAAACCTCAATCACTGTAGTTTAGCAACACTATTACCATTTGGAGAATTTAGCACTAAAACAGCCTTTTTTGTTCTAATTGTGTTTTCTTGTAAAAATTGTCTATAATGAATACATTTTTTCTGAATGCTGTCTATAGGTTTTTCATTGCACCTGTGTATACAAGTACTTATGCTTATGGCAATAGACTCAACTTTAGTCTTTCAATTCTTTTATTCCCTTATACTGGAATGCCAACAATTTTTTAAAGTTAGGTTATACACACAATTAAACACATGTACAGAAATATGTCAGATATAACATGGGACTTACTTGAACTCTGAATAAATTTCCACCCATCCATCTAGCGTGACGCAGACAAACAATGAATACATAGCTTTTTCCAAACTTCCAAATGCAACTGGAACATGAGCACCGAAGATGATCACCCCAAACACAGCAAAAACCTGCAAAAAGAAACATAATTTTCTGCAGCTTGAATGAGATAACTGAAGGATAAGTACCCTTCCTTTAGATTGAGAAAGCTAAGTGAAAAAAGAAATAACCGCAAACTTTACACTGCAATACAAGCACATTGAATGGGTGTGTAAATCAGCTGTGGTTGGATTAATTGTCCACTGATGCATTTTTCTTTAAATACAGAGGAGTCCAGTTAAATAGCACATTGGGACCAGTACATTTTAGCCCAATTAAGCAACTTCCCCAATTTGCTGAAGTTTCATGGAAATAGTTAAAAAGGTATAAAAATACAAACAACCATTTAATTGAGTAACAAATTATGTATTTAAATGAAATACAGAACCAATACTGCTGCAGTACTATAAAACTGTGTATTAGTTCCTAACACCAGACAGTATCTGTAGAAAGCAGAAGAATGGGAATAAAGGGGACCTATTCTAGTTGGCTGCTGGTGATTAGTGCTGCTCCACAGGAGTTGGTATTTTCACATTACATGTCAACAATTTGGATGTCAGAATTGATGGCTTTGTGGTCAAGTTTGCAGATGATAGGAAGACAGGTGGAGGGGCAAGTAGTGTTGAGGAAGCAGAGAGTCTGCAGAAGGACTTAGATTGGGAGAATGGGCAAAGAGGTGGCAGATGGAATATAGTGTAGGAAAGTGTATGGTCATGCACTTTGCCAGAAGATATAAAGGTGTAGACTATGTTTTAAACAGGGAGAAAATTCAGAAATCAGAGGTACAAAGGGACTTGGGAGACCTTGTGCAGGATTCCCTAAAGATTAACTGCAGGTGGAGTTGGTGGTAAGGAAAGCAAATGCAATGTTAGCATTCATTTTGAGAGTACTAGAATATAAAAGCAAGAACGTAATGCTGAGGCTTTATAAGGCATTGGTCAGACTGCACTTTGAGTATTATGAGCAGTTTTTGGCCTTTTTTATTTCAGAAAGGATGTTCTGGCATTGGAGAGGGTCTAGAGGAGGTTCACAAGAATGATTCCAGAAATGAAAGAATTAACATATGAGGAGCATTTGATGGCCCTGGACATGTAGTCCCTGTAATTTAAAAGACCAAGGTGAGGTGTGGATCTCATTAAAACCTTTCTAATATTGAAAGGCCTAGATAGAATGGATGTGGAGAGGCTATGTCCTATAGTGAGCGAGTCTAGAACCCAGAGGTCACAGCCTCAGAATTGAAGAACATCTATTTAAAACAGATGAGGAGGAATTCCTTTCGCTAAAGGGTGGTAAATCTTTGGAATTATTGCTATTGGCAGCTGTGGAGGCCAAATCATTGAGTACATTTAAAGTGGAGGTTGATAGGTTCTTGATTAGTCAGGGCATCAAAGGTTATGGGGACAAGACAGGAGAATGGGGTTGATAGGGATAATAAATCAGCCATGAGGAATGGTGGAGCAGACTTGATAGGTCGAATGGCCTAATTCTGCTCCTATGTCTCATGGTCTATGGTGTTATAACCATAAATAAACAGAACAGGAATAGGCCATTCAGCCCCTTGATCTTGCTCTACCATTCAGTAGAATCAGGTCTGATCTAACATTCTTCAGATCCTTTTTTCTGACATTTCCCCATTATCCTTGATTCTCTTACTGATCAGGCATCTATTTATCCTAGCCTTGAATGACAGTTCAAGTGGCAGTGTCCTCACAGCTCTCTGTGGTAAGGAATCTAAAGGTTTATGTCCTTCAGAAGAGAAATTCTTCCTCATCTCTGTCATAGGTGTACAGGCTCGACTATGCCCTCAGTTTCTGAACTCTTCCATGAGTAGAATCACTTTCTCAGCATTTAACAATCTCCTAATAGATTTGTAGATTTAATGCTGATAGCCAGACAGCAGATCTGGAAGTCGTTATGAATGAAACTGCAGAAAGAACAGAAGGAAAGGGCTACGATAGGGTGCAGACCAGGAAAGATTGAATGATACACACGAGGATAGTAAGGCTCAACTGGAGTTGCTCTAAACAGTACTGGCAAGTATCACCAAGATACCAGGAGACAAAGTGAGAGAAAAAAATACTGGAAACGTAAGATACTAATTAATTTAAGTTAATGAATTCAAATTTAAGTCTTAAAAGCTATAAAGGTGCATTAAACTCAGATTTATTTATCACATGTACATCAAAATATGCAGCACTGTGCAAAAGTCTTAAGCACCTGAGCTATATACAGATTCCTAAGACTTTTGCACATTGCTGTTCAGTGAAATGAGTCATTTGTATTCACAATCAACATGGATATACTGGGGGCAGCCTGCAGTTGTTGTTGCACAATTTTGTTGCCAACACGGCATGCCCACAATGTTCAACACAGCACATAATACAGGACAGGACAGCACACGCAGCAGCAACAACAATACAACAAAACAAGCTCCTTTCCCACTCTCCCACCCTCTCACACATATAGGCTTCCAACCCCAGGCCTTGGCCCTGGACTCTTAAACTCATAGACATCAGATCTCCAACTTCCATTCTCCAGCGCAGATTCTCAGTTACTGGTCCTCCAATTTCCAAAACTGGTATCATTCTATGTCAACTTTGATCCTCTCCTCAGTCCTCTCCAACACCAATTCTCTTTATAACTTAGTAGACACCTTACAATTGGTTACACTGAAGACTTGGAACTTCTTAGTGTTTTTAAGCTCAAAGAGGATACAACAGAAAGACTCACTGTCCCCTCTAAGCTGTACTGGTGTGCAGCCGCGCAGTAACTGAAATGCTCCCTCACACACAGCCTTTGTCGCCTTGCAGCTGGAATTTTCTTTTATATATGTTTTATTAAAGAGCTGTGTAAAAACTTGATGCTCAGAGCAATGGTTGGTCCACGCAACTATAAAAAAAATTAGAGGGAACTTTGCTGGAGATGTGGGAAATCTGAAGCAACACGTAGAAAATGCTGGAGGAACTGCACAGATGCTGTCTGATCTGCTGAGTTCCTCCAGTGTTGCTGACAAAAGATGATGCAATTTTAAAAAATTACCAGAGAAATTATGATAAGTATCATATATTATCTCACCTCTTCTTCCCATATTGAAACGATCATTTGGTCTTTAAACACTTGCAGTGTATGTTGGTTATATTCTATTAAAAGGTCAATGCAAACAGTATTATCATTTCCATGCTTTTGTGTCCACCTGTTGTTGCTTAACAGAAAGACTTCAACCACCAAAAATAAAGGCGGGAGACAGCAAAGCAGAGAACATGAAGAAAAATCATCCTGTATCACTATCCTGCAAACACCAGCTCTGACACTGGCACTGTGAGGGAGAATCTGGGTGGGGGGCAGGCATGTGTTGCATGAGGAAGAATCAATACATTAGTATTTTTCTGGAGAATTCAAATAGGACCAGGACAAGGAAACTCCACACAAATTCAGAACAGAAGTCGGCCGTTCATCCCCCTCAAACTGACTCCATCATTCAAAAAGATCATTACTGATCTAACTATAACCTCAACCCTCTATTCCAGTCTACTTAGGGCAAACTTTAGGGAGAATGACAGTACAGATGTGCAGTGAAAACATTGGCATGTTGTCCAGTCAGTCAGAAAGGATACACAAAATGATTATATGCAGTGAGTTTCCAACCTTGCACAGAAAGTCACACAGAGCTAACAGACCAATACTTCCATTCTGGAGATAATATGCCATCTGTATCAGCAACTGTTGACACTTCTACATTGTGGGGATTATTGGATCAGGCTCCATCTTTCTCAAGGGCAAAGGAAAAGCTCATTCAAAGTCTGACTCCCTGTGGAAACAAGCTGATTTAATCAAACTCAGCTTGCCACTGTCCAGGAATACTGCTATCAAGAGATCAGAAAGATGCTGCCCAAAGAATAGATGTATGCCTGGTCTTGTGAGAATCCCAGTATCAATGTAGTGTGTGTGTGGAAATGTTTTACCTTCAGGGGATCTTTTCATCTTTATCTCTGATACACAAGCAAGATCCTCATTAGTCACCTGAACTGTATCCACTCAGGCATCCACTCACCAAGTAGTCAGAAGTCAGTCCCTCCAAGGCAAAAGCTAATAGTGGGCGTCCGTTGTCTATACTCAGGAAAAGGGAGTAGCTTTCCATTAGCTTGGCAATGGCAACAAGTACAACAAAAGGGATTGGTAGAGTGGGATATATTTGGATTACGAGGCATGCAATATGCAGAAGCAACAGCATGTACCCCAAAACAGCCATGTATTGTAATACATTTTCTTGGTTCAAAATATACATACAGTACGTGTGTGCTGAAATCTTTCTGTTTAACTACTTAAGTGATAAGGATCCAATAATAGTTCCCAATGTAATAATCAAAGGTATATTCCAGCTTTTTGAAGGGAGTAATATGCACTCTGTATATTGAGTGATCACTTGTAAGGGAATTAATATAATTCTTAGAACTCATGATAGGGTGGCACGGTAGAGCAGTGGTTAGCACAACACTTTACAGTACCAGCGACCCGGGTTCAATTCCCACCGCTGTCTGTGAGGAGTTTGTACAATCTGCCCGTGGCTGTGTGGCTTCCTCCGGGTGCTTCAGTTTCCTCTCACAGTCTAAGGATGTACCAGTTGGTAGGTTAATTGGTCGTTGTAAATTGTGATATGATTAGGCTGGAGTTTAATTGATGGTTACAGGGCCGGACAGTATCTAAATAAATAAATAAATAAATATATAATAACCTCAACTCAGGAACTTTGATGGATATTGATAGCTAATTGAGTTGCCTTGACTGCATGTGTGTAGATTAAGGAATGTACTGAAGTTGCATCAGTCGTCCTTGTGTGGCACTAGCATGATCGTCAGGTATCCATCTGCCCAAGTCACTACATAGCAGAAGACATTTAATGGAGAGAGAATGATACTAATATTGATTGGTTGGCTGATGACTTTTTCTTATATCTTCATCCAGTTTTAAAGTCCTTGGATATCTGAAATTTGCCATTTAACTCATCCATGTACTCCAGATCTGCCAGCTACTGAAATAGCGTGTATTCAATTTTGTCACTGTGAAAATAAAGTTACGATATTCTTCCTCCCACATTATTCCACTTTGTAGCCTTGTCAGCATTCTACCTGCAGCTGTCCAAAAAACAGCTTTCAGATGGAAGGAATATTTTTTTAGAATCCTGGTGAATTAACCCACGCAGAATAAATCAATATCGATATTGTTCAATTAGCAAGTCAATCACAGACCATGTGCTGTAATGGTTAGAAATGAGTACCAAGTCTGATAAAGATTTCATAAATTCATGATGCATCCTGTTTTTCATCACTTGCCTCAGGACACTAATAGATCAAACAGATTTTTTGAGCCCTCCTGCCTTAAATGCTTTCATATTTTATTGGAATCTTCGTTAACTTATAGTAAAACATCCACTGCTTAGGTGCAGGCTTCATGCATCAAACTGACATGACTTATTGTACATTTGTAGAAGGTAGTTTAGAAAGACACTTTGAATCACTGAACAATTCTGATCTTGAAATGAAAGATCTGAGTATGCACTTATATCTTTTATGTATGTTGAACAATGGTTCGGTGCACATGAATACTTCTGCTCCAGCTTGTAGACAACTGTGGTTGTGTTAATGCTGGGTTTTAGCAGCTTCTGATTGTGTGGTACAAATGAGTTAAAGAGGAACTGATCTGCCATGGACACTTCAGAGATCAGAATGTTTAGGAGTGATTATTAAAGTTATGACTTTGTCTCGTACTGACAGATGCACATGGCTGCTGTGGAAACCAGGAGTGCTATAATGAAAATTTATGGAGCATTTGATATACTGTAAAGAATAGTCAGAGGTCAGCTTTTCAACAGCACCTGATACCATCTGCTTTTGATGGCACCTGTTATGCTTGATGGAACATCATCATCCTTGTTTCTTTTCCTCCCTTGATTCCTACTGATCTCCTGAGTTCCTCGGGTATGAGTTGTGCTCTCCTGTTCCTTAAATTGTGGTAAATCGCAAAGACTTAAGTGTGCATGATTAAAAGGCAAGTGAGGAGGCAAAGGTACTTATGTCTCATTATTAATCTGTTGGAGTAGCGGCATCCTGAAATGTGGCAAGCAAGCTGAGGTAGAGGAGTCATGCAATTTCCAAAGTACCTGGAAAGTTTTTCCTCATAGTCAACCATGACTTGAAAATTGGTCCCTCGTGATTTGCTCCTCGCCCCACCTGCCACTCATTTTCCATTCCATCTTAAAATATCCCTTATCCTTAATCTTCCTAGTTTTGAATGGAAGTTCACGGACCTGAGATGTTAACTCAGCCTGAGATGTTTCCTGCCCTGCTGACCACCTCCAACATTCTCTGTTCAATTCTCATACATCTAATGAACACCAGGAGAAACCGAGGGCAATGATTCGAGTAGCATCAGTACAGAAACAATCATTACTTACTTGTACTCACCAATATGATCAGGATGAGCAGGAACATAACGTTGGCCATGTCGGAAATTGACCGGAAAATCACCTGCACTATAATGGCTAGGCCCTGGATAGCAGCCAGCTTCCTTACGAGTCTCAGTGCCCTCAGCACTCTGAAGTTCAAAGTTCAAAGCACATTTTATTATCAAAATACATATATGTCATCATGTACAATCCTGAAATTCATTTTATTGTGGGCATACTCAATAAATCTACAGAATTATAACCATAACAGAATCAATGAAAGCCCCACCCAATTAGGGCATTCAACCACAGTGCAGAAGACAGCAAACTGCACAAATACAAAAAGAAAAAAAAGTAAACAATAAATATCAAGAACACAAGATGAAGAGTCCTTGAAAGTGAGTCCATTGGCTGTGGGAACATTTCAATGATGAAGTGAAGTTGAGTGAAGTTATCCCCTTTGGTTCACGAGCCTGATGGTTGAGGGGGTAATAACTGTTCCTGAACCTGCTGTGTGAGTCCTGAGGATCTTGTACCTTCTTCTTGATGGCAGCAGTGAGAAGAGAACAAGATGATGGCATTGGTGTTTCTATACCAGGCTGTGAAGCAGCCAGTCAATATACTCTCCACTGGACATCTATGGAAGCTTGCCAAAGTTTTAGATGTCATGCCAAATCTCAAAGTACAAAATAAACATTTATTATCAGAGTAAATATATGTCACCACATACAACCCTGAGATTCTTTTAAAATTTTTCCGCAAACTCCCAATGTGCTGCCGTGCTTTCTTCATAATTACCCTTACATGCTGGGCCCGGGACAGCAACTCCCAAATGATAACACCTAGGAATTTGAAGTTACTAATGTTCTCTGCCTCTGATCCCCCAATAAGCACTTGCTCACAGACCCCTGGTTTCCATCTCCTGAAGTCAACAATCAGCTTCTTGATCTTGTTGGCATTGAGTGAGAGGTTGTTGTTATGGCACTACTAACCAGATTTTCAACTTCCCTCCTATGTGCTGATTCATCAGCACCTTTGACTCGGCCTGTGACAGTGGTGTGTCATCATCAAACTTGAATATGGCACTGGAGCTGTTTTCAGCCACAGTCATAAGTCTCCACGGCAGCCAACACAAATTCAAAAATAAAATAGTCTTGCTAGTGAACTACCTTCCTGGTCATTTGACAACTACGATTTTCTAAAGCAAATAGCAATAAAGCTACCAATATTTCACTTTCAATTCAGCATAATATATACATTGGATATGCTGAAAATAATTAACGTCCTTCTGTTCATGTGGAGAAAATAACCAATAAAAAAGCAGCATTTTCTTCCTTAAAAGGTAGTTCAGTATTTTTTCAAAACTTTATTCCCATCAAAGAAAATAGTAATTTAATTCTGGATGGTGCAAATTAATTTAATTAATGAATACAGTACTTTAATCAAAATAGCTGACAATGATTAATGTGTGACAATCCTGTCTTCATACATTTTAACTAACAATTAAACTTGTGTAAGTGACAAATATTTTGTTAAGCTAAAAACAAATAGCTGCAGGAACTCAAGAAAAACACACAAAGGAGGTGGAGGAAGTTAGCATCTATATAGGACAACCAAAGTTCAAAGTATATTTATTATCAAAATATGTATACTCAAAGTTCAAAGTAAATTTATAATCAAAGTACAAATATGTCACCATATACAACTCCGAGATTTGTTATCTTGCAGGCATATTCAATAAATCCACAACAGAATAATAACCATAATATAATCAATGAAAGACCATCCAATTAGGGCGTTCAGCCAGAAAGCAGAAGACAACAAACTGTGCAAATACAAAAAGAAAAATAATAATAATAAATAAATAAATAAATAGGTGATAAATATAGAGGACATGAGATAAAGAATCCTTAAAAGGGAGTCCATATATTGTGGAAATAGTTCAGTGATGGGACAAGAGAAGTTATCCCCTTTGGTTCAAGAGCTTAATGGCTGAGGGGTAATAATTGTTCCTGAACCTGGTGGTGTGAGTTCTCTTTCTTGCCTATTGTTGTTGTGGTTCACCGGCACCATCTTAGAATAATATTCAATCCTAAGATCCGTCTCCTTACACTGTCACAAACAAAGAAACCTAATAGAACCCATTAAAAATACTGCTGAACACCCAATGTGCAGCAACAGAAGAACAAATCGTGCAAACAATAAAGAGTAAAGTTCACGAAGGTGAGCTCACGGCCACAAAGCCAATCATCACTGCAGCCGGTCCAGAAGCCTGTTAGTTGCAGGCCACAGCCTCAGGTCGGTACAGAGACCAGTAAACCACGTCAAACAGTGAGCTGAACACTGACCCTGACACCCCGACCTTTTCAAACTGGCCTGGTGCATCCATCGGCCAAACCTTGGCTTGTTCCTCACTCTCCGATCTGGGACATGACTCATTGAGGCACTTTGTCTGTGTTGGAGATACAGAGTCAATAAGAAGATGGGTCGGGGCGGGGACGGGGTCGAGGTGTGGAGCAAGAACTAGCAGGTGCATGCTGGATCCAGGTGAGAGCAACGTTGGGCTAATGAGAAGGCAGGAGAGTGGGTATAATGGAAGAAGCTGGGAGGTCACAGATGAAAGGGCTAAAGAAGATGAAATCTGTTAGGACAGTGGAACGTGGAGTAAAGAGGAGGAAGCAGAATCAGTGGGATGAATTTGTGGGTGATGGGCAGATGGAGAGGGTGGGAGAGGGAAAAGAGATAGGGTAATGGGGGTCAGTCTCATCAGGGGTGAAGGGGGTAAAAAGGGGGAGAAGGGAGCAATTACCAAAATTTAATGTTCATGCCGTCATGCTGAAAACAACCAAAGCAAAATATAAGTCACTACTTCTCTAATCTACGTCTAGCCTCGATCTGGCAGCGGAGAAAGCTGTGGACAGATATATCAGTGTAGGAATGGGAAGTGAAATTGCTCAACTAAGCAATCCCCCAATCTGCATCGAATTTCGTCAATGTACAGGCCGCCGCACTGGTAACACCAGATGCAACAAGTGCCGAAGATAGATTCACATCTGAGCGATTGCCTCATCAGGGTCCTGATGGTGGTGAGAGAGGTGGTGCAGGAGCAGGTGCAACACTTAGTGCCATTGCAAGGATAAGTGCCTGGAACAGCAATGGTGGGGAGGAATGAGAATTTAAGGGAGTTATGGAGAAAGCAATCCCTGCGGAAATTGGAGAGGAAAAGACATACTTGTTGGTGGGATCCTGTCTTTGGGGGGGGCGGTTGAGGAGTGGAACTAGGGCTCCACTGATAGCAGTGGGGTTGGGGGCAGGAATCCATTTTGTGAAAACGAAGGAAATCTTGGATGTTCAGGAGTACAAGGGCTCATGAGAATAGATGTGGCGGAGGAACTGAGAGAACTGAATGGCATTCTTGCAAGTGGCAGTGTGGGAAGAGGTGTCGTGGAGATAACTGTGTGAATCTGGGTTTGTAGAAGATGTCAGCCCGTCTCCTGAAATGGAGACAGAGAGATCAAGAAAGGGGAAGGAGGTATTGAAGATGGACCATCAATTGAATTTTGGGGTGGGATGTTACTTACTGTTGGATGTTGCTCGTGAAGTTGATGAGATTGACAAGCTGCACACAGATGCAGGAAACGTCACCAATGCAATCAACCACCAGCGTAGTGGGGAAGAAGTTGGGGAGTGTTGCTAATCTAGGTTTGGAACACAGACTGCTTCACAAAGCCAATGAAAATTGGAGCTTATGTGGCCATTGCTACATCTTTGGTTTGGGAGAAGCTGAAATAGTTGATGTTGGCACAGGTTCTGCTAGATGGAGAAACAGCAGGTGAGTGAAAGGAATTAGTTGGGTCTGCTATCCAGAAAGAAATGAAATGCCCTGGGGCCTTCCTGATAGGGAGCTGGAGGAATTCAGTAGGTCAAGCGTCCGTACAGGTAAATGGGCAGCTGATATTGAGTGAGTCAGGCAGATAAAAGGATTGAGACTGTTTATCTGCCTGATTCACCGAGTTTCACCAGCAGCTCATTTTTTGCTTCTGATACCACTATCTGCAGTCCCTTGTGTCTCCAAGTATTTTCTTTAAAATTACCTAAATGGTGAACAATGGTTTTAAGTGAAAGGACACAAATTTCACTCTGTGCATCAGACAGGTATCTGTGATTTGGGGAAAAATCAAATGAACTTGAAGCACTGTGAGATATTCTCAGATTTCTTATTGCAAACATTTTGCAGCTGCTAAGTGGCAATTAGGAATCTAACAATTTCTCACAGATGAATAGACTCTTCTTGGGCTTCCAGCTGGGTACAGGTATTAATTATAACGGACGTTTCGATGACAAAATTCGACATCTTCATGATGAAATTGGCAGAGTTGTCATCGAAACGTCCGTTATAATTATTACCTGTACCTGGTTGGAAGCCTGGGTGGAGTTTATTTGTCATAGATGCTTGGAAAGCATTAGATCCTTTTTCAATACCTCATAGAGCTTCAAACAACAGGTTCTGCACCGAGGGACTGAGAAGACATTGCTTTAATTAGAAACAAAAGGAAGTACAAGTGAATGCAAGAGTGTCAGCCTGTCTTATTGTAGAGATGGAGGATGTATAATAAACAATTAAGTCACCTGTTCAGACCATTTTGAAACTTCACTTATTCAAAAGGAAAACTTAATTAGCAAATCAGGAGTTAATAAGCAAATTGTACCTACTATATCTCTAATGCGGTTGCAAGCATCATGTTATAATAAATATTTACCAAATATTTATGTTTCAGACTATATTTTGCATAAATATGTCCACATTTACTAATAATGCACATCAAGTCAATGACAATGAAGATACGTACTGTATGTCAGGATGCACTTCATTGGCTCAGAGGCCTCTGTCATTTAGGTCGACCAGGGATATTGTGTCCTAATTGTCTAGGGCAGTATAATATAGAGAACAGGCTGTTGCCCATGCAGCAAGTTGCCCCTCTCCACACATCTGATGAACCCAAAGGGACAGCAGAGACTGATATAGTCTGACACCAGCATCATTGCAAGAGTTGCCAGTCGGCATTGAACTCAACATTGGACTGCCTTAGGGACTCCAGCTCCAGACTTTTCCCTTGGGGTTTATTCCAAAAGCCTTCCCCTTGAGTGGGTGAGGCTGCAAGGCAGCGGCGGTCTGAGATCAGTTTTCCTTCTGCTAGATGAGCTTCCTACCACAGCCGGTGAGCCCCATCTACCCAAAGCGACTGGTTTTAAGGCACCAGTAACTTGCCTTTACTCCTTCTCCTGTCAGTTCCACCAGGCTTAGTAGCCAAACCACACGTGAAGGCCAGGAGCTGGACTTGGTTGAAAGATGGCATATGAGGTGCACAGCATTGGGAGCATTTAATAGGTAGTGGGAGCTTATCCCCATTACCACCCCCAGCTATTACAACCTTAAGAAACTTCATTGACATCATTCATCACCATCATTCCCACAAAACTCATCAGTAAGCATCAAGACCTGGGCCTGGGTATCTTCCTGTGCAAATGGATCCTCTAGTTCCTCACTGGCATACCCTAGTTGGTGAGGATTAGCCATATCTCCTCCACACTCACAAGTGCACCACACAAGGCTGTGTGTTTAGCTCTCTGGTCTGCTCACTATATTATGATTGTATGCCAATGCTATTATTAGCATATAGGAGGGAGAGTGAAAATTTGCTTGAGTGGGTGGCATAACAACCACCTCTCACTCAACGTCAGCAAAACCAAAGAGCTGATTATTGACTACAGGAGAAAGAAGCCAGCGGTTCATGAGTCAGTCCCCATGAGGTGACTGGAGGTGGAGAAGGTCAGCATCTTTAAATTCTTTGATGTTAACATTATCGGAGGATCTGTCCTGGGACCAATACTGAAGTGTCATCAGAAAGAAGGCACAACAGTGCATCTACTTTCTTAGAATTCTGTGTAGGTTCAGCATGTCACCAAAAACTACGACAAACTTCTAAAGGTGCACAGTGGAGAGTATTCTAACTGGTTGCATTATGGCATGGCGTCATAAGAGAAAGGAAAGGCCCAAGAACGGAAAGGCTACAGAAGGTGGTGGACACCACACAGACCATCACAGGCAACACAATCCCCTCCACTGAATACATTTACATGGATCAAATACTGACACAAGCAAGCAACATCCATCATCAAAGGCCCCCACCATCTAGGCCATGCCTTCTTCAAGCTATTATCATCCTGCAGGAGGTAGAGAAGACTTGGGTCCCACACCAGCAGGTTCAGGAACAGATATTACTATACAACAGGAGTTCCCAACCTGGGGTCCATGGAGCCCTTGGTTAATGGTAGGAGGTCCATGGTATAAAAAATGGTTGGGAACCCTTGCGCTACAACCATCAGGTTCCTGAACCGGTGTGGATAACTTCAATCACTACTACTCTGAACCGATTCTATGACCTACGGACTCACCCTCAAGGACACTTTACAACTCAAGTTCTCAATATTATTTTTTATTTGCACCATTTGTTGTCTTTTACACATTGGTTGCTTGTTAGTCTGCTTGGGAATAGTTTTTTGTAAATTATATTGTATTTCCTTTTTTTTCCTGTAAATGTCTCTAAGGTTATGATATGGTAAGATATACATACTTTGATAATAAATTTCCCTAGAACTTTGAAATAAACATGAGTAGATTTATTGAAATTAGAGCAATTAGAAGGCAGAAAAAGGTGGAAAGGAAAAAATACTACAAATCCTAAAAATAAAAATAAAACATACTGGCCCAAGTCGATTGGAAAAGTAAGCTAGATGGAGGGACAGTAGAGCAGAATTGGATGAAATTCCTACAAGAAATAAGGAAAGTGCAGGAAAAATATATTCCAAGAAAAAAGAAAATCATGAATGGAAAAATGGCACAAATGTGGCTAACGAGAGAGGTTAAGGCTAAAATAAAAGCAAAAGAGAAGGCGTACAAGGAAGCAAAAATAAGTGAGAAAACTGAGGACTGGACGACTTTTAAAGAGTTTTTTTAAATCTATGAAGAGTAAAAGAGTGACATGGGTAGATATAGGACCGATTGAAAATGATGCTGGAGAAATTATAATGGGTAACAAAGAGATGGCAGAGGAACTAAATGAGTATTTTGCATCAGTCTTCACAGTGGAAAACATTAGCAACATATCTGATAGCCGGAGGTCTCAGAGAATAGAATTAGGTACAGTCAAAAACTTTGGAAGCTAAATGGACTAAGAATAGATAAGTCTCCCGGACTGGATGAGGTGCACCCACGGGTTCTGAAGGAGGTGGCTTTGGAGATTGTGGAGGCATTGGAAATGATCTTCCAGGAATCAATAGACTCTGGCATGGTTCCGGAGGACTGGAAGGTCGCAAATGTAGTTCCGCTGTTTAAGGAAGAAGGGAGGCAGCAAAAAGAAAATTACAGACCTATTAGTCTGACATCGGTAGTTGGAAAGTTATTGGAGGCGAACCTCAAGGACGAGGTTATGAAATACTTCCAGGTGCATGACAAGATAGGCCCAAGCCAGCATGGTTTCATGAAGGGAAGATCCTGCCTCACCAACCTATTGGAATTTTTTTGAGGTAATCTCAAATAAGATTGACAAGGGAGAGGCTGTGGATGTTGTGTATTTGGATTTTCAAAAGGCCTTCGATAAGGTGCCACATAAGAGGCTGCTTAATAAGATGAGAACCCATGGAATTACAGGAAAGATATTGGAATGGGTGGAGCATTGGCTGATAGGCAGAAAGCAAAGGGTGGGAATAAAGGGATCCTATTCTGATTGGTGGTTACTAGTGGTGTTCCGCAGGGGTCGGTATTGGGGCCGCTTCTTTTTACAATGTATATCCATGATTTAGATCATGGATTAAATGGTTTTGTGGCTAAGTTTGCAGATGACACCAAGATAGGTGGAGGAGCAGGAAGTGTTGAAGAAACAGAAAGGTTGCAGAGAGACTTGGTCAGTTTAGGAGAGTGGGCAAAGAAATGGCCGATAAGATACAATGTTGAGAAACGTACGGTTGTACATTTTGGAAGAAGAAATAATCGGGCAGATTATTATTTAGATGGGGAGAAAATTCAAAAATCGGAAGTGAAAGGGACTTGGTGTCCTCATGCAGGATACCCTAAAGGTTAACCACCAGGCTGGATCAGCAGTAAGGAAAGCGAATGTTATGTTGGCATTCATTTCAAGAGGAATAGTGTAAAATAAAGAGGAGTTGATGAGGCTCTACGGGGCACTGATGAGACCTCATTTGGAATACTGTGTGCAGTTTTGGGTCCCCTATCTTAGAAGGGATGTACTGATGTTGCAGAGAGTTCAGAGAAGATTTATGAGGATGATTCCTGGAATGCAGGGGCTAACATATGAGGAGCGTTTGTCGGCTCTTGGACTGTATTCATTAGAGTATAGAAGAATGAGAGGGGATCTCATAGGAAAGTTATTGGAGTCGATCCTTAAGGACGAGGTTGAATTTCGAATGTTGAAAGGGTTGGACAGAGTAGATGTGGAAAGGCTATTTCCCTTGATGGGTGAGTCCAGGACAAGAGGCCACAGTCTTAGAATTAGAGGGTACCCATTTAAAACAGAGATGAGGAGAAATTTTTTTAGCCAGAGGGTTGTGGATTTATGGAATTCGTTGCCACATACAGCTGTGGAGGCCCAATCATTGAGGGTGTTTAAGGAGGAGATTGATAGGTATCTAATTAGTCAGGGTATCAAGGGATATGGGGAAGAATCTGGAAATTGGAACTAGATGGAGAATAGCTTAGGTCATGGTGGAGTGGCGGAGAAGACTCGATGGGCCGAATGGCCTACTTCTGCTCCTTTGTCTTATGATCTTGTGATACTGGAAAGTTACATCCAGCTGGTCACGAAACTTTAACTCCTCTTCATTCTACTTTTAAGGTATTGGGAACCTGTGTATGAACCTAATAACTTAGTATTAATTACATTTTTAATGATCCTCGACTATTCCCCGAACAGTATCATCCTACCTCAAAACATAGAAAAACCCACTGTTGTTCGACAATGTGGTGCCCACAAATAAGGTGAATATGATGATGAAATCAGCAATATTCCAGACATCCTAGAAAATTGACAGAATAAAACACAAAAATATAGCAAGCAGTTTTCACAACCTCAAAATAACCTTCATAGCCACAAATGTATTTTTAATTTACAGTGTACATTGTATAATGGGAAATGCATTGCCAGTTGGAGCACACCAAATTCACACAAATTACAATCAGAGACTTGACAATTTAATTTCAGGGTAGTAATGTCTGGATTGTTGCCTGTGCCACATGCTAGTGAGGGTAAGAATTGTGTAGCTGAGGAACTGGTGCAGAGGGCATGGCTTCATATTTCTGGATTATTGAGATCTCCTCTGGGAAAGGTATGACCTGTACAAAAGGCAAACATGAGGAATTCTGCAGATGCTGGAAATTCAAGCAACACACATCAAAGTTGCTGGTGAACACAGCAGGCTGGGCAGCATCTCTAGGAAGAGGTACAGTTGATGTTTCAGGCCGAGACCCTTTGTCAGGACTAACTGAAAGAAGAGCGAGTAAGAGTAAGTAAAATCCCTTACTAGCTCTTCTTTCAGTTAGTCCTGACGAAGGATCTCGGCCTAAAACGTTGACTGTTCCTCTTCCTAGAGATGCTGCCTGGCCTGCTGCGTTCACCAGCAACTTTGATGTGTGTTACCTGTACAAAAGGGATGGGTTACACCTGAACCTGAGGGTGACCAATATCCTTGTGGGCAGGTTTGCTAGAGCTGTTGGGGAAGGTTTAAACTAATTTGGCAAGGGGATGGAAACCAGAGTGATAGGGCTGAGGATGGAGCAGCTGGTATATAAATAGATGCTGTGTAGTGGGACCTTCAGGAAGGACAGGCAGATTATAGGGCAAAATTGTAGACAGTGGGATGAGTTGCAGTATAACATGGGGACTAATTTGTAAAGGGTGACGATATGGGACTGCACAGTGTATACGCAATAAGGCAGTGCAGTTAAGAGATTGGCAAGTATGACACTATGGGCATCACTGAGTCATGGCTGAAAGAAGATTATAGTTGGGAGCTTAACATCCAAGGATACACATTGTATAGAAAGGACAGGCATGTAGGCAGAGGGGTTGGGGTGGCTCTGTTGGTAGAAGATGAAATCAAATTATTAGAAAGAGGAGACACAGGATTGGAAGATGCAGAATACTTGTGGGTAGAGTTAAGAATCTGCAAGGGTAAAAAGACTGATGGGAGATATATACACAGGTCTCCAATGTGGGCTACAAATTATAACAGGAAATAGAAAAGGCAGGTCATCCTACATGCTGAAGAGGTTAAATAATTTGAATCTATCATTGGTAATCCAAAGATAGCAGTAATGGGATGAGGTTGAAGATCTATATTCAAAACCGTTGAAATAATGTCAAAAATATCTTTCCAACATTTTTCCAACAAAGGACATGACCAAAACATGTGAGTTAAAGAAGCTATCTCGAAATGACATCTATCACATATAGGATTAATATAAGAATAATAACGAGATAGTTTATCTTTGGACATATGAGCCCGATGCACTACTTTAAACTGTATCAACACATGTTTAGCACATATAGAGGATAAATTAACCAACTGAAGAATTTTTTCCCATTTTTCAATCGGTATAATAATCTTAAGTTCTCTTTCCCAATCAGCTTTAATTTTATTAGAGACATCAGGACATAAATTCATAATTATATTATATATAATTGCTACAACACTTTTCTGAGAAAGATTTAAATCTAAAATTTTTTCCAAGCTAGTTTCTGGCTAGAAACTAGCTTTAATGGCTAGAAGATCCATTTTGCTGAATTGGAAAGAGATTAACCCTCCTACTGTATTTCACTGGTTTTCACAAACTATGGTGTGTTTGAATTTGGAAAAAATTAGAAGTGTGGTTTATGACCCCTCCATTAAATTTGAAAAAACTTGGAGGCTATTCATTCAGCATTTTCATTTGATGTAATTTGACCATTTCCAAACTTGTTTTATTTCTCTGTAATGTTGGTTGAGAGGAATGGAGTCGTCGACACTAAGGTTTTCTTCTTTCCCATTTTTAAGTTGTTAGAATTGCCCAAGTCTTTTAGTTTAGTTGACTAATTCCGTTTAGTTTAGTTTTTTTTTGGGATGGGGTTTGTTTTTTTTTTCTTTTTCATGATTTTTCTTCAGTTTTTTTTTGCTTTGTATTATTCATTGTTATCCTACACGATTGGGAGCTTTGTCAATTTATACTATTTGCTCTTACAATTACTTATTTTGAGTGTAACAATGTATCTTCTACTATTTGTATTATTGTTATGTTATGTTTTCATTCTATGAAATTAATAAAAAGATTGAAAAAGAAAGAAAGAGAAAAGGCAGGTCAAAAGGGCAATGCTACGATAGTCACGGGGGATTTCAATTTGCAGGCCAATTTGGAAAATCAGATTGGTGCTGGATCCCAAGAGAATTTGTATAATGCATATGAGATGGCTTTTTAGAACAGCTTATGGTTGAGCCCACTAGGGGATCAGCTATTCTGGATTGGGTGTTGTGAAATGAACCGGCTTTGATTACGGATCTTAAGGTAAGGGAACCCTTAGGAGGCAGTGATCATAATATGATAGACTTCACCCTGCAATTTGAAATGGAGAAGCTAAAGTCAGGAGTATCAGCTTTACAGTGGGTAAAGGGAATTATAGATGCATGAGTCAGGGGCAGGCAAAAGTTGATTGGAAGGGGACACTAGCAGGAATGACAGCAGAACAGCAATGACTATAGTTTCTGAGAGCAATTCAGAAGGCCACAAGATATACACACCTGAAAGAAGAAATCCTACAAACAGGATAACACAACTGTGGCTGACAAGGGAAGTCAAAGACAATATAAATGCAAAAAAAGAAGGCATATAATAGAGCAAAAATTAGTGGGAAGTTAGAAGATTGGGAAGCTTTTAAAAACCAACAGAAGACAAATAAAAAAGTCATTAAGAAGGTAAAGATGGAATATATAAGTAAGCTAGCCAGTAACATTAAAGAGGATACCGAAAGTTTCTTCAGATACATAAAGTGTAAAAGAGAGTTGAGAGTGGATATCAGACTGCTGAAAAAGGATGCTGGAGAGGTAGTAATTTGGGACAAGGAACTGAATAAATATTTTGCATCAGTCTTCACTATGGAAGACATTAGCAGTATGCTGGAAGTTTGAGAATATTAGGGAGTAGAAGTGAGTGCAGTTGCTATTACAAGGGAGAAGGTACTTGGGAAGCTGAAGGATCTTAAGGTATTAAGCCACCTGGACCAGCTGGACTACACCACAGGGTTCTGAAAGAGGTAGCTGGAGAGATTGTGGAGGCTTTAGTAATGATCGTTCAAGAATCACTAGGTTCTGGCATAATTCTGGAGGACTGGAGAATTGCAAATGTCACTCCACTCTTCAAGAAGGGCAAGAAGCTGAAGAGAGGAAGTTATAGGCCAGTTAGCCTGATCTCAGTGGTTGGGAAGATGTCAAAATCGATTGTTAAGGCTGGAGTTTCAGGGTACTTGGAGGCTCAAGATAAGATAGGCTGTAGTCAGCATGGTTTCCTTAAGGGAAAATCTTGCCTAACAAATCTGTTGGAATTCTTTGAGGAAATAACAAGCAGAACAGACAAAGGAGAATTGGTGGATGTTATATACTTGGATTTTCAGAAAGCCTTTGACAAGGTGCTGCACATGAGGTGCTTAACAAAAGCCATGATATTACAGAAAGGAAACTAGCTTGGATAGAGGATTGGCTGATTGGCAGGAGGCAAAGAGTGGGAATAAAGAGGGTTTTTTTCTGGTTGGCTGCCGGTGACAAGTGGTGTGCTGCAGGGGTTGTTGTTAAGACCACTTTACCTCATGTTATGAGTCAATGGTTTCCAGATTCTACTTATTTCTTACTTACTAGGACCAGTTTACAGTGGCCAATTCATGTGCAAATCCAGGTTTTGAGATGAGGTAGGAAAACGGAGCACCCAAAGAAAACCCATGTGATGTCAAAATGTGCAAACTCCCTACACACACAACACCAGTGGTCAGACTTGAATCCAGTTGCCTGCAGCAGTGAGGCAGCAGCTCCAGATGATGGTGTAGTGGCACTTACTCTGCCAGTGAAAACTCTTTTCTTCCAGAGATTCATCCCAGCAAGGTAGCGCAGGGGTTATCACAACGCTTTGAATGCTTATTCATTTCCCACCACTGCCTGTAAGGAGTCTGTACATTCTCCCCGTGACCATGTGGGCTTCCCCGGCGTGTTCTGGTTTCCTCGCACAGTCCAAAGACGTACTGGTTGGTAAGTTAATTAGTCATTGTAAAATGTCCTGTGATTAAGCTAGGATTAAATCGGGGGATTGCTGGGCAGCACGGCTTGAAGGGCCTATTCCGTGCTATATCTTTACAAAAAGAAAAGATCTGAACTAACTTTGTTGAAAGATTTCTGCAAAATAGCACCTGGCAATGAAAAGATACTTATGGGGAGTTCTAGAGTATTTATGAGACATACTCCTGCATTCTTCTATTCTGCAAAGGAATCTACTCAGTCAAATGGAAATATGTTCGGTCCCAAGAATCTCCTTTCTCCAAAACCTTAATTTGAATTTAGGAGTATGCTTAATTTACAAAATTAATTTACCCATATAAAAGAATTGCAGACAATATTTGCAACCTTGACATTTTCAGTAACTCACACAAGTAAAGAGCAATTTAACTGACACATTTAATTGAATAGTTTTAGTGTCATGACAGCGTCATGCTAACTAACCAACGATCACATTCAGATCTAGTTTGTTGCTTTTGTAAGTACCTAACTTTACATCAGCACAAGCAACACTTACCTTCCAGTATATCCAGAAGCCATAATACCATTTCAGCAACATCTCCCAGAAAAAAACCGTCACCACTACCTGTTCAAATGTCACAAAGATTGTGGAGTACTTCTGTGTAGGGAAAATATTAAAGAGTAATGAGCCCAAAGGAGCACCAGTGATACAAGACACACCCACTAACAATACCCTTTGATGCTTTATATATGCAATTCCACCTCAGGTATACATCAGTTAAGACCAGCAGTAACTTAGATCAGTTAAGTCATTAAAATATGGATTTCCTTAATTCCTTAAATGAGAAATCTATTTCAGAGTCAGAAAATCTTGCAACACTTTCTCCCCAATGACACAATGCTCTTTGATACACTACATGATTCTGAAGTGTCAGCAATTACACAAACAAGAATACAGTACATAATCTATAACACAGAACAGTACTTCACAGGAATAAAGTCTTTGGCCAACAATGCCTAAACCGACCATGATAACAAATTAACAAATGCCGGTCTCCATGGATTTTATCTACTTGTCTAAACCACTTAAACATTGTTATTGTGTCTGCTTCTGCCACCACTTCAGGTATGCCAGAAATTCAATTGTTAGGTGGCAGAAGCGAGTGTAGCTGCTATTACAAAGAAGGAGGTGTTTGGGAAGCTGAAAGTTTGAAGGTAAACAAATCACCTGACAGGAAGCAAAGAGTGGGACTGAAGGGGGCCTATTCTGATTGGCTGTGGGTGACTAGTGTTCTGTAGGGGGTTGATGTTGGGAACTCTTGTTTTCATGTTATATGTCAATGATTTGGATGATGGAACTGATGGCTTCGTGACCAAGTTTGCAAACGATACAATGATAGGTGGAGGGGCATGTTGTGTTGAAGAAACAGTGAGTCTGCAGAGGGGCACAGAAGATTAGGGAAATGGGCAAAGAACTGCATGTGTATATAATGTAGGGAAGTGTATGCCGGTCATGAACTTTGGTACAAAGAACAAAAGCATAGACTATTTTCTAAATGAGAAGAAAATTCAGAGACCCGAGGTGCAAAGGGACTTGAGAGTCCTCATGCAGGATTCCCTAAAAAGTTAGCCTACAGGTTGAGTTGGTGGTAAGGAAGGCATTCATTTTGAGAGGACTAGAATATAAAAGCAAGGATGTAATGCTAAGGCTTTATAAGGCATTGTTCAAACCACACTTGGAGTACTGTGAGCAGTTTTGGGCCTATTATCGCAGAAAGAGTGTACTGGTGTTTGAGGGGATCGAGAGGAGGCTCACCAGGATGATCCCTGGAATGAAAGGGTTAATGTGTGAGGAGCATTTGATGGCTCTGGGCCTGTACTTGCTGGAACTTAAAACAATAAAGGGGGAATCTCACTGAAGCCTATTGAATATTGAAAGATCTAGACAGAGTGGATGTGGAGAGGATGTTTCCTACAGTGGGTGAGCCCACGACCACAGGGCATAGCCTCAGAATAAAAGAATTTCCCTTTAGAACAGAGATGAGAAGGAATTCCTTCAGCCAGAGGATGGTAAATCAGTGGAATTCATTGCCACAGACGGCAGTGGAGGGCAAGTCATTGGGTATATTCAAAGTAGAGGTCAATAGGTTCTTGATTATTGGGCATCAAAGGTTACGGGGGGGGGGCAGAACAGGACAATGGAACCCCATTGGGATAACCCCTATTATCCCCAGAGGAATAATAGATCAGCCATAATGCAATGGTGGAACAGACCCAAGGGGCCAAAAGCATAAATCTGCTCCTATGCCTTATGGTCTTACCTAATCTATGATTGAGTTTGCTGATAATAAAGGAGGCCACATTGTAAGTACTGAATGCAAAACACCAAGTAGAAAGGGTTGCACCTAAATCTCCTCCTCACCAGGAATGCTTAGTAGTGGTGAGAGAGGTGGTGTCGGGGCAGATGTTGCATTTCCTAAGGATATAGGAGAAAATGCCAAAGAACAGGGCAGTGGGAAAGGTTGAGCTAATGAAGAGATTTGTTGCTGTGGGAAACATGAAAAAATGGCTAGTGGGCAGGGGGAGGGGTTGTTGTGGCGAAAGAAAGGAAATATGACTGGTAGAAATGGTGAAGGTTGACATACTGGATGAGGAGATGGATGAAGGATGGGGGAAGGGGGAGGCAAGTACCAAAGGAAACTGTATCTCTGTTCTGTTAGGGAGGAGTGAGAACAGATGTCAGGAAATAGAGGAAAAACATATAAGGGCTCCATCAACTATATCTGTGGGGAAGCTGTGTTTATGAAAGGACTTGCTTTATTTTCCAAATATCTGCTGTCCCCTGTGCTTCCCCCTGTCCACCATCCCCAGACAGAACTGAAATAAGAGTAATCTTAGTCCTCACCTTGCATCTGACAAGCCTCTTCATTAAAAGCGATTTCCTCCAGCTCAAACAGAATCTTTCTACCAGTGACAACTTTCCCACTCTCGAGCTTTTGGATGCTTATCATTTCATCCCTTCTCTGCCTTCCCATTCCCAAACCAACCTGTATGACTTCTGCTATCTCCACTTGCCACAGTGCAATCAAAAGCAAACTAGAAGAACAAAGCAACACACACAAAATGCTGCAGGAACTCAGCATCCATGGAAATGAATAAACCGTTGACGTTTCAGGCCAAGACCCTTCTTCGGGTCTGGAATGGAAGGGCAGAATAAAAAGTTGGGGGGGGAGGGGAAAGAGAACTAGTTAGAAGGTGATAGGTGAAGCCATGTAGGTAGGAAAGATAAAGGGCCAGAGAGAAAGGAATCTGATAGGAGAGGAAAGTGGACCATAGGAGAAAGAGAAGCAGGAGGGGACCCAGGTGGAGGTGATAGGCGGGTGGACAGAGTTAAATGCCAGAGAGAGGAACAGAAGTAATGGGGAGGGGGAGGGAATTTTTTTACTGGAAGGAGAAATTGATATTCATACCGTCAGGTTGGAGGCTATACAAAGGGAATATAAGGTGTTGCTCCTTCACCCTGAGGGTGGCCTCATCTTGGCAAAAGAGGTGACCATGGCCCGACAATGTTGGAACGAGAATGGGAATCGGAATTAAAATGTTTGGCCATTGGGAAGTTCTGCTTTTGACAGATGGAGCAGAGGTGCCCAAGGAAGTGGTTCCCCAATTTATGACAGGACTCACCATTCTAGAAAAAACCTCATATTCTGTTTGAATAGCTTACAACCCAATGGGATAAACAATGAACTTTCCATTTTCAGGTAACCCATACGCCCGTGTCTTTTTCCCATCTTCCATCAGTCCATCCAGGTTCTCCCTCACTTGGTTCACATTTTCTTTTCCACCCACCTTACCTCACCTGGCTCCATCTGCCCATTATTACCCTCCTCATCTAGTCCCACCTATCATCTACCAACTCCTATCCCACTGCTCTCCCCCACTTCCATATCAATCTTTCACTCCCTTCATTCCCTCCCAGTCCTGATGCAGGTTCTCAATCCAAAACACTGACATATCCCTTTTGCTTCCACAGATGATGCTTGACCCGATGAGTTACTCCAGCAGTTTAATTTTTGCTCCAGGTTCCAGCATCTGCAGTTTCTTGTTGTCTCCAACAACACTACTACTGTTGGCAGCAGCCTCCCACCCATTACGAAAGTGAATGGACAATGAAGAAGGAGAGCTCCCTGCATTATATTGAATCTTCCATTCTTGCTCATGTTCCCAAGGGCTTAACAATTTAACTGCCCAGCAACACCCCTCTCATCAAGTGTACTGATTTTTAAGCTCAATATTTCTCTCTCTTGGTTATTCATGTACGTTTGCCAGACCTCACATTACAATGGCTTTGATCTACAAGCTCATACAATTATCATACTGGAAGGGAAAAAGAGATATTTTGAGAATATTGCCATATCCCTTCATGCATTGACCAATCAAGAATCTACCAACCTCTGCCTTAAATATACATAAATACTTAGCCTCACAGCTGCATGTGGCAAAGGATTTCACAGATTCACCACTCTCTGGCTAAAGAAATTCCTCCTCATCTCCATTCTACAAAGACACATCTCTGTTCTGAGGCTGTGTCCTCTGGTTTAAGACTCTCCCACCATAGGAAACATCCTCTCCAAGGCCTTTCACCATTCGAAAGGTTTCAATGAGGTTACCCCTCATTCTTCTGAATTCTAGTGTCATACAGGCCCAGAGTCATCAAACACTCTTCATACGACAAGCCATTCAATCCTGGAATCATTTTTGTAAATCTCCTTTGAACCCTCTCCAGTTTCAGCATATCCTTTGTAAGGTAAGGGGCCCAAACCTGCTCACAATACTCCATGAGGCCTCACCAGTGCTTTATAAAATCTCAACATTACATCCTTGCATTTGAATTATTTGCCCCATGGTTTTCATTGCTATCACTGTACTAATACAATGTCAGTTCCTTACCTCTGAAATGGTAGGGTCAGTCTGACAACTGATTGAAATGAAGCTTCCAACAAGCAATGCAACAACAAAAGACCTCAGCAGGATATGGTCTAGTAAATTGTGTAAAATACGTTGAGAGATTACGTCTTCCACACTCCATTGATCCTAGAAGTGAAAGAAAAGGAAATTAATTATCAGCAACTTTCACACCCTTAGGTAGGGATTGCTTCAAATACCCACACTACAAGCTTTGATATATTTTGTGATTCAAGCTTTGAATATCGACGGCAGATGAGCTACTAGTGAAATGCAATCAAATTGAGCAGCCCTGACAACATTTTGAAAAATGTACACTCAGTGGCCACTTTAGTAAGTACCTCCAGTACCTAATAAAGTGGGCACTGAATGTATGTTCCTGTCTTCTGGTGCTGCAGCCCAACCACTTCAAGGTTCGAAGTGTTTTTAGAAATGCTCTTCTGCACACCACTGTTGTAATGCATGGCTATGAGTTATTGTCGCCTTCCTGTCAGCTTGAATCAGTCTGGCCATTCACCTCCGATCTCCCTCATTAACATGGCATTTTTGCCCACAGAACTGCTGTTCATTATATGTTTCTGTTTGTTTCTCACATCATTCTCTAACTCTAGAGACTATTGTGCGTGAAAATCCTGGGAGATCGGCAGTTTCTGAGATACTCAAACCACCCCTCTGGCACCAACTATCATTCCACAGTCAAAAATCACCTAGATCACATTTCTTCCCCGTTCTGATGTTTTGTCTGAACAACAACTGAACCTCTTGACCACATCTGCATGCTCTGCTGCCACATTTAGCTGATTAGATATTTGCATTAACAAGCAGGTGTACAGGTATACCTAATAAACAGGCCATCGACTGTAGATTTGGAAAATGTAAAATGTTATGACAGCAGTTCCTTCGATATAGCCCCTTTTATGTAACAGGACATCTCAAACAGCTACGTAGGTAACAAGAAGCCAATTTAGGAACAGGAATATCCCCAAAAACCAAATGAATAAATGAAATTTAAATTGACTCAGAGAAATTGATTCAGAGAAAACAACTCAGCAGGACAACAATTTCACTCTTCAAATTATTGCATGCATGCTCTCCCCTCCATCAGTACCGATTGAGTTTCAATTTATTTGATCGTCTGGGGTCCAATTAGAACATTCTTCATCACAACACTGGTGTAAAGAACAGGGCAGCTTCAACACATAACCAGAATTTTAAAAAAAGCAGCCAATGCTTGAAATTAGAAATAAAAACAGAAAATACTGGAAACACTCAGCAGGATGGGCAGTGATTGTAAAAAGAGCAGCAGAACTAACACTTCAGATCAAAGACTGTTCATCAGAACTGGGATGGAGAAAAATAATTAGCTTTAAGTTGCAGAGAAGGTGAGAGATGGATAAGACAAAAGGAAGAGACAGGAGGGCTACCTAAGAAGGAAGGGTTAGAATGAGTATGTTAGAAGGTCAGCGCATGGGCCGAAGGGCCTGAATTGTGCTGAGTTCTATATTCTTAAATCAAAATCAAAAGGATCAGTCCAGCCTCAAAGAGACTGACGTATTGTGTGACCTTAAAAATGTGATGTTCTGGGTAGCAAGACAGATTTTGTAGAGGGTTATTTTCATCTTATGCAGGGATTTTTGCTTTGATGCCCCAAATAGCTCTTTGATCTGTGGCCACAACTCAAAAAGAAAACCAATGGTACAGTCACAGAATAAATGAGTTACGGGCGGTCCATGGCATCAGCCATTCAAACAATGTGAAATTACTTGTAATACTTGTAATTCTTATATATGGCCACATCACCCTGTCGTGCCTCTAGTCACTGGCTACTTTGGCCACTGGGCAGCTGAGAGTTAAGTTGAAAAGCCTTAAGAGTTGAGAGCTGTGGTTGCTCAGTTGTTACATTCAAAGGCTATAGTTTTGTGCACAAAAGGAATTAGAGGATATGAGCATTCAAGTCTGGAAAGGGGCAAGGCTCAAAGTAGGCATAATCTCTTTTCAAGTCAAGTCAGATCACTTTTTATTGTCATTTCAACCATAACTGCTGGTACAGAACATAGTAAAAATGAGAGAACGTTTTCTAGGACCATGGTGCTACATGAAACAATACAAAAACTACACTGAACTATGTAAGAAAAAACACAAAAACTACACTAGAGTACAGACCTATCCAGGACTGCAAAAAGTGCACAAAACAGTGCACTTTTGTATTCACGGGGCAATACAGTAAGTCAAATCATGTTTCAACTGACTATGAAAATCCAAGTTCATGTGCTACCAACAGCTCTTTTCACAAGAAAATGACGATGGAGCTGTCTTCATTTGAATAGGTAGTCTTCAGCAATTCCCTTATTTGTAGTGGTGTACTGCAAAATATTAATGATGCCTTCAGCTGCAGACTGCATAAACCTACAGGTGCAGAAATTCACTGCCACTGTTATCCTGACTGTCTCTACCAACTGGCTGAAGTTGCAGCCTTAGGCAGATTGGTGAAGTACCCATAAAGAGCTCAGGAGAAGGGCTCTTTACAGCCTACAGCTTTTTGTCACCTGTTCTGTTATCCCCTGTGATGTTTTGTGCCAGTTTTTGCCTGATTATGCTCTTGCAAAGGATTTTGGAGTGCTTCACAGCACCAAATGTTATTACTTAAATATAAAAAATCTGAAGCTAAGGTGCAGATAAATAAAGCATTGACAAGTAGCAAAGGATTTGTTCTTTTCATAAAGAAATACAGCAAAAAAAAAGGAACACAAATGAATACATTCACAACACTGGCCGTGACAAGCTAAAGTTAATCAAGTCATAGAGATAATTAATGTAGCTTTACATGATCTGATTTTGAAGGGACATCAAGCCAATAGAATGCAGGATAGGTTAAAAATAGGTTAAGTGATGAGGGCACTCAGGATCTCAAGACTATTTTCAGCTGAAAAGAGAGGCCAAGTTGAAGTTTAATAGTGTTTGTTTTATAGCACAAAGTATGGAAAAATTGAATATGGAAAAAACATTCCCTCGCACTGAACTGTCTATGACAGTTAAGATAATCACTAATTTAATAATAATCGAGGTCAGTGCTGAGGGTACAATCTGGTTGCCTGTCTTTTGATTGCTGAGGATCACTTTGCTACACAACTGGAGAGTGGAGGGCCTGCCACTGTACTGTTCAGGTTTTCTGCATTTTGGATGTGGATTTGGACTATAGACTTTTTTCAGTATTTAATTTTTTATATTCTATGTTTTTCACCCGATCTTTCTCATTTTTTTGTGCGGGGGGGGGGGTGGTCAATGTGCCTGCTCTGTTTTGTTCATTTTTTGTGTGGGAGGAGGGATTTGGAAGTTGATGTGCCAGTTCCATTTTTATTTTTACTGTGTGGGGAGGCGGCATTTTGGTGGTTGATGACCATGCTGCCTTTCTTTCTTGGTTTCATGGCTGTTCAGAGAAGAATAACTTCAGAGTTGTATATTTTGATAATAAATGAACCTTTGAACCTTAATAACTGAGGAAGAGATTAAGAGAGATTTCTTTATGCAGACCTTTGTTAGATAAAAAGAATGTCTGAATTCTAGAGAATTCAGCTTTTAATGAAACGCTGGATAAATAATTGAAGCTCAGGGACACCCAGTGCTACAGATTTTCAGTAGGAAATAAAATTATCTATAGATTGTTATTAGAAAAAGTACAACTGATCCACTTAGCTTTGTGTCCTCCTTCTGTGCTTTTGATCTTCGGAAAATAACACTTCTTGGAATTGGAATTACACAGTGCAATAATCAGTATTCTAAATTTTAACTTTGTAAGAAACAGGTTAATGTTTCTACTTAATGGCAAATTAAATGGTTTCATGAATCTTTTACTGATCAACACAGTGCCATTTTGAAATGGAATTCATCTCCGTAGTTGGTACCATGATACAGTACATGTTAGACCGTGTGTTATTAAGTTCAGTGCACATTAGCTTGCTAACATACCTTTTCCTCTATGATATCATTGTAGTCTACCTTCAATTCTTTGATGTTGACTTTCGATCCCTAGAACAGGAAAATAAAGGAATTTGGCTAACTATTAAAAGACAATATATTAGAAACATTTATTACTTTTAAATTTGTTACATCTGCTAATTAATATATATAATACTAATGGTGTATTGGACTGTACTGATGCAAGGCCTTGAGCCGAACTGCCAACTATCTCTTTGACTCCATGGATGCCACTTGATCCGCTGAATTGTTGTTTTTTAGCAGTTTTGGGATTTTTTAAACTGCCATTTTAATATTTTCCTCATGGCTATCTGTGGTGCAGCCCGAAGATGGGTCATCTGGGTGGCCTTGCCCAATCTGCAGCAGGACTTCTGGCAAGAAAACGGTGGTACTACTGAAAGTAGCTCCAATCATATGAATGAATAAACTCTTAGAAAAGGGAAAAATACAATTCCGCAAGAAGAACTGAGAAACTTGGAAGCAACCCTGCCTATGCTAAATACCAAGGTCCTTCTATTTATAAGAGATCAATGCTCCCTTATGATGGGAAGTTCTTGCAAGCTACCCCACCATACAGTGGGAAATGACACACACTCCAGGCATTAGATCAGGATTGTTCAAGGGACGGCAATGCGGCATATTCCTTTGTTTTCAGCATATTTGAGCAGAGGCCCGTGTTCAGTGTCATTGGAGCAACTTAGCAAAATGGAGCCATTAACTGGGAATTATGGCAATCTATCAGGTTTGGCTGTACAAGATGATTCAGAGTATCACAAGTTCAGGATGACCATAATCTTTATCTCTACAACAGAGTAATCAGGCCATATGGTAGATGTATAGCTTAACAGACATCTTTAAGTACTAAATTAGAAAATATTAGCATTCAGATGCAATGCTCTCTGGCCAGCTGTAGGCGAGAACATGATTCCTGGATGCATATGATTAAAAATTGTGATATGAAATGGCTATGCTAAGCCTGATCACATTTTACAAACAAGTTTATATCTCAATTCAAGCACAGTGCACAAAAACGTGTTTCATATCATTGAACTGCATGACCTATGATCTTGACAGGGTGTGAAAAAGTTCAGTTGTCACCAAGTCCAAGAAAGCAGAAAATTTATTGTGTAAAGTTCTGCATTCTGTAAACAATGGAGAAAAAGATGGATGTGTTTAGGTTACTGCATTTGGTCCTGCAGGGATACAGGCTAACTCACAGAATCTCACTAAATAAACTGGAAAGACATATTATTGACAACCCATCACACCAGTCAAACAGGATTTACCCTATTGCTTAAAAATTAAAATAAGCCTAACAAAATCCATTTATTATTTAGCAAAACTGCACTTAGTTTATAAATGGTCTCTGCATGTTCAGTTTTTGAAAACTCACAGCAAATGATGGGCAGGTGATGTACTACCTTTCGTAGGATCTTCTACTCAAAGATGTCCTGCTTGGTGGTGCAATAATATCAGCGCCGGACTCCGAGCGAAGGTTCCTGAGTTCGAATCCAAGTCGGGTTGAGCGTCCACCTAGCAACTCAGCCTCGTAAAAACAAGAATAGCTTGCTACGGAAACACCGTCAAAAGACGGTGCCCCGATAACTCCACTGCCGAGTTAAGGGCTATTCTTTTTCTTCTTCTACTCAAAGGCATTGGTGTTCCCAGACCAGGCTGTAATATAACACTTTCCATCAGATATCTAAAGAAGTTTGCCATGGTTTTTGATGACATGCGAATCTCCACAGACTCCTGAGGAAGTAGAGGCACTGTCGTGCTTTCTTCGCAATTATAATTATATGATGTCCAGGACAGGCCCTCTGAGATTGTGACGTCCAAGAATTTAAAGTTACTGAGCCTCTCCAGCTCTGATCCTCTGCTGATTACTGGGTCTTGGACTTTTGATTTCCCTCTTCTGAAGTCTACAATCAGTTCCCTGGTCTTGAGTGAGAGGTTGTTGTTATTACAAATTTTCAATCTCCCTCCTGTATGCTGATTCATCACCACCTTTGATACAGCCCACGACAATGGTGTCATCAGCAAACTCATATATGGTGTTGGAGCTATACTTGGCCACACAGTCATAGGTGTCAGAGTCTATGTGACTGTATATAACCTTTCATGGTTATATTTCATTGATAGAAACATAGAAAACCTACAGCACAATATAGGCCATTCGGCCCACAAAGCTGTGCCGAACATGTCCTTACCTTAGAAATTACCTAGAGTTAAACTACCCATAGCCCTCTATTTTTCTGAGCTCCGTGTACTTGTCCAGGAGTCTCTTAAAAGATCCTATCGTATCTGGCTCCACTACCACTGCCGGCTGCCCATTCCATACACTCACCACTCTCTGTGTAAAAAAACTTACCCCTGACATCTCCTCTGTACCTACTTCCAAGCACCTTAAAACCGTGGCCTCTCGTGCTAGCCATTTCAGCCCTGGGAAAAAGCCTCTGACTATCCACATGATCAATGCCTCTCATTGGCTTATACACCTCTATCAGGTCACCTCTCATCCTCCGTCACTCCAAGGAAAAAAGGCTGAGTTCACTCAACCAATGAGGCATGCTCCTCAATCCAGGCAACATCCTCTGTACCCTTTCTACGGTTTCCACATGCTTCCTGTAGTGAGGTGACCAGAACTGAGCACAGTACTCCAAGTGGGGTCTGACCAGGGTCCTATATAGCTGCAACATTACCTCTCAGCTCCTAACCTCAATCCCCTGATTGATGATTTACATTGATGTCAGTGTAAATATTATCAGAATACGAAAGTCAATTCCACAATTTACTATGGGGTAAAATTAGGAACCAAAAAGTGCTCCTGTGCTGATAGAGACTGTGGAGGAGATGTTTTTTTGCCCATCTGAACTGACAGGGGTCTACAAGTGAAGAGATCCAGGATCCAATTACACAAGGGGGTATTGAGGCCAGGTCTTGGAGTTTACTGATTAGTGTCAACAACATCCATACACCATCAATCTATAGGATGTGACACTCAGGATTTGGGCTATATATTTTATTTTTTGTCTGACTGTATGCTTAATGCTGTTTTATGTGTGCCTGGTGCTAAGCATGACTGTTGGTATTGTGTTTTGCATCTTGGCCCCAGAGAAAAGCTGCTTCATTTTGGCTATATCCATAGATATTCACTTATGGTTGAATGACAATTAAATTTGAACTTGGAGTACAGCAAGACAATAGAAAACCTTTCATGGTTATATTTCATTGATATCAGTGTAAATATTATCAGGTTACTAAAGTCAATTTCACAATTTACCATGGGGTAAAATTAGGGTCCAAAAAGGCAGCACTCCTCTGCCCACTTGCCAAGCTAATTTACAAACTGGAGGTAGAAAAAAAGATACTGCTGTGAAATGGATTGGCTACTCCATTGTTTTAAAATCAGCCCATGCTGACAATCAAGTTATGTCTATATTTGCTTTTCCAAGATAAAAGCTACCTGTTACAATTCTTCCCCTGAAAAAAATGATAACTCTGATGACATCACTGTTGTAGGTTGTTTCTTGTGGTGATTCATTTCTGAGCTCAATAGCCTACATTTAAAAATATTAATGTTTGTAAAATGAAAGTTAGGTGTAATTATGTTATCTCAGTTTCCAAAGGGCAATCTTTTTAAACCCACAGGGCCAGAAATCATTTTGCACAATATCCAAAAATGACACCATAGTCAAAATTCATATAAATGTGAATTAATCAGTTTTGCACTTGTTCCTGCGTAATTTACTACTTGTTGGTGCAGTGGTATGGATTTGCTACTAGGTAAACCAAACAGAGCAAAATCAGTGTCTGCACCACTCTCTAAACCAGAATGAACCTCTCTCCCTAATATACCTTGTCTCACGGGCTGTATCTGCTAAGAGGTGTCACACACGGCATTCTTGTGCTCCATGTAGTTAAAAGAAAAGCTCAATAGCAAATTGGAAAACTTCCATGTTAGATAAATGTGAATTTTTTTGGCACAGGGTGGTTGCTTTCTATGCACATTGAAATTCTGTAAAGGCTTCTTCGACCCTTAAGAGTCCACATCTCCTCTCATAAATACCATAGATTGATTCTTCAATATTCTTCAAATTTGAAAGTGCTGATTGGATAGTGGCATGATCCGCCAAGGGCTAATTCCTGAGTAGCTAAAAGGAAAAGGGCTACTAAAGAGATTCAATTCCCGATGTGCACCATTCTCAAAACTGTACGGTTACATAAGGGAGCTAATTAACAGGGCTTTGGAACGGATGCCAACAAAGTTTGTTTTTTTTGTTTTAAAAATCTCTTTGAAACATTGTTAGATAGATTGCTGACACTTCTAATGCAGGAAAATGGTACAAACTAATTTTTTTTACATCAGAAGGCTCCTTTTGATGTAAAGGATATAAGACAGCAAAAGTTGGAGAGAACATTGATATTCACCACACTGAGCAGATCAAAGGAATATCATATAACTGAAGAATACCGATATAGGCTCTGGGGCTATAAATGGTCTTTTCATATTCTTACATCACAAAATAAAACACAGGAGCTACGGACATAATGAACTGAGCAGCTATATTTCATTAGGAACTTGAGGAGATTTGGTTTGTCATCCAAAATACTCATAAACTTCTACAGATGTACTGTGGAGAGCATTCTGACTGGTTGCATCACTGTCTGGTATGGGGGGGGGGTGCAGAGTCTACTGCATGGGATTGAAGTAGGCTGAAGAGAATTCTAAACTTAATCAGCTCCATTATGGGCACTAGCTGCTGTATTATCCAAGACACCTTTAAGGAGCAGTGCCTCACAAAGGAGACATCCATCATTAAGGACTCTCACCACCCAGGACATGCCCTCTTCTCATTGTTACCATCAGGGAGGTAGTACAGAAGCTGGAAGGCACACATTCAGTGATTCAGGAACAGCTCTGCCATCAGATTTCTGAATGGAAAATGAACCCATGAACACTACCTCACAACTTTTTAAAAAATTTCTGTTTTGGCACTAGTTATTTTAATTTTTTTAATAGGCATCCATTAGTCTCGTGAAGGTTTCCAGGGCGCAGGCCTGGGCAAGGTTGTATGGAAGACCGGCAGCTGCCCATGATCTCCCCTCTCCACGCCCCGGATGTTGTCCAAGGGAAGGGCACTAGGGCCGATACCGTTTGCAACTGGTGTCATCGCAGAGCAATGTGTGGTTAAGTGCCTTGCTCAAGGACACAATGTGCTGCCTCAGCTGAGGCTCAAACTAGTGACCTTCAGATCACTAGACCGACGCCATAAGCACTTGGCCACGCGCCAACACATTTTAATTTAACTATTCAATATACATATGTAGTTACTGTAATTTAGTTTTTTCCTATATTTATCATGTACTGTACTGCATTGTACTGTCACTGTAAAGTTAACAAATTTCTTGACAAATGCTGGTGATATTAAACCTGATTCTGATTCTGATATACCACTGGCCCACTGACATGTCCAGCAATATTTCACTCTCTGTTTATCAAGATTTGTCTTAGAAATCCAGATATTTATTCCTGGCTTGAAAGCTTCACCTTAATTTTATAGACACATAAAATCAGAGCCCTAGCAGAAAACTCAGGAAGTAAACAACAGATATTGAATAGAGAGTGGACTAACAGCAGTGACGTGTGGGTTTCAAAGTGCTATAAAAGTCATCTACGTCCCAATTTTCAATGTCCCACTGACTGAAAGCCATGAAAGAGGTTTCTTTGAGTAGATATTGCCAACTGACTGAACATCCACTGACAGGAACATTTTGGAGACTTCCTCAAATCTATCCTTGATAAGAACCAGCTAGATCCATCCCACAGGTGCTTTTCCATACCATTCTTGCCAGCACCCCTGACCAAAAAGTCAAGAATGCATTAACCCAATTAAAAAAAGGAACAAGACCACAAAATGCTTCAATAGCAATTCCGAAGTTTTATCACCCACATCTGGGATGAGGACGATATACCTACAATGTTAGGGTTACAATATTTTGATGAGGGTTAATGAGTTGTGGACGTGCTATGTTGGCACTGGAAGCTTGGCGACACTTGCGGGATGCCCTGCACAACCCTTGCTGATTTGATTTGATGCAAACAACACATTTCACTGTACAGAATGTTTCGATGTATATGTGACAAATAAAGCTTATGTTTATCTTTATAGCAGTCATGACCATACTCAAGAAAGCAGAAAAGTCCAACATTGGCAACAACAGAGGGGGCTCCCTGCTATTCTCCATGGGGAAAGTCATAAAATGGTCCCATTCAACTGCCTCTTCCTATGGCCAAATAACTTCTCAAATCACAGTGGATTTTTTTCCAGACATAATTTTCATTCCAGAAAACTAAGCTGCAACTATCACTATACAAGGTCTATTTTGACCTCACCAAACTCTTTAACTTGATTAACCAGGAAGGTCTGTGTAGCTCCCTTGAAAAATGAACTTGCACAGAAATTGTTCCAATTTTACCTTGGCTGCATGGCAGCCTGGAAGATGTAATATTAGCCAATAGGTCCACAAAAGAACCATTCTCTCTAACGGTTATTAGCAAACAGGCCTGTTCCATTGCCCTGCTGCTTTTTCAAATCTCTTTTGCTACATCTCATGTTCAAACTTCCAGTGGGAGTACAGCTAGTCTTCAGAACTAATGGAAAGCTGTTAAACCTCTGGTGACAAGTGTCAGATTACTAAAGTTCAGTATTCCAGCTGCATTATGTCGCCAAAACACTCCCACATCTAAACAGTCTAAAAGTAAAATATCTGCACTGAAACATTCAGTGCACTATAACACATCCTACTTCAAAAGACAAATAGGACTGCAGGCAGATTGCAGTAGATTTTCTTTAGCGTGCTTCAATCCAGCAAAGCAATTTATAATGATAAAGCAGCTTGAACCTGGTTATAGCTCTCATGGTCCTTCAGAAATTTCATCAAACAAATGACAATGAACTGACACAAATTCATAAAGATGAATTCGTGTTGGTACATCCACGTCTGTGTTAGTACATTATTACACAATTCAATTATATTTCAATCTCTGGACCTTCATTTCTGCAATTATTTTCCCTTTCAACTGTTCATTCATTGTATTATAAATGCCATTATTGAATCTGTTTACACTATTCTTTCAGAGTGCATTCGAGATCATTGCAACCGTGTGCAAAAATGTTTCTTCATGTCATTTCAGATTCTTTTGTCAATTACCTTAAAATGTTCCCATGGCTACCAAATCGTCTGTCATTAGAAATGATCAAAACGAATGGTTTTGAGAATCATGGGAGGAATGGGGCTTGTTTTGTTGTTGTTGCTTTGTCACTTGTGTTCCCTTTTGGTGTGTTCTGTGTTGTTTTGCCAATCATGTTATATTGGCGCTAGAATGTGTGGCAATACTTGTGGGCTGCATTCACCACATCCTTGGGTGTGTTGGATGTTAACGTAAATGGCATGTTTCACTGTATGTTTTGATGCACATTTGATAAATAAATCTGAAACTAAAGCCCTTAGGATTCCCTTTCACCTTGTCACCCAGAGCAGTCTCGCGCTTTGAAAGGGAGAACACAACTACAGCTGTGAAGATCCCTGCTGCACCTGATCTCCGTCTCAGAGGCTGATATTAGGCTGTCTTTCAAGAGAGTGAACCCTTGCAAGGCGGAAGGTCCCAATGGAGTACCTGGAAAGGCTCTGAAAACCTATGCTAACCAACTAGTGGGAGTATTCAAGGACGTTTTCAACTCCTCAGTGCTACGGGCGGAAATTCCCACTTGCTTCAAAAAGGCAACAATCCTACCAGTTCCTAAGAGGAATAATGTGGGCTGCCTTAATGACTATCACCTGGTAGCACTCACATCGACAGTGATGAAATGCTTTGAGGTTGGTCATGGCTAGACTGAACTCCTGCCTCAGCAAAGACCTGGACCCATTGCAATTTGCCTATCACCACGATAGGTCAACGGCAGACACAATCTCAATGGCTCTCCACACAGCTTTAGACCACCTGGAGAACACAAACACCTACGTCAGGATGCTGTTCATCGACTATAGCTCAGCATTTAATACCATCATTCCCACAATCCTGATTGAGAAGTTGCAGAACCTGGGCCTCTGTACTTCCCTCTACAATTGGATCCTTGACTTCCTAACCAGAAGACCACAATCTGTGCGGATTGGTAATAACATATCCTCCTCGCTGACAATCAACACTGGCGCACCTCAGGGATGTGTGCTTAGCCCACTGCTCTATTCTCTATATACACATGACTGTGTGGCTAGGCATAGCTCAAATATAAATTTGCTGACAATACAACCATTGTTGGTAGATCTCAGATGGTGACGAGAGGGCATACAGAAGTGAGATATGCCAACCAGTGGAGTGGT
Organism: Mobula hypostoma; assembly: GCF_963921235.1. Taxonomy (NCBI): domain Eukaryota; kingdom Metazoa; phylum Chordata; class Chondrichthyes; order Myliobatiformes; family Myliobatidae; genus Mobula; species Mobula hypostoma. The sequence goes on from NC_086122.1 coordinate 33,951,302, forward strand.
GCCACAGCAACAACCTGGCACTCATCGCCAGTAAGACGAAAGAGCTGATTGTGGACTTCAGGAAGGATAAGACAAAAGAACACATACAAATTCTTATAGAGGGATCAGAAGTGGAGACAGTGAGCAGTTTCAAGTTCCTGGGTGTCAAGATCCTGAGGATCTAACCTGGCCCCAATATATTGATGCAGCTATAAAGAAGGCAAAACAGCAGCTATACTTTATTAGGAGTTTGAAGAGATTTGGCATGTCAACAAATACACTCAAAAACTTCCGTAGTTGTACCATGGAGAGCATTCTGACAGGCTGCATCACTGTCTGGTATGGAGGGGCTACTGCACAGGACCGAAAGAAGCTGCAGAAGGTTGTAAATCTAGTCAGCTCCATCTTGGGTACTAGCCTACAACGTACCCAGGACATCTTCAGGGAGCAGTGTCTCAGAAAGGCAGTGTCCATTATTAAGGACTTCCAGCACCCAGGGCATGCCCTTTTCTCACTGTTACCATCAGGTAGGAGGTACAGAAGCCTAAAGGCACACACTCAGCGATTCAGGAACAGCTTCTTCCCCTCCGCCATCCGATTCCTAAATGGACATTGAATCTTTGGACACTACCTCACTTTTTAAAAAATATACAGTATTTCTGTTTTTGGATGTTTTTAAAAATCTATTCAATATATGTATGCTGTAAGTGATTTACTTGTTTATTTATTATTATTATTTTCTCTGCCAGATTATGTATTGCATTGAACTGCTGCTGCTAAGTTAACAAATTTCACGTCCCATGCTGGTGCTAATAAACCTGATTCTGATTCAAGCTTTCTTTTACCCCTCCTGATTTCCTTCTTGCATTTCTTAAAATCTTCAAGCAACTCACTTGTACCTTGCTGCCTATACCTTCCACGCACTTCCTTCTTCTTCTTAATAAGGGCCTCAATAATCCTTGGTGTTAGCACTGCCTTTTATTCTAACAAGAACATATAAACTGTGTACTTTCAATATTTCATTTTTGAAAACCTCCCACCTACCAAATATCCCTTTGCCAGAAACCTAACTTTTCCTAATCCATACCTTCTTTGATGCCATCAAAATTACCTTCTTCCCATTTAGAATCTCAAACCAATGATCCACCCTATCATCTTTCATACTTACCGTGAAACTCATGGAATTATGATCACTAGATCCAAAGTGTCCCCTACGGTTTCCATCACCTGCCCTGTTTCATTCCCTAATAGGAGATCTAGTTATAGTGTTCTCTCTAGATGGGACCTCTATTTATTTTTAATAAAAGATCTAATGAAATTTTCCTGAATACATTTGACAAATTCTATCCCTTGCAGCCTTTTCACGGCATGGGAATTGCATTTAATATGTGCAAAATTAAAATCACCTCCTATCACGCCCTATTTTTCTTATTTAACTGTCCGCTATCTCTTTACAAATATGCCCCTCTAAATCCTGCTGACTACTGTTAAGTCTATAATATAATTGATTAACATGGTCATCCCTTTCTAATTCCTGAATTCCACCCATATAGACCTTCAGTCTGGCCTGTCTGATCACTGCCATGACGTTACGATGATTGATTTCACATAATCTGTCCAGAAGTACATAAGGGGTACAAATTTTGTACCAAATGAACTCCAAGTTTTGTAAACCAAATATTCTTAATAAATAGTATTTGTGGAGTTATCGATTTGCAGAGAAACTTACAAAGAATTGTGTACCAACATTCTTAGACTGCTGCTTCTGAACCCACTGTAAAACTGTAATATTTCCTATTTCCTCTCACTATACTTCCTCCCATAATATATCTTCAGTATTCAATTTCAGAGATTATGCTTCAGAAACAATACCCCTTTCCATTGAACAAACAATCTGCTAGAGAATTGAGCAGCATCTGTGGAGGAAAGGAAATGTTGACGTGTCAAGTTGAAACCCTGATTCAGCACCGTCATGTTGCTGCCCTTTTCTGATGGATATTCATGACTAGGATATGCGTATTTTGGATAATTTCAAACTCTGCGTCTGACTCACATCTCCGGAGTGCATGAAAAGATTAGTAATAGATTTAATTACTGAGAAACATGCAGAAATTAGTGAAGTGTGCTGATGCATAATGATGAAATTGAACACTGATCACTTAGAAAACATTTGCAACCGTCTGAGTGAAGAAGCTTTCTGTTATCTCAGAATGGCAGATCCCCTAATCTAAACCCTAATATTCCCAAGGTCTCTATGTGTCAGATGTTGCAGCCAGCATTGAGTCAGGTACACTTGTCACTGAGCAATGCAGTAATACACACTGGCCGTTACTAGAACCACTGGTGCTGCCCTGCTGCCCTGCTGCCTAAAGTCATGCCTATTCAAAGTAATTTCAGGACCTTCCTTGTATCCCATGCCATCTTGTGACCAGCTCAGAACAAACCTTGTCAGCACTCTGGCATCTAACTGCCCATACCGCAGGCATGGTATTAAATCCATTGAAGATATGAGTATTAAATTTGTGAATGTTCCTAACATATTAAAAAAATGTAAAAATCAATGAAACAATTTAAAAGATCCTAATATTATATTCAATGCCTATAAGCTCATCAAATACTTTTATAAATTGCAATTTAATAGACTGAAGCGATTAGAGATTGGTGGAGAGGCAGGCAGTGTTGTGGGAGCAGGTAGTCTGCAGATTAGAAGAAATTGGCAAAGAAGTGGCAGATGGAAAGCAGTGCAGGGAAGTGTACGGTCACACAAAATGCTGGAGGAACTCAGCAGGCCAGGCAGCATCTATGGAAAAAAGTACAGTCGACATTTCAGGCCAAGGCCCTTCCGCAGGACTGTTGAGTTCCTCCAGCATTTAGTGTGTGTTGTTTGGATTTCCAGCATCTGCGGATTTTCTTGTGTTTCCTTCCTTGGGTACAGAGACCAACATGCAGCTTGTAGTTAGCTCCAGCTGCTTTTAGATCAAAGTCCTGGACAATTATGGAACGGCTTCCTTACTCTAATCTCCTGCACACCATTTGCTTCCATTTCCTAATTGCTTCCTAGTCTAGTCACTAATTTTCTAAGATTTATAGAAAAGTATAGCACAGGGACTGGCTCTTTAGCTTACCAATCACAAACTATGAAGCCAAGTTAAACTAATTCCATTTGTCTGCACATGGTCTGTATTCCTCTTGACCCTGCCTGTTTAAGTGTCTAAACCCCTGTTAAATGCTGCTATTATATCTGATTCCACCACTCCCCTGGCAATGCATTCAAGGCAACTAATACTCTCCATGTTAAAAAAACTTTACAAATCTCCTTTAAATTTACCCCCTCCTCTCTTTAAACCTATGTCCTCCATAGGGTTGACACCAACTCTAGGAAAATAATTATCTATCCTACCTGTCTCTCATAATTTTATATACTTCTATCAGGTCAGCCCCCAGTCTCCTATGTTCCAAAGAAAACAATCCAAGCTAGCCCAGCCTCTCTTCATAGCTAATACACTCCAATCCAAGCAACATTCTAGTAAATCTCTTCTATACCCTCCTCAAAGCCTCCACATTCTTCTAATAATGTGGCAGCCAGAATTGCTCGAAGGAGCATTCAGCCAATTTCTGCCCTTTGTCTGAATGAAATTAACTCTTCTTCACAATTCTACAGTTTACAGGTCTCCAAAAGTGGCCAAGCCAAAGTTTTATACAACTTCCCAGCCGAGCGTATAAATGTGTTTTATGCTCAGTGCCTTGATAGTGAAAGCAAGCAAGATGCACTGGCACTTTCATCACCCCAACATCCCTCTGTACATCGATATTCCTAAGAATGCCGGTATTTTCTTCATCCTTTTTTCTTGCATTTGACCTCCCAAAATATAGCACCTCATACACGTGTGGATTAAACTCCACCTGCAGTTTCTCGGCCCAAATTTCCAACTGATCCACGTCCTGCTATATTCTTTGACAACTCCCAGCAATTTTCAAACACAAGAGACTGCAGATGCTAAAGCTTGGAGAAATAAACAAAAATGTTCTGCTGGAAGAAATCGGTGTCTAGCAGCATCTGTGAGTGGGAAAGATACTGTCCACGTTTTAAGTTGAAACCCTGCAGCAGGACTGACAGTGGAGAGGTGAGATGTCTAGTATATAGGGAAGAGGGGGAGTGGTGAAACAGGAGCCCTTGATGACTGAGGAGGAGGTGAGAGATGATAGGCCGGTTATGCCAAGCAGTGGAAGTGGAGTTGGAATTGGAAAACAGTCGCACCGCCAGGTTCAAGAACAGTTATTACCCCTCAACCATCAGACTCTTGAATAAAAGGAGATAACACTCACTTGCCCCATCATTGCAATGTTACCACAACCAAAGATTTCACTTTCAAGGCCTCTTTACGCCATGTTCTTGTTACTTATTGCTATTTATTTATATTTGCATTTGCAGTTTATTGTCTTCTGCACTCTGATTGATCTTTCATTGATCCTGATTACTACCCAATAGATTTACTGAGTATGCCCACAAGAAAATGAATCTCAGGGTTGTATATGGTGACATATATGTATTTTGACAATAAAATTAACTTTGAACAAAGAGAGGGGGAAAATGAGTGTCAGGCAGAGCACAGAGGGATGAAGGGAGAATGAAGGTTGGGGACAGCTGCTGGAGGACGAAAGAAGGGACACTACTGGGTAGGAGTGCTGTAATCTGGTAAGTAATGGATGTGATAATGGCCACCATTGATGAGAGGTGAATGGCAGAGGGAACTATGACCAGATTTAAGGGGTTGGGGTAGGGGAAGTCCACATGGGATCTGTTTTAAGTAAACAAGGAGGGGGAAGGGACTTCTAACTTCATTATTTAAAATGACTGATAGTATAGATACTATGAAAAGGTGCAGTAAATTATTCCTAACATTATCTTATTTCATAGCTCCATCCATTCTGATTTTACATCTTAAATTTCCTAATGAAGACCTTTTCTATACTGCATGTATCATATTGTTTGGTATCAAGATATTCTTTGCAATGTCACCATAGGTACTCAGCATATTAACTAAGTTAATGAGGCGTTAGACAAGTGTGTGTTTTCTCCCCTTATTTACTTAATGCGTACAGTAAAACAATATTACAAAAAATAAGAGACGTCTTGGGAATCAAAGTTGGCAGTGAAAACATCAATAATTTCAGATATGCCGATTACACTGTGTTAATTGCAAGTATGGAGGAAGAACTACAAAACTTAATTGATATAGTTGTTGAAGAAAGTGCAAAAATGGGTCTATCAATCAATTGCAAAAAGACAGAATGTATGGTGATATCCAAAAAGAAAGAGAATCCTATCTGCAGGCTGAGAATAAACGGGGAAGACATAAAACAATTACTGAACTTTTGCTACTTAGGAAGCTGGGTAACATCAGATGGCAGGTGTGCCATGGACATCAAAAGAAGAATAGGGATGGCGAAAGACACCTTTACGAGAATGAAGAGTATATTGACCAATACTAAATTAGGCATGACAACCCGCCTCAGAGTACTGAAATGTTACGTTTATCCAGTTATGTTATATGGCTCAGAATGTTGGACAATATCTAGTAACATGAGGAAACGAATTGAAGCAGCAGAGATGTGGTTTTTGAGGAGGATGCAAAGAATATCATGGATGAAATGAATATCTAACGAGGATGTCATGAACAGAGTGAACACAAAAAGAGAAATAATGTATGAGATCATGAAAAGGCAATGCAACTTCATTGGACATGTGATTAGGAAAGAGGAGTTAGAATGCACGGTAATTATGAGAAAGATTGAAGGGAAGAAAGCAAAAGGAAGACAAAGACAAATGATGATGGAGAGAGCAGCCAGAGAACTGGAAATGAATACCAATGAATTGATCCATTTGACCCAAAACAGGAGTGTGAGGGTCATGACAGTCAAAGCTCAAACTGGGCACGGCACCCGGTGATGATGATGATGATGAATGAGTTTTGATGAAGGGTCTTTGACCTGAATTGTTAATCCTGTGTCTCTTTCCATAGATACTGCCTGACCTGTCGAGTACCATCAGCATACTGTGGATTTGTGTGCTATACCAATCAGGAATTTTTGAAACTTGTCAAAAGATAGGGCAACTGTAACATTCAGCTAATTAAAAGTCACGTGAACATATAGATATATTTGATCAGATTTATTTAGTCTACTAGAAAAAGCAATTGATCAGTTACATATATTTTAAAATAAAACCATCTTATTGAATATGATACTTTTACACCATTTGAAACAGTTGGTAAACTAATGTTGATCAACTCATTTGGGATCTGGAGAAATATCAAGCAATTTTAGGAGCATTTTTTCAGGGAGAAGATGCACTTTCATTTGAATCTATAAGAGTGTCAACCTTTACGTCATGAGCAAGTTCTTACGGCACTTTTGAAACAGCTACAGAAAGTGAATGACTACAACTTTTGGATATTGAATCAGGAAAGATTATAAATAATTAAAAACCGTGACTAATACGCGCACAGCTCCTAATGTATGAGGCGAACAATTATGTCTAGCCTAATTTAAAGTGGAGTTAGCACTGGGACAGCACCCGGTTTCTAACCAGCAGGGACACCGATCACTCCTTCAACACCACCTGGGATGGCAGGGTGTGATTATAAAGCACAAAAATCAAAGGCTGCCACACTCACAATAGCAGAGTATTTCTTAACGTCCCTCAGCCCGGCCAGGTTCATTGTCCCGCCAAGTGGTTGTTCACGGCCCGAGCCCTGACACCCCTTGCTCCCGCCGCCGGGACCCCGCGATCGTTCCCTTTCCCTCCTTGTGATGTCACACAGCCCGCCTGTGACGCCAGCAGTCGCATGCTCCACACTCGCCGTGCGCTTGCGCGTTCGGTCCCGCTCGCTTGTGACGTCACACCGCCCGCCTGTGACGCCAGCAGTCGCATGCTCCACACACGCCGTGCGCTTGCGCGACTGTTAAAACGGGGCCTTTTTGGTGGGAAGCTGGAGATAAAGGGGACCGTGTCCCTTGTTATTTCATCCTTTATATATTCTGGAGAGTGGGGTAAACCGCAGTACAGTTTTGTTGGGTACCTCCTCTTGCAGGTGTATCGGGTACTGAAAGGGGAGATGGTATAGCAAAACAGGAAACTTACTAAGTCTGAGGTAAACATTATAGTCAATATGGGAAAGCACAAAGAAAATTCTTGTATTAGGTTGGCTGGTATTGGAAAATGGCAGGAATTGTGGGATAATGAGGTGGTATTACAATTTGTTTCCAGCAATTCAGGAGAGGTGCCTTTGGGAAGGAAGAGGAGGGAGGATGCGTGGTTGGCGAGATTGAGGTTTGGGCATACAGGTTTGCACTCCACTGTTGGTAAACATGAGAACTGGGGTGTGATTTACAACAAATGCCACAGATAGTCGTTGTAAATGTATTAAGCTGTTTAGGCAATTTTTGGATAGACCTGGGGTACATAGTTTGCAGGATATTCTGGTGCCTGCGGCAAGGACAGTTAAGTCATATAGGGCCTTGGTGAACTTTTTGATTAAAAAAGGTTTGGGAGGCAGTATCTGATCCCCATTGTGGCTTCCGTCATACTCCATTGCAGTAGGTGACAGTAATGCACCCTCCTGATAGTTGCGAGCCATCATCAGCACAAAAGAAGTTATTTCACCCACTTTCAAAAGGTTTTTTACTATCTCCATCAAAATTACTGCAGTCTGGCACCCAGTGATAAAGGTAGAAGCAGCCTATGAGTGGAACCAACTTGTTTTGCATCTGTAAAGGCTCATGCAGTTTCATTAGTTTATCAGTCTAGTACTGCACCATATAATGGTTCTTGGGAGTAGAGGTAACAATTATTGTTCTATTTAAAAACAGTATAATTGGAAAAAGTGGCACAAATTTTTACACAGTTAAGGTTTTAAATATTGGCCAGTTGCCAGTAACTTAGAAATAAATAGTTAGCATTGTATTTCATTAAACCAATGCTATAGTGTTAATGCTGCTGGTGTCCTCTGTCGAGTGTTCCTTGAGATGATGGGTAGGTTGGATTTTTGACCTATAGCTTTTTTCCCCGTACAGAACTTAATGTTGTTAATTAGCCATTTCCAGGATTTTGGCCCTCTTGTGATGAAGGAATAGCTAGTAGCTCAGGTCGAATCATGTGTGACTTGGAGATGATGGATCTTTGGCAGAAGCATTTCTTACTGAGGCGTGTCCTTTAAATAACTTTAAGGCCTTTCTACTTCAACTTCCTTTCTTTCTGGTCTTAAGATCTGCTGGCTTAAAAAAAAGGCTGTATTTTTATAGACACTTGTGCAAAACCTACCACCCATGTTCTGCTATCTCATTTGCTTTGGGGAAAACTGACTTATTTGATGAAGTATATGCATGAGCAGAATTCAACCTTAATAGAACATTTGAAGTTATTGCTTACTGCTGTGATTCTTTTCCCATTTTTGGGTTGCCTTCAAATTCAAAACTTCTCGAAGGCTTTCAGTTCTTCTGAAGCTATATAAACATATTTAGATTCATAGAGTTATAGAAAACTATGGCACAGAAATAAGCCCTTTGGCCCATCCAATCTATGCCAAATCACTTAAACTGCCTTGTCCCAATGACCTGCACTGGGATCATAGCCCTCCATCCATGTACCTGTCCAAATTTCTCTTGAATGTTGAAATCAAAATTGCATTACCATTTACATTGGTAGCTCATTCCACACTCTCACCACCCTCTGAGTGAAGAAGTTTCCTCTCATGTTCCCCTTAAACCTTTCACCCTTAACCCATGACCTCTAGCCCCACCCAACTTCTGTGGGAAAAGCCTGCTTCCATTTACCCGATCTATACCCCTCATAATTTTGTATACATCAAATCTTCCTCAATCTTCTACATTCTAGAGAATAAATTTCTAATCTACTCTATCTTTCCTTATAACTTGGGTTTTTACTCCACTAGCACTTCTGCTTGCTGATATCTCTGATATCTTCAATTTTGATTTTACAGTCAACTGAGCCCTTTAGCTCATGAGCTTACTGCTAGAATTGTCCTTCTTTTGCAGTTTCTCAGCTGAGCCAATGATTAGTTTGGAGCAGAAATTTGATTCTTTCACGGGGACAACCACCTATTCATCTTCATCATTCCCCTTGTCCAGCTTGTCATCTTAATTGTTCTTTGCTTTACATCCTGCTCTTTTCAAAAATAGCAACACTGTTCAAAATGGGTTTCTTAACACAACATTCCTTTGACATCAGGATGTATTTGGCGGAACTGCCTTATGGCTTTGATACTGTGACCACTGATGCATGTCTTTAAAACATATAGGTTTCTCCTGTGTCCTCCAGTTTCCACCTATATCAGTAACACCTATCAGAGGATGATGGCAGGAAAATTAGGGGGGAATTGATGGGCACAGAGTGGGAAATAAGTTGAGAAGTTACAGGGAAATAAGTGGGAGGGAGATGGGATTATTCTGAAAGTCAATATAGACTTGATGGGCCAAATAGCCTCCTAAGCCATGAGAAAATATGAAATAAATAAATTCCGTTCTAAAGATCTGATGCTGACACGACTATTTCTCTCCCCACAGGCATACTGGGAATTTTCTATTTTTATTTGCACTCTGTACTTCAAAACTCCTCACTGCTGAAAGTTTTAAGTGATCAGGAAGTTAGCAAGATATACTTTATACTTTATTGTCGCCAAACAATTGATACTAGAACGTACAATCATCACAGCGATACTTGATTCTGCAATTCCTGCTCCCTTGATTACAAATCGATAGCAAGTATTAAAAATTTAAATTATAAATCATAAATAGAAAATAGAAAAATGGAAAGTAAGGTAGTGCAAAAAAACCGAGAGGCAGGTCCGGATATTTGGAGGGTATGGCCCAGATCCGGGTCAGGATCCGTTCAGCACTCTTATCACAGTTGGAAAGAAGCTGTTCCCAAATCTGGCCGTACGAGTCTTCAAGCTCCTGAGCCTTCTCCCGGAGGGAAGAGGGACGAAAAGTGTGTTGGCTGGGTGGGTTGTGTCCTTGATTATCCTGGCAGCACTGCTCCGACAGTGTGCGGTGTAAAGTGAGTCCAAGGACGGAAGATTGGTTTGTGTGATGTGCTGCGCCGTGTTCATGATCTTCTGCAGCTTCTTCTGGTCTTGGACAGGACAACTTCCACACCAGGTTGTGATGCACCCTAGAAGAATGCTTTCTACGGTGCATCTATATAAATTAGTGAGGGTTTTAGTGGACAGGCCAAATTTCTTTAGTTTTCTCAGGAAGTAAAGGTGCTGGTGGGCCTTCTCGGCAGCGGACTCTGCTTGGTTGGACCAAGTCAGGTCATATGTGGCCGCTTTATAAAATAGTTAGGCCACATCTGGAGTATTGCATACAATTTTGGTCACCCTATTATAGGAAGGATGTGAAGGCTTTGGAGAGGGTGCAGAAGAAGTTTCCCAGGATGTTGCCTGGATACAGGGGGTATGTGCTATAACAGGAGGTTAGGCAAACTTGGGTTGTTTTCTCTGGAGTGACAGAGGCAGAAGGGAGACCTGATATAGATCAATAAGGTTATGAGAGGCACAGATAGAGTAGACGGACAATATCTTTTCTCAAGGGTTGAAATATCTAATACCAGAGGGAGGTGAGAGGGGGTAATTTCAAAGGACATGTGAGGGGGTTAGTTTTTTTTAATCACACAGGTGCCTGGAATGCACTGCCTGGGGTTGTTGTAGGGCAGATACATGAGAGACTTTTCAGAGACATTTAGATAGGCACATAGATGTGAGGAAAAGATTCAAAGCACATTTATTATCAAAGAATGTATAAGTTATACACCTTGAAATTTGTCTGCTTATGGGCAGCCCCAAAACTAGAAACTCGAATAACTAGAAACCACTGAGCAGAGAAAGAGGGGGGAAAAGAAAATCACACGTTGTGCAAATGACAGAAGCAAAGCAACAGTATCCTGAACCAGACTGAGTCCCAGATCTGTTCCTGAAGCAGCTGGAGTAGGCCCAAGCCAAACCCCGGTCACCAGTTTTCACAACAGCGGGGCAGCAACGCACAGCAACCGATCAGTTCACAGCTCAGCGCTGCGGAGAAAGGAATGAACATTTGCGGGAGAGCGAGCAAAATCAGCCCAACCCTCACCTCTGTACCCAGCACTCGAGCTTCCAGTCTATCTGTGCTGGTGTTTAACTTATGCCATATTCCAGGGCCCAGGCCCAGGTGCCCTGATACACCTGGGCCGCCCCACCTGAAGTCGTTCTCAATCTCATCAAATCGGCTCAGTGTTTGGAGCGATCCAACCTTGCACCTGGGTTAGATGGATGGGCATCGAAACTCTTCCGCATCAACTCCTCTCTAAATCGCTCACTCCATCTCCAGCAGCGATACAAACTCCACCTCTGTCTGCGGCTCGGAACACGTTGCGCTTCACAATGCCCCAGCACAGCTCATCCCCTGAACCAGCCTCGCCTCTGCCTGCCTCCTCACTGTCTGCAGGATAGTTCGCCACAATTTGCATCACAAAAGATGCTATAACTAATGTCTTTGGTCGAATCTCTTGCCTTATGATTTACCAGTAACCTGTCGCAAATCTTCGGTAGTGCCATCTTAAACCAGGAAGGGAAGGATATGGACATTGTGTTGGCAGAAGAGATTAGTTAGTCATTTGATTACTAATTTATTTGGTTCAGCAACACTGTGGACCAAAGGGCCTGTTTCTGTGCTGTACTGTTCTATGTTCTATTTGATGAGGTGATCTTTTCTGAGTTAGATTTTAATTCGTGGATTTCTCTGACTATCAAGACCATGTGATTCCTTTCCTGCTTCTGCACTTTAGATCAGTTCCTTTAATAATCTTCATCATGATCCGCAGTTGTCTCAGGGGAAGATTATTTTATAACTGAACAGGTCTAAAGTGCAGAAGCAGGAATCATATAGTCTTGATAATCAGCTGTGGATGGAAATAAATAATTGGTTCTTCATTTCAAGCCATAGTCTGATTCCATGGTTGAATTTTACACGCTGAGTCAAGTAACATTCTCCAACTCCAAGATGTCAACCTTCAGCGTTATTTCTTTTTTAATACTCTAAAATTAAACAAGCACAACACCTAGAGCATAAATACCAAAGAAATCATTACTTTTCTCTTTTGGCCAAACATACACCATAAATATTTTTCCCAGCCTCTTCATTAAGCAATTTTTTTCATTCTTGGTATTTTAAATTATTTCAATTCAACATACTTGCTGTTGTTTTGAGTTACCTGTCCTTCTCTCTCTCCATTTGCTTGTTACCATAGAGAAATTTCCCAGTTGGGAAGGACCATGCTGCCAAGGACTAAAAAAGGAGGAGACAGTAAATTCTGTCACATTTAACTGGAGGTTTTGAGGGAGATCATAGATTTCAAGAAATCTGTGAATAAGTGGGCCGGTTGTTGCCACTACCCAACAATGGCTCATCAATAGTCGCAGCCAGACTGCAGTCTTGAACCCAACATCTTAATACCGAGTGGTCACACCTCTCATCCAAACACCAGTATTGATTGAGTTCACATGGAACAATTAGCTGAAGAAGTCACAGCTCCTGGCCCAGCAGCATTATATTGAATCAGCGGGGGTGTCAGTTTCTGAAGAGGATGCAATGTTTGCAAATGACAATTTTATCATTAACTTGTAGCACCATTCAAATCAAAACAATTATGTTTCACATAAATAGCTCTATTAGAATCAGCTAAAAAGTGCCTACCGTGTCATCTTTATATGCCCTGCTCTCATCTGCCAGAACTGACCAGCAGACCAAGAGACTGAAAAACCCCATCTTCTTTATTCCACTGCAAACTGTCTTCATAACATCCTCTCCCATATATCCTTCACTCTCAGGAGCATCATAAACACTTAAGATCCAAATCAACCGGTGTTCCCTTCCCCTTGCTCTCCTAGACCATTCAATCAAAATTCAAAGGTTCCTTGAGCTCTTCCCCAAACACATCTTCCTTTAGTTTTTCTTCTACCTTCATACCCTCAGAGACTCATTTCCTAAACAATATTCCCACTGAAATGCTGAGGATGCAACTTCCTTTCCCATTTTTCACGTTATCTGATATTTTTTGTTTTTATCTCCTTTATTGAGTTAATAAAATATGATCTGACCTTTCTTACAAGCTATAGTCCTTTCTTGTTGAAGCAGACCATCCAATCTTATTTCTACTGTTGGAAAGGGATCTTAGCAAACATTATTGTGTGATATTGAAAATGGTAAAATATCTCCTTACTTGTCCTTTGATTATCTAAAGCTAATGGCTGCAATGTTCTCCTCCAATGCTCCTCCACCGTCTAGTTGGGTAATACTGCATTTTTGTCTATCCTGTTACAACTAGAGAATATCCAGAAATAGCTGGTACCATTACGTCTGGTGTCCTCAGGGTTTTATCATTGCGTTCTGGTTGCTCTTTTTTTTGTTACTACTTTTGAGCAAATTTTGAATTGGGCAGCCTGCAGATAATGAACACTGAGCTGAGCTGAATTGAACTGAACTGCACTGAGGTATGCCTTTTGTGTTTTATATTCTGTTTTCAAACTTTTATTTCGTTGCCGTTTGTGTGATTTTTTTGTGTGTGGGGGATTGGGAGGATTTGATATTTGGTCGGGTAGGTTGCATGCTTCTTTGTTTCATAAGTGTCTGTGGGGAAGACGAATTTCAGGGTTGTATACTGCATTCGTGCTTTGATAATAAATGTACTTGGAACTTTGAATCTATCAGATGAGAAGCAAACTTGCTTAGATTCTCCCATCTCATTATGAATACTCCACTTAGGTTCACAAACCAGACTCTCATGAGGTAGTAATGAACCAGTAAAGATCAAAGTTAAAAAAAAAAGGTTCCAAGGTTCATTTATTATCAAAGTATGTATGCAGTATACAACTCGGATTCGCCTTCTCTAGATAGTCACAAAACCAAGAAACATGGAAGTTATTCAAACCCCTCCCCTGCACAAAAAAAACTTACAAATCGCCCCAAATTTAAATTGCAATGACAACAAGAGCATCAACTCCACCCCCAAACCCTGCATGCAGAAAAACAAACTGGTGAACTGTGAAAACATCAAACCCCAACCCTCCCACTTACCACACAAAAAGCTTACAAATCACACCAATTTTAAATTGTACAGTGGCAGCAAGAGCAAGATGTACAGGTATATCAGCACTTCATGTTTCCTTAAGGATAGTGGATATGTTCAGAGTAAACCTCTATGAGAATATGAACGCTATTAAGTGGATCCAGAATAATAGTGTCTAATATTTACTGACAGCTGTCTGAGTCAGAGCCAAATGAATCTCCCCATCATTTTTTTCAAACAATACTGTGTACTTATTTCTTACAAATAAGCTTTGGGTTCATTGATAGATCCTACATTTTTTAACTCCATCTGTTTTCCTGCCTGCCTCATGTATGACTCAGAATTTTATTGTCCTGTCTGATCCTGAGCTGAAATCTGTACTTCCAGTACATTACAAGTCATTTTCTGACTCCTACACATACCCATTTAACACCATGTCACTTGGAAGTAACAATTCATCTTCAATATTTAACTCCCTATATATATTCTCTCCACTACTTTTCTCAAGTCTCAGCTAACTGCAAACTCTGTGTCCCTTGCACCTTAATCCTCTCTGTGATGTACACGAGAAATCATTCTCTCCTCTTCAAATCACTATACGATATCAATTCAGCCTTTTCATATTATCATTTTCAAATACAAATTCTATGCCTTACCCTGTCTTAGAACTTCTGCTCCCACCACACAGCTCTTTATTTCTCCATCAAAACTGTGATGGCCTTCTACTGGTCGATATTTTCCTACTTGGTGCGAGGCAAGTGATCAAATTATAAATTCCTTAAACTTCTTTTACTTTGCCTTCAATTCGGTTCTTTTGCAACCCTGATACCAGTTACCTGAGTAACAAATTAAGCAAACTTTTCCCCTTATGGTTGTTATAAGGATGTTATACTAAAAAAATTCTTTTTTCCATGTTTTAAGATCTGGAAATCAAGTACAGCTATTACTAAGGCTAAAGAAAACAGGAGCAGCTGAGAAGTGATCTCCATCTCAGAGTCATGTAGATGAAGAACAGTCTGGGTTTGATCTCCAAACTGAGCTGTTAGGCTCAGCTACTGTAGTATTCCAATGTTCGCATGCAACAGTGGCCACACCCCGGGCAATGGATTCCACAAGCCGACTAAACCAGGTCAGGGTAGCCGACGGGTCTCAAACCCTCAGTGAGATAGGGAGTTGTCTCTCCCAGCATGTGAAGACAGACTCCAGCAGATTGAGCAGACGAGACCGTTGGTCCAACAGTCAAGAAGGCGGTCTCTGCAAACGTCGTGGAACGTGTAGAGCACGACAAGACACAGAAGACGTCCTGGTCATCCACTGCGCCTAGTCCCATCTCCAGCCATCTTGACTCTGTCTTGCCACTGGATCCAGATGGGAATTGGGAAGAGAGAGTGAGGCTGATGCTGCGCAACTCTCCCTCACTTACACAATTCCAATGTTTTTGTTGGCTTTGGCAACCTTGGATTGAGGAAGGAAAACAGTGCAGTTCTGCTTGTAATTACAATTCAAATCTGTCCTGGAAGTCCCAGTAAATATAGGAACAGGTTTGGTTACTATTTTCTCTGTTGTCTCTGTTGTACTCAAATGACATGTGCAGGCTGGTCATTGTAGTGAATATTCAAAGGTAATAGCTTAGTTACATAGTCATAACCTTGCATCAAGGAGGGAAGAAACCTCAGTGTTTGAAAGCTTGACACTTATAGGAACATTCAGAAACAATTTCTCTTAAACTCTGAGACATCCAGAGATAAAAACATCAAATACCAATTCTGAAATACAAATCAATTTTTCCAAAACACAAATCTATTGGGGGTTTTACAACTGATCTAATTTATCTTATAATAGAATTGCTTATGTGTGATCTGAAGCTTCAGCAGTCTTAACAAAAGAGGAAAAAAGTTAGCAATATTTTTTCTGAGATTGGTGAACAAAAGTTTTTAAAGTTTTAAGCTGTTGCCCATCTTAGACTCTTCAGCAGTATGTGTTAGGAAAATGGCATTTGATTACTGTAAAACCTATGAACATTTAATTTGGGTATACTACACAGGTAAGCTGCATGAGCAAATATTTAGTTGCCAATAGGTATAAAAGGAATGCCCCAAACTCAGTCAATATCAATCACATTATTTTAAAATCTAGATGAAAAATAAAGCTCCATGAAGACAACTGCTAAGGAGATAAGGAAAATGCCAGAAGATCTCAAGGCAATAAGAGTTAGGCTATTCAGCCCATTGAGTGGGCTCCACCATTCAATCCTGACTGACTTTTTTTTTGGACCTCATTCTCCTGCCCTCTCCCTGTAACCTTTAATGCCCTCACCAATCAAGAACTTATTGATCTCTGCCTTAAATACATCCAATGACTTGGTCTCCACAGCCCTCTATGGCAATGAATTCTACAGATTTTTTCCCTCTGGCTGAGGAATTTCCTGCTCATCTCAGTTTTAAGGGATGCCCCCTTATTCTAAAGTTGTGCCCTCAGATGCTAGACTCTCCAACTGATGGAAATATCCCTTCCATGTCCACTCAATCCAGCCTTTCAGTATCTGTTTGGTTCCCCCTCTCATCCTTCTGAATGCTATCAACACAAAGACAACAAACATTCCTCATAGGATTATTCCTGTGAAACTCTTCTGGACCTTCCCCAGGGGTTGAACATCTCCTCTCAAAATGGCTACTCTGTTGATAACATAAATTCATAATTTTAAGGGAAGGAGTAAGAAAATTTCCTCCCTCTGAACTTGATTGTAATTCCATTCCATGTTTCCAAGATATTGTCTCCTCTGGCATTCTGTTTAAGGGTCTAAGTAACGGCAAGGCTTAAACAATAACTTATAATGTCTTTGTTTGTCAAGCACACATTATTGGAACAGGGATGGACAGATCAGGTTGGAGTCAGGCATCAAGATCGTTCCTCAGGGCAGTACCCTGGACCTGCTTCATCAATGGCCTTCCTTGCACTGTAAGGTCTGAAATTGTGATGTTCATGAGTGAGTGCACAATGTTTCATTTCCCTTCACATCTCAACCAATGAAGCAGCCCATGCCGACAGGAGGCAAGACCTGAACGATATTCAAGCACATGCATGCAAAAATCATGTCACAGAAGAATCAGCCAATGATCATCTCCAACAGAGAAAGATTAAACATCTAGTCTTGACATGCTGTGGCATAACCATTGCCAAGTTCTTCACCATTAACGTCCTAATTGTCAATGACCAGAAACTCATCTGGTCCAGCCGGATGAATATAGATGCCAAGTGAGTAGGTCAGAGGCTAAGTATCCTGAGGCAAGTGACTCAGTTAAGGTCTTTCCACCATCTACAAGGTGCAAGAAAGGAGTGAATGGAATGTTCTCCATTTGATTGAATGAGTTCAGCTTCAGCCTGATTCCATCAAGGACAAAGCAGCTGGCTACATAAGCATCTCATGCACCACCCCAGCACTTGCTTCCCCACTACTGGCACACAGTGACTGAACTGTTTACCACCTAAGCTCATCTCGTATTGTCAGAGAAAGAGAATGTTGATGGGGTTGAGACATTCCAGAACTGAAGCACATGGGAAGGTTGAATTTTGATTTCTGATTCAGTACAGAACACCTATAGAATGGGGTAAAAGGCAGAGAGAAAAGTTCATGAGGGATGTGACACCGTTTGAATGCAGGTCAACAATTACACTTGATACTCTGGAGCAGTCATGTGTACACAAGGGCAGTATTCTTCTAGTCTGTTCAGGACACAACTATTCAGCACATATAAAATCACTAAGGAGGAAAAGATGTTTGAAAAAAAAACAATGACAGAGTGATGAATCTTGGTTTACGTGCAAGGATTAAAAGAATAATTGTCCACATGTCTGATGTCATACTGTCGTAAGTCCCTAAAATGTCTCGATTCTTTGCAATAATTATGTGACAGAAACACTTGGTAGTATTACTGTTTAACCAGTTTGATTAATTGTGTTGCAGGAATTATTATTAAAAACAGTTTATATTTCTTGTCGAGGGGCACGGGTAGAATCTTGAGTTTAACAGATTTACTATTTGGAGACAATGTCTTCTGAATCAACAGTTCCCAACTCAAGGTGGAGATTCAATCAGTGGCTTGAATGCAGAGTTTCAGAATGATTACAGACATCTTTGGATCTTGTCAATGTCCATGTCCTGCGGGGAATCTAATTCTTTCTCGCAGGCATCTCCAGATCCTAATTGCACAGTTCTATCTGAACAGATGTCTCTTTTGTTCTCCAGTTCTTCTTGTGAAATGGAAGCTGAAGTTTCTGCTAATATCTGACCTGTATCAAACCAAGATAAAGGGTTCTCTGTGGGTCCCAGTTGTAGGTCTGTTTCAGGAGTTGAAAGATCTTCACTTTTTGCTTTTGGTCCTTTCTTGGCAAGGCGTGGAACCTTCTGGATGTCTGCAAGCAGCTCCTGGTTTTCTTCTTTCCAGTGTCGGAATTTTGCTGCTGTCAAATTAGGATCATCCAAGATCTTGTTGATAGATTGCAAATCTACAATTTTGGCCTAAAATTGTTCACAGAATAGTTAGTAACCACCACAGCAAAACACAAACAAAAAAAAACCAGGTGATTCATGCAATGAGATTGACTTAATTACTTGCCTTTAGCGTGCTCTTGAGTGCTCGCAGATTGTGCACTTTCTCGTTGATCACTGGATTCTTGTTTCGTCTGACGAATGACTGATGATAATCTTTTCGAAAAGATTGTTCTTTACCAAGTAATGAGACTCCACCCTGCTCCAAGACTTTCATTAACACTTCCAGTTCATCACTAGAACTTTGTACGGGTTCTGAATAAATGGACAGAAATATAAGTGAGTTGTGTATAATAAATTTTGAACATATCCTATCCCTCAAGCGTAGTGCACCAGAAAGGGGAGATGTTTTTTAATGTCAAATATAAACTGATGATGAGTTTAGCTGACATAGTCTTATTTTGTGCTGTCCCTTACACGTTTGTCCGCTCTTGGACTGTATTCCTTGGAGTTTAGAAGAATGAGGGGAGACCTCATAGAAACATTTCGAATGTTAAAAGGCATGGACAGAGTGGATGCGGCAAAGTTGTTTCCCATGATGGGGGAGTCTAGTATGAGAGGGCATGACTTCAGGATTGAAGGGCGCCCTTTCAGAACAGAAATGCGAAAAAATTTTTTTAGTCAGAGGGTGGTGAATCTATGGAATTTGTTGCCACGGGCAGCAGTGGAGGCCAAGTCATTGGGTGTATTTAAGGCAGCGATTGATAGGTATCTGAGTAGCCAGGGCATCAAAGCTTATGGTGAGAAGGCGGGGCAGTGGGACTAAATAGGATAAAATGGATCAGCTCATGATAAAATGGCGGAGCAGACTCGATGGGCCGAATGGCCTACTTCTGCTCCTTTGTCTTATGGTCTTATGGTCTTATATCAGTAACCAGTTTATTTTACATAGTTATTTCACACTACTGCTCACTCAAATTAATTTTATACTAATGTTGATCAGAGATTCTCAGTGAAATTAAACCTTTGTTTTATATAGGATAACTTGGATCAAAATAGCTCTGGGTAGGTCTTACAAAGTGAGTGGTAGGGCACTGAGGAGTGTGGTAGAACCAAGGGATCTGGGAATACAAGTCCATAATTCGTTGAAAGTGGTGTCACAGGTAGATAGGGTCATAAAGAAAGTTCTTGGCACTTTAGTTTTCATAGATTAAAGTACTGAGTGTAGGAGTTGGGATGTTATGTTGAAGTTGTAGAAGATGTTGGCGAGTCCTAATTTGGAGTATAATGTGCAGTTTTGGTCACCAACCTACAGGAAAGATGTAAATAAGGTTGAAAGAGTAAAGAGAAAATTTACAAGGATGTTGTTGGGGCTGGAGGATCTGAGTTATAAGGAAAGATTGAACAGGCTTAATTTATTCTCTAAAATGTAGAGTATTGAGAGGAGATTTGATACAAGTATACAAAATTAAGAGAGGTATAGTTAGGGTAAATGCAAGCGGGCTTTTCCCACTGAGGGTGGGTGGGACTAAAGGTCATGGGTGAAAGGTGAAATGTTTAAGGGTAACATGAGGGGAAACTTTTTCACTCAGAGGGTGGTGAAAGTGTGGAATGAGCTGCCAGTGAAAGTGGTGCATGCAATTTTCATTTCAATGTTTAAGAGAAGTTTGGACAGATGTGGTCTGGGTGCAGGTCGATTGGACTCGGTAGTTTAAATGGTTCGGCATGGACTAGATGGTTTGAAGGGCCTATGTCTGTACTGTAGTTTTTTTCTGACCCTATGTCTTTCTAAAGTTATAGACTGAACGATACAAATACGGTGGGAGACTTCTCTTTTTAATTTTGTCCGGAATTGGTTTCCATTCAAAATACAAATTATAGTTGCAATTCAACTTTGGTTTTAAGAATTGAGAGCAAGTCAACAGGTGTAAATGGGAGGTAAGAGTACAGTAATGGGGGTGAGCTGGAGATTGACAGATGATGAGAGCTAACATTTGGCTACCATGAAAAAAGAGCGCTGAGAGGGAATGGAAAACAGTGGCCACTTTACAGATACATTATGAGAGAGTGGTTAACCACAAACGCTGGTATACAACAGTGAAATGGGGGGGGGTGTGGAGCTGTGTGATTCTGCAGTCATAGAGCGTGGGGTAGCAGCAATTCAGAATGGAGGTAATGCAGGAGTGAGAATGTAAGGGTAAACACAGAGGCGTAGGAGATCACAGAGCTAGATGGTTAAACAAATAAGGAGCATACTGAAGTTCTAAAGTTCAGCGGAGAGGAGTTTCGGGGATGAAGCTACAACCTCATTTCCCAACTCTGGAAGAGCAGGACATGCTAGGAGGCTTCAGAGTTTCTGTAACTGTAATCCTCTTCTAAAGAGTATACAATTAATTAGAAGTAACTTCCTGCTGTCTGTCACAGGGGAAATCATTGCCTTCTCCCTAGGGCACAAGGGCTATCCCTTTCCACAAACACCTGATCACCATTGTTGACTCCAAGAGATATGCAGGCAGCATGAACCAGTGTTGACAGCTCAAATCCAAAGGAAGAATGGAGTATCTTTCTGAACTTTGATTGATCAGAGAAATTAGTCTCCATCTGCTACATGATGGCATGCAAACTGCAACCACAACTAGTCCACAAAACACTGGAGGTGAGTGAAAGTAAAGCTGCACATCATCTGTTTAACCTGCATTGCCTTCACTGCAGAAGCAACTTTAGTTATCAAGTTTCAGAACATGGACAATGCTTGCATATGCACAAAGATGGAAGCCAAGCTTATTAATCAACTCGTTCCCTCAGCATACAACCCCTGGTTCTGATCACTCGTTCAATTAGATCATTACTTATTCTTCTTATCGCTAGTGAGCATAAGCCCAGCCTACTTATCTCATACGCCAAGCTCATCATTCCAGTAATAAATCTGGTGAGCCTTTTGCTGCACTTCCTCCATCACAATCATATTCTTCTTTCAAGCACAGGAAATTACCAAGATGCTGGAAGTCCAAAGCAACACACACACAAAATGTTGGAAGAACTCAGCAGGTCAGGCAGCATCTATGGAAATGAATAAACGTTCAACATTTTGGGCCAAGATCCTTCTTCAGGATGAAGGAAGGACGAAGACGCCAGAATAAAAAGATGAGGGGAGGGGAAGGAGGATAGCTAGAAAGTGCTAGGTGAGCCCAAGTAGCTGGGAAGCATAAAGGGCTGGAAAGAAAAGAATCTGATAGGAGAGGGAAGTGGACCAGAGGAGAAAGGGAAGGAGAAGGGGACCCAGGGGGAAGTGATAGGCATGTGAGAAGAGGTAAAAGACCAGAGTGGGAAATAGAAGAGGTGGAGGGAAATCGATATTCATGCCATCAGGTTGGAGGTGACCCAAACGGAATATAAGGTGTTGCTCCTCTTCCCCAAGGGTGGCTTCATCCTGGCCCAAGAAGATGCCACGGACTGACATGTTGGAACGGGAATGGGAATTAAAATGTTTGGCCACCGGGAAGTTCTGCTTTTGGCAGATGGAGCAGAGGTGCTCGACGAGGCAGTCCCCCAATTTATGACGGGTCTCACCAATGTAGAGGAGGCCGCAAGTTGTTCTTCCTCCCCACCGCACTTTAATCATTAACGGTTTGTAGGCAATGCTACCAGAACCCTATAAACACTAACCTCTGTCAAT
Source organism: Mobula hypostoma (assembly GCF_963921235.1). Lineage (NCBI taxonomy): Eukaryota > Metazoa > Chordata > Chondrichthyes > Myliobatiformes > Myliobatidae > Mobula > Mobula hypostoma. The sequence continues at coordinate 33,973,568 of NC_086122.1, forward strand.
CTTTCACTATTTTAGAAATAATTACATTGGGTGGCAGAGTGGAGATACGTCTCTACCAAAGGAGGTGTAAGGCACTCCTTCCTTCCGCTAGCCTGCAGGTCATCTTTGGGCAAAGTGTAGCACCCGCTTAGCCCCCCTGATCAGGGACATGCAGAGCCATGGGAGCAGATGGTGGATGGTCATATGAGCAGCTGGTGCATATCACGTCCTGGTTATGCGACCACTGATGCCAGGCAGACAACCTTTGAAGAGTATTGATAATGGCTGGAGTCACCCGTCTTGTAAAGACATGGCCCAAAAGGTGGCAATGGCAAACTTCTTCTGTAGAAAAATTTGCCAAGAGCAATCATGGTCACGGAAAGAGCATGATCGCCTACTTTATACAACATGGTACATATCAAATGAACAAACAAAGAACATTATATTTTATCTACACAAATGTACCAATCCATTCAGTTTATCTACATCTTCCAAGCTTCCATGCATCCTTCTCACAGCCCATACTGCCACCTAGCTTTAACTGGGTATTGCTCAAAAGGAAGTGCTTGGGATTTCATTGAGGGCCTGAGTCAAGTCTCTTAATTGGAAGCGTACAGAAGTTCAAACTCAAGTGTATTGTCATTCAACCATACATACGTACACTGCCAAATGAGGCAATGTTCCCCTGGTCCAAGGTGCACAACACAGTACATGTAACTCACACAACTAATACAAAGTAATATCACCACTAGTAAATTAACAAATGCTAAGGTACATTTGCAACACAAGTTAAAAAGTAAACGATATAACACTACTGGTGCTTCATGAGTGTAGCATAAACAGCAGAGAAAGCACTTCACCTTTTCTTTACTCACCTACCCTGTCAAGTACTTCTTTTCCCATCTGTGATAGAATCTGGAGCACAAACTGGCCTCACTTGCCACATGAAAACCCACAGGATTAGATTACCTTTACTTATCACATGTACATTGAAACACATGTCAGACTGTGTCGGCATCAGCAACCAACACAGTCCGAGGATATGCTGGGGCAGCCCGGAAGTGTCATCATGCTCCTGGCACCAACAAAGCATGCCCACAACTTAGTAACCATAGCCTGCATCTTTGGAATGCTGGAGGAAACTGGAGAAACTGGAGACCCGCGTACAAAGTAGCAGAGATTCAGCAAGAGTATCATCATCACCCTGAGTGGCAGGCTGGAGATACCAAAGGAGGTGTAAGGAGCTTCCTTCCCTCTGCTAGCCTGCTGCTACCCTTGGGCAAGGTGTAGCACCTACTTCCCCCCACCCCCACAAGATTAGGGTCACGTGAAGCAGGTGGTGGATGGTCGTATGAGCAGCCAGTGCACATCACAAGTCCTGGTTATGCGACCACTGACACCAGGCAGACAATCTCTGAAGAGTATTGATAATGGCTGGGGTCACTCGTCTTGTAAAGACACTGCCCAGAAGAAGGCAACGGCAAACCACTTCTGTAGAAAAATTTGTCAAGAACAATCATGGACATGGAAAGACTATGATCACCCACGTCATACGGCACGGCCGATGATGATGATGATGATATGAACTTTTGTTTTGATTCAGCAAGAGTATAGGGACAAAAAAGTTCATATGAAAAGCAGAAATGGAGATGCAGAGAGAAAAAAAAATAAACAGTCAATGGGAGGGAAATAGAGGGGAAAGTATGCAGATCAGGAGAGAGTGCGGAGCAAAAGGGGAAGCAGTGGAAGGATCAAGAACAGGGCAGACGAATACAGTGCTAGGAAAGAGACAGAGATAGCGAGTAAACTGAGCAACGATGTTGAATTAACTGCAGGTGGTTAACAGATTAAAACAGCAAGAACAGAGATTGGAGGGTTGTGGATACAGCGTCACGGTAACAGTGGTTAGCACAACGTTTTGCCGTACAGGCAACTCAGGTTCAATTCCTGCCACCGTCAATGAGGAGTTTGTACGTTCTCCCTGTGACAGGATAGGTTTCTTCTGGGTACTCCCACAGTCCAAAGGTGTACCAGTTGGTAGATTAATTGGTCATTGTAAGTTGTCCTGCGATTAGGCTAGGGTGAAATCGGGGGTTGCTGGGTGGCGTGACTCGAAAGACCTACTCCACACTGTATCTCTATAATAATAGTAATAATTATTATTATCAAAATACATAATAAAAGACTAACAAATTCAAGAGAATACATGCAGAAAATGCCAGGGGAAACCAGAAACTATCCAACACATTACAGGATCCTGCAGCAGTTTAACTCAATCTGATTACTTACGCAGGCACAATCAAGTGGCAAACATCATTCACCAAAATCTTGCTTTAAAATACAAATTCTTAAAAGACTCTATACCTTACTATAAATACAAGCCTGATCCAGTTTTAGAGTCAGGGTCCTACAAATTGTATCATTTCCAATCCGTTATTACAGATAGGTCAATCTATAATAACCGCAAGAACAAACTTATTTAATAGGTATCGCCATTCCAAACGCACATAACTTACAGAAATCAATAAGTGAAAAGCATCAGAAATATGCTGAATTAAAAGAGCAAATTGAAAGACAATGGAACAATAACTGGGTATTCATTGTCGCAATTGTAATATCGGCTATGGAACATTAACTGGGTATACATTATCCCAATTGTAATATTGACAACTGGTATCATCTCAAAGTCACTGCACAATAGCTTTAAACAATTAGACCTACACAGCAATATTTATGTAAATCTCCAGAAAGCCACAATACTAAACACCACTAGAATAGTCCGAAAGTTCCTAGCAATTGTGAAATGAGTGTGCTTGGCTATGTCTGTATTTTAGGTTTTACCAGCTTAAGCTGAGAAAAAAAACCAAAAGAATATGGTGGGAAAGCAGAAGAGCAAGTGTAGACACAGGGATAAAGCAGAGGAGAAAGCAACACTCACAACACGCTGGAGGAACTCAGCAGGTCGGGCAGCATCCGTGGAAACGAATCAGTCAACGTTTTGGGCCGGAACGCTTCGTCAGGACTGAAGAGGGAAGGGGCAGAGGGAACTAACAATGAAGCAGTGAGGGATGGGAAGCTGTGAGAATAGTGTGGAGCTGCAGAGTTTTACCTGTGTGAGAGCAGCTGTGGAAGTGCAGTAATGGATACAGCGAAAAGTAACAGTGGACTAATAGGTTAAATTGCAGTAGAACATTAAAGTGCCTTTAGAGACTGGTAGACAGTGAGAAGAGAACAGTGGGAGTCAGTTCGAGCTGACAGCAGGAGGCAGTGAGCCCTGTGTGAATGGATTGTGACCGGATAAAATGGCATGGAGAGAACAGCAGATCTAAGTGCAGATCAAAAGCAGAAAATGGTGGCAGCCGAGAGCAATTTATGAATGAGGAAGTTAATCACAAAGCATTATGAAACTTTGTTATTCTGTTCAGAGGACTCTGGATACTCAGCCTTGAATATAGTGTCTAAGATCAAGTGGTGGATGAGGTGGAGTTTCGTCAATGTTATTGAACAGTAATCCTGGCTCGAGGAACCCTGTGGTGTGCTCGTGCTTCTGATTCTAAAGTACTAACTATTTTCATTTTACTGATACAAATCGGGGGCTTTGCAATAAATGATGACCTCGATGCGTCCACTTTCCATTGGTAGAGTACATCGGTGTGGTATCAGGTTAATTACCTCCACCCAAGAACATCAGAACAAAGCCAGGAGTTAAACTAGCTTCAGCGACTTCATCAATAACCTTCCACCCACCACCGAGTTCATTTAATGTGTGGATTTTTGTGTATGATTGCAGTGTTCACTTCCATTCGTATCTGCTCGGATAACGTGGCCATTTATGGTTGCAGAAGAGCGAGGGGGAGCGAGGGAAGGGAGCACACGAGGTGGGGGAGAGCGCAAGGGGGTCACCTACCTTTCAAATGCAATTGCATTGCATTATTGAATGTCTGCAACCAACATTTTAGGATCACTGCTGATCAGACATTGGAACAAGTTGTTACAAAAGGAAATCAGAGGCCAGGACTTCTGCCGTGAGCAGCTTCACAAAAGTGTGCAGTAAGGAACTGATTGATGGGAAATAGAAATAAATTTGTTTCTAGCAACAGCAGTTTGGAAAGGAGAGCACAAAGACTGACCCAGGAGAGGAGCAGCCTTATCTCTCAGGTGCAGGGGGGAAGTGTTAATACAATTTTACACTGATTATCTTAAGAAGACAAGATTTTTCTGAAGGGCCAGCATCATGTTAAGATTTTACGACAGCTCCCACCTGAAATCTGTACTCTCTCCTTGCTGGGGCTAGATGGCCCACTGCCAGGATCTCCGCCACGTCCACTTTGCCCATTGTTACCCGCTGACCGTCGCGGTGTGGGAGAGATGTCTCTGGTCCTCTGAGCCTGCTGGAAAGGACAGGGAGTCAGGTTCACACTGGACATAATCACAATCTGATCATGTACTTCTGTGGCAGAACAGGTCTGCAGTGGATGCTACTGCTGACAAGTCAAACATTTTTAACAAAATCCTTCCTTTCACCCTCCCCCTTTTCTTCCTGGATTCCCTCACCACCCTACCTTCCTCATCTCTGTCCAAAAACTATTTGCTTTACAAATGAGTGGGCAAAGTGAGCAGTTCTTGCTTCGAGGAAGTCCCAGCACATTCAAAAACTCCGTGTTAGAATGGTGGAGCAGACTTAGTGGGCCAAATAACCTAGTTTTGCTCCTACAGTCCTGTGCAAAAGTCTTAGGTACGTATATATAGCTAGGGTGCCTAAAACATTTGCACAGTACTGTAGTAATTTTATATATTGCACCAGAATGCTGCTGCAAAAAAAACCAAATTTCAAGACATATGTGAGTGATGATAAACCTGATTCTGATATGGGTCTCTATTGTAGACTGAGAATGGGAAGGGCCGGGGAGAGGGAAACACCAGAGAGACATTCTGTAGTGATCAATAAACCAATTGTTTGGAATCAAACGGCCTTGCCCGGTGTCTCAGAGCTGGGTGTGTCGGCACCCGCGCCACCCTTTCCCCCGTCCTGTCACTCCTTCTCTGCCACCTATCCCCCACCCCTCCTGGGGCGTTCCACCCTCACCATTCCCAGCATCTTTTGGTCCTGCCAGATTTAAAAACTTGCTCTCTGCTCCACATTGACACATACAGTACTGCATAAAAGTCTCAGACACTTTACCTATATACAGCATATATAGTATGTGCCTAAGACTTTCGCACAGTTTTGTGTCTTACGGTTTTATGATTACAGGGTGCTGAGGCATCTTATCGATGTAATGGAGTTTCAGCGCAAACCCCAGCCAAGGTGAGTTTTGGGCTCTCCCCTTCCCTGGCTGTGAAATCCTTGCTTAAAATTGGAGCATCATTTCCACAAACCCTTGTGCAGTAAAGCTCAATTGTCATTTAGATCTACTATTGTGAATGAGGTGTAGATGACTGAAGAAACTTATTACTGAATCTTTCAACAAATATCTCCGAAGCAAAGTGGGGGGGGGGGCGCAGTTTGGTTGTGATCCTTCTCCAGATTAGCACCCAGTGACTAAGGATGAAATTATTCCTCGAGGGAGAAATTAGGCAAGGCCAGGTTGTTCAGACTGTGGCTGAGCATATCTGGAGTCACATAGCTACATCAGTGAGCTCTTGAAGGCGTGTCGGTATCTGAGAGTAGTACCCCTAAAACGTATAAGCTCAATACGGGAGAGGAGGGATGAAGTTAAATGGGAAAAGGAAATTTAAGAGTAAATTCTCTGTACTTTAGGTGATTTTGAATCGGGGCGGCCTGCAGATAACAAACGCTGAGCTGAACTGAATATGCCTCGACTCTAATCACAAACAAGGGAAAGTCTGCAGATGCTGGAAATCCAAGCAACACACACAAAATGCTGGAGGAGCTCTGCAGGGCCAGGCAGCATCTGTGGAAAGAAAGTCCAGTTGATGTTTCGGGCTGAGAGCCTTCAGCAGGACACTGCCGAAGGGTCTTGGCCCAAAATGTCAACTGTACTTTTTTCCATAGATGCTGCCTGGCCCTGCAGAGTTCCTCCAGCATTTTGTGTGTGACGCCTGGACTCTTTCGACTTTGTGTTTTATATTATGTGACGTTTGCTCATTTTTTTGTTGCTGTTTATGTGATTTGTTTTTTTTTTGCGCGTGGGGCGGGGTTGATGATTTTCTTTGAACAGGCTCCATGGTTTTCTTTGTTTCGTGGCTGTCTGTGGGAAAGATGAATCTCAGGGTTGTAACTGCATATGTACATACTTTGAGTTAAAAATACACGTGGACTAAGATGTTAACTGTCCAGTGGGATCATCAGTTGATCTGCCACCTGTCTTCAGGAGTTTCGGCCTGCTTATGATCAAGACTCCCTCGAGGTGGTGGGCCAGCAGTGCTAAAGCACCACCTCCTACTGGTGAGCTTAAAAACTCGGCATCTGCCTCTATCAGAGTTGTTGGTCACTTCCATCCAACAGATAGTCTGCTCTTCAGGTGTCTATGCAACTACTGAAGGGTTTGCAAGATATGTATACACTGTCTGACTATCTGCCCCTCTGGATGTACTTGGTCCACACCCATGCTGATCCTTTCTCTGCTGCCTCAGCAGATAATAAATGTACCTTGAATCTTTGATATTGTCTTAAGTTAGTAGTTCTCAGATATTCTGACCTGCAGCTCTCTGGCTCTCTTTTTCCAACACCTTTTACATTCATCCTACATCAATTAAAGCTGGCTAGTGGTGTGGTGGTATCAGTACTGGACTTCAAAGCAAGTGGTCCAGAGTTCAAATCTGGCCAGCTTCTTACACGTTTTCCACCCGCGCTGGATTGAGTGTCGAGCTAGCAACCTGACATCGTAAAAAGACAGACAAAATGCTAAAGAAACGGCAAGATTGCTGCCCGATGTGCCACGAGTCGTGAATAGGAACAACATCCAGACCAATTACTGCCGTATTACCATGTCTACTTATACAATCTCTTCATTTTATTTTTGAGATGAAAATCTTATTGACTTTTCCCTTTGGTGTTAGCCTTTTCATTCAGCTCTGTCAATACTCACAGCGTAGGGTTTCAATCTGGAAGCAGAAGGCACTTCTGGAGAGTCATCACTTTCTTCGGTCTCTGTCTCACTCCAGCAGTCTATTGTGGAACAGCATTTGGTTCAACAGAAACAGACAAAAATTAAACAGCAGCACGTCATTGTTTTAAAATTAAAAATGGGGTGCAAAGTATCTATGCACGTAGTATCAATGGTATTACATCTCTCTCCAGTGGCAGCTACATGTATAGCAGCAAGAAAAGGGAAACCATTCTAATTGCAGAAAGAGAGGCTCATAATTAAATCAACACACACAAAAATTGCTGGTGAACGCAGCAGGCCAGGCAGCATCTATAGGAAGAGGTACAGTCGATGTTTCGGGCTGAGATCCTGATGAAGGGTCTTGGCCCAAAACGTTGACTGTACCTCTTCTACAGATGCTGCCTGGCCCGCTGCGTTCACCAGCATTTTTGTGTGTGTTGCTTGAATTTCCAGCATCTGCAGATTTCCTTGTGTTTGCGCTCATAATTAAATGATAATTTAATGATTTTTCATGAGGAAATAATCCGTGTATGTAGATGGCATTAGATATTCCCGCTGCTGCCTGTTAATGTTCACCCACGACCGTACAGGTTTCCTCCAGGTGCTCCGGTTTCCTCCCACAGTCCAAAGACATACTAGTTGGTAGGTTATTAGGTCATTCTAAATTGTCCTATGATTAGGATAGGATTAACTTGGGGGTTGCTGGGTGGAAGAGCCTATTCTGCACAGTATCCCAATAAATAAATAACACTGCTTAAGGGCAGCAATCAAAGATGGTGTAGAGTGGAAAATCATGAGGTTAAACTCGAAGTGCAATTCGGTTAGGCTGCCTCTCCAGTGTGGGGTGCCATGGGGGCGTCGTGGATAGCGCAACACAATTACAGCTCGGGACATCGGAGTTCGGAGTTCAAATCCGGAGTCACCGTACGCCCTTCCCGTGGAATGTGTGGGTTTCCCCTGGGTGGTCTGGTTTCCTCCACAGTCCAAAGACGTACCGGGCAGGATAACTGGTCATTGTAAGTTGTCGTGTGGTTAGGCTCGGGTTAAATCAGGGTTGTTGGTGGTCGCAGGGGCAGCACAGCTCGAAGAGTTGAACTCCGCATTGTATCACTAAATAAATAAATAATACATACAAATAAAGCTAAAGCAGTATCACACTGACAAAGGTATAATCCCTTAGATGATAAAATAAATTGAGACCTTGGCTATCCTTTGAGAAGCACTCTAAAATATACACCACTGTTTGTGTGCTGGTTATATTTCTACTGACCTGCTATCATCAACACAAAGCAATTGTACTTTATGACTTGTTGTATTACAGGTGCTATATAAATTCATGGGAACATAGAAAAATGATTATGCCATTCAGCTCTTCATTCTTCTCACAAGAACTCCTTCGTCCCATAACCTCTCATATCTTTAACCTTATTCACCTCAAATCTAAAATCAATGAATGACCTTGTATCATGTCATTTTTGGCACAGAGTTCCAACTTTCTACTTGCACTTGTATGCAGAACAGTTTGCTAACTTCATTCTTGAAAGGGTTGGTGCTTTTCTTTTAGGTCCCCAACCAGTTTTTGGCCAGTATGCATTTCTTCCTTAATAGTTTGAAAACTTCAATCAAATCACCCAGTGAACCTAATATATTCCAGGGACTATAACCCAAGTTTAAGGAAGGCAACACACACAAAATGCTGGAGGAACCCAGCAGGCCAGGCAGCATCAATGGAAAAGAGTGAACAGTTGACTCTTCAGGCTGAGATGCCTCACCAAGTTTAAGTAATCTTGATCTTAAATTTGAGTCTTGGGAGTTCAGATAACATATTCACATTCAGCGTGGTGGGGTGGAGTTATGTCTCTAGCAAAGGAGGTGTAGGGCGCTTCTTCGCCATGCTAACCCTGCAGGTCACCCTTGTAGCACCTATTTAGCACCCTCCACCCCCCAACAGGTCAGGGCCAGGTGAAGCCACGGGAGCAGGTGGTGGATGGTTGTATGAGCAGCTGGTGCACATCAGAAGTCCTGGTTATGCGACCACTGACACCAGGCAGACAATCTCTGAAGAGTGTCGATAATGGCTGGGTTCACCCATGTTGTGAAGACACTGACCAGCAGAAGGTAATAACAAAACACTTTGGTAGAAAAATTTGCCAAGAACAATCATGGTCAAGATCACGATCGCCCACATCATACGGCACAACATACAATGATGTCATACGACATGGCACATATGATTATGACGATGACACGAACTTTATTTTGATTCAGCTAGTGTATATGAATGTGAAAGTTCATACTAGAACACAGAAAGACCATGATCGCCCACACAATACGACACGGCACATAACAAATGAATGATCACCACCCTCTATGACCGATACAGCCTTACTAAGGTTTGGAGGCCAAAGGTGCCCAGAGTAGGTAACGTCTAACCCAGCCTTCATATAGCGGCAGCAGTGCTTTGACCCTTTGACCATCACTAATATGTGTGGGTGAGTGAGTACATTCAAGAAGATACCGTGCCTTCCCAAAATAGAAGCCCTGGATGAACTAGATTTGTAGTCTGCTGAGGGCTAGACCTGTGGCATTCACAGCCAATGATCCACAATCCTACAAGTCATCCAGGTATAAGCTATGGAAGGCCATTGTGAGAATGAAAGATAACTCTGAGGGAAGTTTGAGATAGAATTGGATGCCCAACAGCTGTGGCAGGGTTTGCTTGTCATTGCTTCTGATGAGGCGAAACCTGATAGCATCAATAGCCGTGATGCTTCACACCCCAACGAGCTCAATGCATTTCATGAATGCTTTGTAGGGAGAACAACACTACTCTTGTATGAATCCCTACAGCATCTGACAACCAGGTGAACTTTGTCTCAGAGGCCAATGTCAGAACATCCTTTAAGAGGTGATCCTCGCAAGGTATCAGGTGTGCTTGGTGCCAAAAACCTGTGCTGACCAACTGACTGGAGTGTTCAAGGGCATCTCAATTTTGCAGTCTGAGGTTCCCAACTGCTTCAACAGGGTAGGAATCATTCCGGTGCCCAACAACAGGAGGGTGAGCTGCCTCAGTGACCATTGCCCAGTAGCACATACCAGTGCTTTGAGAGATTAGTTATGGCTAGGATTAACTCCTGTTTAAGCAAGGACCTGAACCTGCTGCTACAACAAGTCTATAGCGGACAAAATCTCACTGGCGACTGGACAACGACAAGACATAGGCTAGCATACAGTTCAGCAATTACAGCTCAATGTTTAACACTGTAATTCCCTTAGTAGTAAAAACCAAGCTTCAATACTTGGGCCTTTGTACTTTCCTCAGTTTCTTTATTGAGGATCAGGAATATCATCTCCTCCTTTCTGACGATCAGCACAGGCACCTCAAGGATGCATGCTTAGCCAACTGCTCCACTCTAGCACCACTCATGACCATGTGGTTAAGTAGGGTTCAAACACCAACCAAAAGTTTGCCAATGATACCATTGTTGTCGATAGAATCTCAGACGGCAATGAGGAAGCTGACAGAAACGAGAGAGATCAGCTGGGTGACTGGTGTCACAGCAAAGTCAGTAAGACCAAGGAGCTGACTGTGGGCTTCAGGAAAGGGAAGTCAGGAGAACACACTCACATCCTTGTTGAGGATGTCCATGGTGGAAATGGCGAGCAGCTTCAGGTTCCTGGGCAGCAACATCTCAGAGGATCAATCCTGGGTCCAACATACTCATGCAATCATGAAGAAGGTAAGCTAGTGGCTCTACTTCATTAGGAGATTTGGTTTGTCACCAAAAACCCTTTTAAATTTCAATAAGTATAGTGCAGAGGATTCAGGGTGATTACATTACAGCCTGGTACAGTGCCTCTAATGTACAGGATTGCAAAAGACTGTAGAGGATTATAGACTCAGTCCAGCTGGATCCTAGACTTCCTGTCAGATCACCAGCAGGTTGTAAGAGTGGGCTCCCTCATCTCCACCCCTCTGACTCTCAATACAGGAGCCCCTCAGAGCTGCGTACTGTGTCCTCTCCTATACTCCCTGTATACCCATGACTGTATCACCACCCACAGCTCTAATCTGCTAATTAAATTTGCCGACGACACTACATTGGTTGGCCTAATCTCAAACAATAATGAGGTGGCCTACAGGGAAGAAATCATCTCTCTGACACAGTGATGTCAAGAAAACAACCCCTCCCTCAATGTTGCAAAAACAAAGGAGCTGGTTGTGGGTTACAGGAGGAATAGAGACAGGCTTACCCCTATTGACATCAATGGATTTGGGGTTGAGAGAGTAAACAGCTTCAAGTTCCTCGGCATCCACATCACCGAGGACCTCACGTGGTCTGTACACACCAGCTGTGTGGTGAAAAAGGCACAACAGCGCCTCTTTCATCTCAGATGGCTGAGGAAGTTTGTTATGGGCCCCCAAATCTTAAGAACTTTTTACAGGGGCACAATTGAGAGCATCCTGACTGGTGCATCACTGCCTGGTATGGGAACTGTACCTCCCTTAATCGCAGGACTCTGCAGAGAGTGGTGCGGACAGCCCAGCGCATCTGTAATTGTGAACTTCCCATGATTCAGGACATTTACAAGGACAGGTGTGTAAAAAGGGCCCATAGGATCATTGGGGACCCAAGTCATCCCAACCACAATCTATTCCAGCTGCTACCATCCGGAAAGTGGTACCGCAGTATAAAAGCCAGGACCAACAGGCTCCGGGACAGCTTCTTCCACCAGGCCATCAGACTGATGAACTCACACTGACTTGAATGTACTCTATATTACATTGACTGTCTATTATAAATTACTGTGATTGCACATTGCCCATTTAGATAGAGACGTAAAGATTTTTTCTCCTCATGTATGTGAAGGATTTAAGAAATAAAGTCAATTCAATTCAACCTAATTCAAGTCTGTCACAGGCACACCCCTCTCCACTGCTGAGGCCACCTTCGAGAGGTGCTGCCTCCATCGTGAAGGGCCTTCAGCATCCGGGACATACTCTCTCCATGTTACAACCATCAGGGAGCCTGAAGACCCACTCAACAATTTACAAACAGCTTTTTCCATTCTGCCATCAGATTTCTGAATAGTCCATGAACCCATGAACAGTATCTTGCTATGGAACGTTTTATATAATTTATAGATTATAATTTATGTCTTTGCTCTGTACTGCATCATAAATCAGTGATAATAAATCCAATTTTCTTTTAGCTTAAAAATATTTTCAGTACTTGACACGTAATAATCCACGTATATGAGTCCTTTGAACAATGGCTGTCATCTTTATGTGTCTCGAGATGAAGGAGTACCTAATGCTTCCCTGAGGGGTGTGCAAGAAAGGCTTACTCTTGCTTCCTGTAAACTTTTGTGTTTACATAGAGTTGAAGCTCTCTTACCTTCCTCTTTGTTTTCAAGATTCTTCTCGGTTTCGTATTTTTGTATTGCGCCGATGAGGCTGTTAATCCACCTACAGAACCAAAAACAACTTCAGAGCCTGGCACTCAACCACAAAGGGCACTGGTGGATGTGTCATGCACAAATTATGGCCTATTAGCAATAACAGCAGCATTAAGTCCTGGAATACAGAGACTGAGAGGAGATAACTCCAGCTTCCCATCATGGGACAAAAGCTCCCCCAGGCAGTCTGCACACACAACGGATGTAACTAACAGCTTCAACCACTTTTTGGGACAGAACTGAAGAAGGGTTATTTTTCGATGTGTTGAAAGCATTTTTAAAAATCTTTCATTGATCCTATAATAGTTGCCATTCTATAGATTTGCCCAGTATGCCTACAAGAAAATGAATCTCGGGGTTGTATATGGTGATGTATATGTACTTTGATAATAAAATTTACTTTGAACTTTGCATATAAATACTTACAGTAATACCACTCTAATTGCATCAGGACCTTAGTAAAATAACCCATATACAGCCTGTAGTGAGATGTATATCCAAGCAATAACTTACTTGCTCATTTCATCTACGTTCTCCGCTGAAAACACGAAGGACTTGAACTTCCTGTGATAAAGCTGGAACACGCTAAAGAGGGTCAGGAGAATTCGGCATGGTTAGAGAGAAAAATCAGACTGTCCATTTCTTCTTTTATTATCACAGGTACCAGATATTCCTGCGCATTTCAGCAAAATGACACAGCTTTCTGTGTTTAGTAGTCACAGAATATCTGAATAATTATCAGCATGCCCTATCCAGATATAATGGACCTGAGAGAGGCTGAGAGATTATACTATATACTCTTATAAATTTCACTTCAGAATGTTATTTGCTTGCTTATATTTTTGCATGATTTGTTTTCTTTTCCGCACATTGGGTGTTTGACAGTTTTTAAATGGGTTCTGTTGGGTTTGTTTTGTGGATGCCTGTAAGGAGTTGAATCTCAAGGTTGTATATAGTATACATACTTTGATAATAAATGTACTTCAACACAAAAAAAAAAATCACACTATAAAAAGTTTTCCAAGATTTTGAAGAGCCTCAGCTCGAAATGACGACTGTTTACTTTTTCCCATAGGTGCTGCCTGGCCTGCTGAGTTCCACCAGCATTTTGTGCGAGTTGCTTTGGACTTCCAGCATCTGCAAATTTTCTCATCTCGGATATTTCTTCCCAGAGCAGAAAAGACTGAGGAATGGGGTGGCAAATCATAAACACAAGAGATCTTGCAGATGTGGGAAGTCTTGAGCAACACACACAAAACACTGGAGGAACTCAGCAAGTCAGGCAGCATCTTTGGAAGGGTACACAGTCTCAGCCGAAACATCGATTGCTTATTCCCCTCTGTAGATGCTGCCCATCTTGCTGAGACCCTTCAGCAAGGATTGGGGTGGGATTGCAGGCAAGTAGAGTAGTAGGATTTAATAGTGGAGTTGAAATAATGAGGGTTTGCTTGAGAGAATGGGGAAAACTTCCCAGGTGATCGAATGACACATTTGATATAATTGTAGTGGAGGTAGTGAAAAATTCTTTATGCAGTGAATAGTGACATTAAAAAGGAAATTGATTATATTATATTCATGGATTAATTTGTAGGACAATGAAGAGGAGTTGAAGAGGGAGTAACTGGAAAGCAAACAGGCACAGCTGGACACCAAGCTGCCTTGCCAACACAGGCCAGATGTTGAGCTCTGAACCTGGCTGTGACTTACAGTTCAATGTCACACTTAGAACTTGTTTACCAGTTTGAGAATTATTTTCTATAGTGTGCAGGGGCAAAGTATTTGACGAGTCAGATAAGGAAGAAACTCCACCCAAATCCTACAATCCATACAATTTCAGGAAAATTCAGACATCCTATGTCTGTGCTAATGATGTTATCCAGATTTGGTGAATTCTTCTCTAGATTGATCCCAGGCTAACAACAAGGAAGAATGCCCAGCACTTAAGCTTGCTGGGGCTTATCCCTCAGCGGGAATGGATTACTTCAGCACAAACTATTGTGAATAATTTAGTACTTTAGAAGAAGACTTTGTTTTGTTCCTTTGGTCTTTTTCAGAGATGTCTGGTGGGGATTTTGTTGCCTTTCTCCTGTCCTCCATAAGCTCTGACTAATACAAACTAACAATATCCTCCCAGAGCTGATCCAAGCTTGCAACCGTTCTGGGGAAGTAGTATCCCTGCAGTTGTGTCATTTTCATCCATTGGGCATGACTTCCCATAGCTTACAATCAATGTTCCCTGTTTTTTTTTCTTTAAACAGCTATGCAGATCAACCATTTCTCCGAGCAGGAATTTTGTTTTTACACACATGATCTGAAAACTGCACAGCACTTTAAATATATTTTTATAATATGCACATCAAACCACAACTCACTGTACTTGCAGATTTATATTTATTGTGTTTAATTATTATTGTTGTGTTCTTTATCTGTGTTTTGTTGTGCTGAATAGGATCTGGAGTGACAATTATTTTGTGGGAAAAGGGGTTCACACTCACAATTTCCTCTTGTGTTCTCCAGCTGCCTCCACAGAGTATGATGACAATTTGATCAATCCTTCAGCTTTCTCATCCTACAAACAGTAAGTAATTCATAAAGTGATTCATACAGGCACAAATTTAGGGACCTCTGTTTATCATCTTCATCTTCAGTCCCAAGGTTGAGGCAGCAGCCCTCCCCTTCCCTTTTAACATACATCTCCACAAATTTTCATTTCCCATATTCCCAAAACAAAAAGCATTTCCTAATCCACATAGAATACTTTTCCAACCTTGTTGCAAGACAGACACAGTCAGACTGATCACTTACCCCTGCCAAGCCAAATGCACCAAGTGTTAATGAATAAAGGGGAAAATTTAAACAGTAACATAACCTCATATGGTAATGATAAGATCTGTGGTACTACACACCAAGCCACTAACAGCAGCAGGGTATGAGGCAGTTCTCGCTTTAGGTGTGGCCAGTGTCTGAAGTGACCTCATTAATCTAACGATGTTGTGAAAAACACAGCTTAGCTGAAAAGCAGGGAAAGGACCAGGTTCAATACAATCATCCCCTCAAAATTAATCAATAGGCCACAACGTCTTGGCTTCAATACTTCCTTGTGCAACAGGATCCTCGACTTCCTCACTTGCTGAGCCCTGTCAGTTCAGATTGACAACATCTCCTCCCCAATCGCCATCAGCACAGGTGCACCATAAGGCTGTATGCTTTGTTCTCCGCTCTAAATCGCTTTATACTCATGACTGGGAGGCCAAGTACAGCTCCAATGTCATATTTAAATTTGCTGACACTGTCACTGTCTGAATCAAAGGTGGTGATGAATCAGCATATAGGAGGGAGATCAAAAAATCTGGCTGAGTGGTGCCACAACAACTTCTCACTCAATGTCAGCTAGACCAAGGAGGTGATTACTGACTTCAGGAGGCGGAAATTGGAGGTCCATTAGCCAGTTGTCATTGGGAATCAGAGGTGGAGAATGTCAGTAACTTTAAATTCCTGCGTGTTATAATTTCAGAGGCTCTTTCCTGGGCCCAGCACGCAAGTTCCATTATGAAGAAAGCACAGAAAACTCTTACTTTCTGAGAACTTTGCAAGGATTTGGCATGTCATCTAAAACTTTGACAAACACCTATTGATGTGGGGTGGAGAGTCTACTGACTGGTCTGAGAGTATTAGGGCCTGGTATGGAAACACCAGTACCCTTGAAAGGAAAAGTAGTGAACATGGCCCAGTCCATCACCGGTAAAGCCCTCCCCACCACTGAGCACATCTACATGGAGCACTATCATGGAAAAGCAGCATCCATCATCAAAGACCCCGACCACCCAGGCCATGCTCTCTTCTCCCTGCAGCCATCAGGAGAAAGGTACAGGAGCCTCAGGACCCGCACCATCAGGTTCAGCAACAGTTATTAACCCTCAACCATCAGGCTCCTGAACCAGTATGGATAACTTCACTCACCACCACACTGAAATGATCCCACACCCTATGGACTCATATGGACTCACTTTCATGGGATTCTACAACTTAAGTTCTTGATATTATTTATTTTATTTGTTCATTTGTTTTTTTTTCTTTTTGTACTTGCACAATTTGTTGTCTTTTGCACAATGGAGATGTTTGTCCATCTTAGCTGTGTGCAGGTTTTCATTGATATTTACTGCGAATGCCCACAAGAAAATGAATCTTAGAGTGGTATATGGTGACATATGTATTTTTTTGAACTTTGCATTTTGGGGCATGCAAGCCCATACACTCCTACCCATCCGTTTTCCTGGCTCTAGGAATACAATGATCATTATCAGATTTATAAGGGAGCTGCATTTGTCAAATTATTCAAAGTCCAAAAGTTCAAAGTTGAAATAAATGTATTATCAGAGTACATATATGACACCATATACAACCCTGAAATTCATTTCCTTGTGGGCATAATCAATAAATCCATAATAGAATAATAACCATAATAGAATCAATGAAAGACCACACCAGCTTGGGTGTTCAACCAGCGTGCAAAAGACAATACACTATGCCAATACAAAAAGAAAGAAATAATAATAAATATATAAGCAATAAATATCAAGAATTTGAGATGAGGAGACCATGAAAGTAAATCCATTAGTTTTGGGAACATTTCAATGATGAGGCAAGTGAAATTGAGTGAATTTGGTTGAAGAGCCTGATGGTTGAGGGGTAGTAACTGTTCCCGAAACTCCTGTACCTTCTTCCTGATGGCAGCAGTGAGAAGAGAGCATGTCCCAGGTGGTGGGGCGTCCCTGATGGTGGATACTCCTTTCCCACAACAGTGTTTCATGTAGATGAGTGCAATGGTGGGGAGGGCTTTACTTGTGACGGACTGGGCCATATCCACAACCTTTTGTAGGATTTTCTGTTCAAGGGCGTTGGTGTTTCCATACCAGGCTTTGATGCAGCCAGTCAATATACTCTCCACCACATATCTATAGAAGTTAGTCAACGTTTTAGATGTCATACCAAATCTTTGCACACTTGTGAAGAAGTGGAGGTGCTGCCGTGCTTTCTTCATAATTGCACTTACGTGCTGGGCCAGAACAGTTCCTCTGAAATAATAACATCGAGGAATTTAAAGTTGCTGATTCTCCCCACCACTGATTCTCCAGTGAGGACTAGCTCATGGACCTCTGGTTTCCTCCTCCTGAAGTCAATAATCAGCTCCTTGGTCTTGCTGACACTGAGTGAGAGGTTGTTGTTGTGGCACTACTGAGACAGATTTTCAATCTCCCTCCTATGTGCTGATTCATCACCACCTTTGATTCAGCCTACGACAGTGGTGTATTCAGCAAACTTGAATATGACATTGGAACTGCGCTTAGCCTCGCAGTCACAAGTGTAACGCCAGCAGAGCAGGGGGCTAAGTCCACAGCCTTGCGGTGCGCCTGTGCTGATGGAGATTGTGGAGGAGATGTTGTTGCCAATCTGAACTGACTGGGGTCTGCAAGTGAGGAATGTGAGGATCCAATTGCACAAGAAGGTATTGAGGCCCAGGTCTTGGAGGTTATTGGTCAGTTTTAAGGAAATGATGGTATTGAATGCTGAGCAGTAGTCAATGAAGAGCATCTTGATGTATGCATCCTTGCTGTCCAGATGTACCAGGGTTGTATGAAGAGCCAGTGAGATAGCATCTGCTGTGGACCTGTCGCTCCGGTAGGGAAATTGGAGCGGATCCAAGTTACATCTCAGGCAGAAGTTGATATGCTTCATCACCAATTTCTCAAAACACTTCATCACTGTGGATGTAAGTGCTGCTAAGGCAGGTTTCCATGTTCTTCTTAGGCACCGGTATAATTGAAGCCTGCTTGAATCAGGTGGCTACCTCAGACTGCCGAGGTGAGAGGTTAAAGATCTCAGTGAGCACGCCAGCCAGGTGGTCAGCATAGGTCCTTAAGCCTTGCCCAGGGACCCAGACTGGGCCGGATGCTTTTCGTGGGTTCACCTAGCGGAAGGCTGCTCACACATTGGCCTCAGAGACTGAAATCACAGGATCATCGGGGGCTGTGGGACCTTGTGATGGTCTCTCCATGTGTTTTTTTTAAAATCACTAATTTTTTATTGCAACACCAACAAATTACATTCAATACAACCAGTTGCCAATTACATTTTGACTGTTTAACCCAGCCACCCCCCAACCTTCATCACCATACCCCCTCCACCCCTCATCCTCTTCCTCATCCCCACCCCTCCCTCCTCCAGCCCTCTCCCCCCCCACCCCTCTCCCCTCCGCCAACCAACTGAATAGTAGTGCATACACAGACAGAGAATTCCTATTTTAACAGAAGATCTTTTAAGTTAGGTATCAAATTTGTCCACATTAAGATTGTGTTTGGTTGTGCATCATTTACTCTTGCTGATGGAAGTTCCAGGTAAGAAATGACCAAAAAGCTCTGAAGCCAGTGAGTATTTGAAATATCATGGGGAGGTTTCCAACACTGGACTACAATCTTCTTAGCTGCAGTCACGCCTACCAGCCAGACTTTGCGTGTTTTTTCCGTAAGGGAAAGGTGGGAGTCATCATTTAGAAGATGTACAGTGGGGACCATTGGTAATTGTACCCCCGTTAGTTCTGTAAGAGTACTGATAGCCTTCCCCCACAAAACCAAAAACCCCTGGATATTCCCATTCAACATGTATAAAAGAGCCAACGGTTCTGTGGGGGCAAAATGAGCAACGTCTCTCCATGTTTTGATGGTCAAACCAAGAAAAGAAGGTATTGAGCTCATCTGGAAGTGAAGCCTATGTCGCCTGACTAAACTTTATAAGAGGTGATAGTATTCGAGCCTTGACAGGACTGTCAAGCATTTTTTGTTGATTCAAGTTTAGTCCAGGATTGCCACTTTATCCCTGAGATGGCTTTCTGGAGATCGTACCTGGATCTCTTGTAACTTTCTTGGTCACTAGACGTGAATGCCTCTGACCTGGCCCTCAGCGGTCTGCGGATCTCATGGTTCATCCAGGGGTTCTGGCTGGGGAAGACTGTGAATGATATTGTGGTGGACACACTCATGTACAGCTGTTTTAATAAAGCCCACTATGACCACGGTGCATTCATTCAGCTGTCCAGGGGGGTCCTTCAACATGGCCCAGTCCACAGACTCAGAGCAATCCCCTGGCCGCTCCTCCGCCTCCTGTGACCAGCTCTTTGTTGCCCTAATCTCCGGAGCTTTGCCCTTTAGCCTCTGCCTGCTGCGCTTTCTCATTGAAGTTTGTTGATTCAGTTTCTTATTCTTACACAAGGTTTGCTTACTTATAAAGCAGTGCTCGAGAGATAATCTGAAAGATGATCGTCTTCCCTGTATGTAAATACAGTTTCACCCAGGCCCCTCCTTGGCTCAAAGATTCAGCTTCATTCACATCTTTAGACCTGAAAACCAACTCAGAGAGTCCCTGTGGCAATGCGGATTTAATAACAAGTCGAATTATATGGAAATAAATACTGAACTTAGGCAGCACAGACTCAATCTGTTTTTTTTTAGAAATAAACCACTTAAAGTTCGGCAGAAATTAATGAGTGGGAGGTTGGAAGTCCAAGTTCTGCACAGATTGTAGCTCCTGAATGAGTCACATGCTATACTTGAACTGGGAACTGAAAATTGATTTTAACTGTTGGCTGACTTTGAGATCTAAACACAAATCATCTAGGCCAGGCTTTACAAAAAGGTTATTTTTGTTTGAAGTGATATCTTCTGGATTAAGCATTAACTAGAGGGCCTCGGGTTCATGTAAAAGATTCCACAGCATTATTTCCCAAGAAGAGGAACAGGAAAATTATCCTCAGTAGTAGCGGCAGTAGCACAATCACTTGAGTCGAGCATGATATCCTCCTGAGGCAAGGGTTCCCAGCCTGGGATGCACGGACCCTTGGTCCATGGCATAAAAATATCGGTAACAAATAGGTAAGGAGTTGTCTATTGGCAGGTCCTCAGGTGGCTGTAGAGGCTGGTCCAGGTTCCACATACTTCACTGCAGCGTGGGCGAGTAAGTGGAGAGTGTGGTTGCTGGTTGGGGCCTTTGGTTCTTCAGTCTCTCCTTTTCTTCACACTTTGGGTGAAGAAGGTCAGCACCTTTGAACTCCTTGGTGTCATCATTACAGAGGATCCGCCCGGGGCCAAGCATGTCAGTGCAATTACGAAGAAAGCACGGCAGCGCCTCTACTTCCCTGGGAGTTTGCGAAGATTCGGCACGACATCTAAAACTTTGACAAACTTCTATAGATGTGTAGTGGGGAGTATATTGACTGGCAGCATCACCGCCTGGTATGGAAACACCAATGCCCTTGAATGGAAAATCCTACAAAAAGTAGTGGATACGGCCCAGTCCTTCACAGGTAAAGCCCTTCCCACCACTGAGCACATCTACAAGGAGTGTTCTCGCAGGAAAGTGGCCTCAATAATCAGGGAGTCCACCAGCCAGGACATGCTCTCTTCTCTCTGCGGCCATCAGGAAGAAAGCGCAGGAGCCTCAGAACTCACTCCACCCATTTAGGAACAGTTAACCACCCTTCAAACATCAGGCTCTTGAACCAAACTCAACTTCACTCACCTTCACTTGCCCCATCACTGAATTGTTCCCACAGTCTAGGGACTTACTTTAAAAGACTCATCTCACATTCTCGATATTTATTGTTTATTTATTTATTTTTTTCTTTCTTTTATACTTGCACAATCTGTTGTCTTTTACGTGCTGCTTGTCAGACTTTCATTGATTTTATTACTCTATTATGGATTTATTGAGTATGCCCACAAGAAAATGAATTTCAGGTTTGTATATGGTGACATATATGTACTTTCATAATAAATTTACGTTTTGAATTTTGAACTTCTGCAGCTGTCGCTTGTTCTCTGCGGCATGGCGAAGTTCGTTCTCAGGTAGCAGATTCTGATTTTTAAGATGTACTGCTGAATTTCTTCAGGCTGATTTTGATGTTAATTTTGAAGCATTTTGTTTGGCAAGAGAAATGCTTCAAAGAAAAATAGGGCCAGTATTTACTACTCAATCACTGTTATGAGAATAACTTATTGAGACATTGTTACGTCACTGTTTAAGGATATTACTTTATGCAAGTTGGTTGCCTCATTGCTTACAACTGCAGAATGACAGCATCGTGGTTAGCACAACATTTTACAGTGCTAACCACCCGGGTTCAATTCCCACCACTGTCTGTAAGGGGTTTGTACGCTCTCCCCGAGACCGTGTGGGTTTCCTCTGGGTGCTCTGGTTTCCTCCCACATTCCGAGGATGTATGGGTTAGTAGGCTAATTAGTCACATGGGTGTAACTGAGCGTCACCAGCTCATCTAGCAGAAGTGCTATATGTCTAAATCTAAAATCTAAACTGAAAATACTTTCCAAAAGGATTCAGTTGACTGTTAAACATTCTGCGATATCCTGAGGTCCATGAAGTGTCTTCTAAATAAAGGGTTCTTTTTCCTTTGGGTAAAAGGGCCATATATGTGGCAAGGCAGATGTCTGGCTGTTGTAATCAGACACTGTTTGTTCTAGTTTAGGATAGAAGATTTGGCTACCCATAAATCAGCACTGGAGTCTGTTCCGCAGAAGCAACTGATCTCTCAGGCACTCACGTTTTCACTGTTGTACCAGTACAGGGTGTGGCCCTTCAGGATAAACCAGCAGCGCTTCCACTTCTGGCTCATGAACCTCGTGTGCTCCTTCTTTCTCCAAAGCCAGCCATAGCATTCGCCCAGACCAAGGTCCCTGCAAGAGATCCGTCTACGGCTCAGTGCAGTTGCTACCCCTGTGATCATAGAGAGAGAGAAAAAAAATC
Source organism: Mobula hypostoma (assembly GCF_963921235.1). Lineage (NCBI taxonomy): Eukaryota > Metazoa > Chordata > Chondrichthyes > Myliobatiformes > Myliobatidae > Mobula > Mobula hypostoma. Next base: position 33,995,893 of record NC_086122.1, read on the forward strand.
AGGGACGTTCCTGTTAGAAGACTGACACAACATACTGAACTCTGACCCCGCCAGAACTGTAATGACAGCCACTCCTATTGGCACTATAAAGGACAGGTGAATCTGTGGAAGATAAACTGGTGAGGACAAGGACAGGGGTTTGTCTCTGTGTTCCTTTTCCATCAATTGCAAACCTGGTCTAGCACCAACATCCCAGAATTTCACTAGTCCATTTGTAAGGATGCTTTTGAGGTTCCATTCATCAATAATATTGAGGGTTTGCACCCAGGACACTTTTAGAGTCATAGAAAAGTACAGCACAGAAACATCTACTCAATGCCGAACCATTTAAACTGCCTACTCCCATCGACCTGCACCTGGACCACAGCCATCCACGTACTTATCTTTGCCCTGACAACCTTCAATATACCTTACAACTGTGTTTAGCATGGACGATAATGATCCATCAGTTGAAAGAGATTAATCAGCAAGTGATTATCAGGAAGTCTCCTTCTTACATTTCACCTGAGAGTCTTACATGCTTCTGAAGTCAGAGTCGGCTTCTCGTAATAACCGTCTCCAGAACCTACCCCCATGCTCTCTCTCTAATCTTCCTTCCCTCAGCATCCAAGTTCACAATGGGAAATGTCAGTCTGCTCAATCAGTACCACGATCAGAGTCGGAATCAGGTTTATCATCAGTGGCATGTGCCGTGAAATTTGTTAACCCAGCAGCAGCAGTTCATGCAATATATAATATAGAAGAGAAATAAATAAATCAATTACAATACATGTATATTGAATAGATTAAAAATCGTGCAAGAACAGACTTTTTTAATATAAAGTGAGATAGTGTTCACTGGTTCAATGTCCATTTAGGAATCGGATGGCAGAGGGGAAGAAGCTGTTCCTGAATCACTGAGTGTGTGCCTTCAGTCTTCTGTACCTCCTACCTGATGGTAACAGTGAGAAAAGGGCATGTTCTGGGTGCTGGGGGTCCTTAACAATAGAAGCTGCCTTTCTGAGACACCGCTCCCTGAAGATGTCCTGGGTACTTTGTAGGCTAGTGGCCAAGATGGAGCTGACTAGATTTACAACCCTCCGCAGCTTCTTTTGGTCCAGTGCAGTAGCCTCTCACGCCGCCATACCAGACAGTGATGCAGCCTGTCTGAATGCTCTCCAAGGTATATACTAAATGAATGCTAACATTGCACTTGCTTTCCTTACCACTGACTCAACCTGCACAATTTGCGTTTTCTCAATGACGTGTGCGGTGCTGTACTGTCTGTTCCTGGTTAACAATATCCAACTCATGGACACCCTTAGAAACGAATCAGCTCCCATGGTATTAATAAAGTCAAAAGTCCCAATTATACACTTCTTCCCGAGCAACACACATCAAATGCTGGAGGAACTCAGCAGGTCAGGCAGCATCTATGGGAAAGAGTGAACAGTCGACGTGTTGGGCCAAGACCCTCCATCAGGACTAGAAAGGAAGGGGGAAGATGCCTGAATTAAACAGTGTGGGGGAGGGGAAGGAGGCTACCTGGAAGCTGATAGGTGAAGCCAGGTGTGTGGCAAAGGTCAAGGGGTGGAGAAGAAAGAATCTTGCTCTATTCCCCACTCTGGCCTTTTACGTCTTCTCACCTGCCTATCACCTTCCCGAGTCCCCTCTTCCCTCCTTTTCTCCTATGGTCCACTCTCCTCTTCTATCAGACTCTTTCTTCTCCAGCCCTTGACCTTTCCCATCCACCTGGCTTCACCTCTCACCTTCCAGCCTGTCCTCCTTCCCTTCGCCACACCATTTAATTCAGGCATCTTCCCCCGACCCCCTATCCTCTCAGTCCTGATGGAGGGTCTCAGCCTGAAACATTGACTGTTTACTCTTTCCCCTAGACGCTGTGTGACCTGCTGAGTTCCTCCAGCATTTTGTGTGTGTTGCTCCAGATTTCCAGCATCTGCAGGCTTTTGCACATTTAACATTTATTCCTACAATGGAGGATCTAGTTTCCTCTCTCTCCTTCCGTCTCAGGTAATTGTTCTTTCTTATCATTTTTATGTGCTGTTGACGCCATTCGTTGCAATACTGTGCAGGTGAGGTTACCATCTTGAGAAATTTTTGTGTATTTTTTGATTTATGGATGTCTGTAGAAATGGAACTAGTAGTTACCTGGAGACAGCCTGTAGCATGGTTAGGCAGTACAGCCAACACCACAAGAGGGAGTCCATCATCCACCATTTTGGGTTTCCTTACAATTAAGTACAGTGTTGTCAAGGGTGGCTGAGTTCATGGGCTCTTTTTCCTGAATTAGTGACATGGGTTAAAGTTCTAGGTGTTAAGAGCTTCAGAAGGAAAAAAATAACTTTTACTCACCCTTTTTCTTCCTTCTGTTGCGTAATTGGACCTGAAACAAATTACATTTATGAAAACAGTTGCAACAGCCTTGATTGTGATATATCAACTCGAAAGTGCTGCACCGGGTCACTAGCATTCCCAGTTGTACAGCTGATAGATTTTTTTACCCCTTGCCTCAGTTTCAGATGTATACAGTAATGCGGTGCAGAAGCTACGATAGCCAGTCAATCCCAGGGAGGGCAGCACTGAGCAGATCTGCAGAGGACTCAGTCAGACAGGACATTAACAGCATGAACCACTAATAAGATCACAAGACATGGGAGAAGAATTCAGGTCACCCAGTCCATCGAGTCTGCTCCGCCACTTGATGATGGCTGATCTATTTTCCTTCTCAATTTCACTCTCCTGTCTTCTCCCCATAACCTTTAACACCCTTATACATCAAGAACCTAATCAACCTCTGCTTTAAATATAATCAAATACTTGGGCTCCACAGCAGTCCGTGGAGATGAACTCCCCAGATTCACCACCCTCTGGCTAAAGAAATTCCACCTCATCTCCATTCTAAAGGGATGACCTTCTATTCTGAGGCTGTGTCCTCTGGTCTAGACTCACTCACTATATGAAACATCCTCTCCACTTCCACTCTATCTAGGCCTTTCCATTTTCAATAGGCTCATTCTTTTAAATTCCAATGAGTACAGGCCCCCCCCCCCTATACATTATCCCTTTCATTCCTGGAATCATTCTTGAGAACCTCCTTCGATCCTTTTCAAGGTCAGCAAATCTTTTCTTAGATAAATCTGCTCACAATACTTCAGGTGTGCTCTGACCAATGCTTTATAAAACCTCAGTATTACATGCTTATTTTGCATTCTAGCCCTCTCGAAATGAATGATAACATTCCATTGGCCTTCCTTACCACTGAGTCAACCTGCAAGTTAACCTATAAGGAATCCTACATGAAGACTCCCAAGTCCCTTGCACCTCTGATGTTTGAATTTTCTCCCTGATTGAAAAGTAGGCTGCGCCTTTATTCCTTCTCCCAAAGTGCATGACCACACACTTCCCTACACTATATTCCTTCTGCCACTTCATTGCCCATTCGCCTAATCTGTCCAAGTCCTTCTGCAGCCTCTCTGCTTCCTCAGCACTACCTGCCCCTCCACCTATCTCATATCATCTGCAAACTTGGCCAGAAAGACATTAATTCTGTCATACAAATTATTGACATTGTGAGAAGAAGTGATCCCAATACTGGCCGTTGCAGCTCACTGCTAGTCACCGGCAGCCAACCAGAATAGGCCCCCTTTAGTCCCACTGTTTGCCTCCTACCAGTCAACCAATCTTCTATCCCATCTTTCCTGTAATACAGTGGGCTCCTATTTTGTTAAGCAGCCTCATGTGCAGCACCTAGTCAAAGGCCTTCTGAAAATCCAAGGAAACAACATCCACTGACTCTCCTTGGTCTATTCTGCTGGTTATTTCTTCAAACAATTCCAACAGATTTGAAAGGCAAGATTTCCCCTTAAGGAAACCATGCAGACTTTGCCCCATCTTATCATGTGCCTCCAAGTACCCTGAGACCTCATCCTTAGTAATAGACTCTAACATTTTTCCAACCACTGAAGTCATGCTAACTGGCCTATAATTTCCTTCCTTCTGCCTCCCTCCATTTTGAAAGAGTGTGGTGACATTTGCAATTTTCCAGTCCTCTGGAGCCATCCCAGAACTAGCCATTCCTGAAAAATCATTACTAAAGCCTCCATCTGGGGTGCATTCCATCTGGCCCAGGTGACTTATCAACTTTCAGACCTTTCAGCTTCCGAAACACCTTCTCCTTAGTAATAGCAACGACACTCAACTTCAGTCCCCTGACACTCTTTGCATTTCTAGCATACTGCTAGTGTCTTCCATAGTGAAGACTGATGCAAAATACTCATTAAATTCTTCTGCCATTTCTTTGTCTCCCATTGCTACCTCTCCAGTGTCATTTCCCAGCAGTTTGATGTCTATTTTCGCCTCTCTTTTACTCTTTATATATCTGAAAAAAAAACTTTTGGTACCCCCTTTGATATTACTGGCTAACTTACCTTCATATTTAATCTTTTCTCCCCTTCTGGCTTTTTTAGTTGCCATCTGCTGGTTTTTAAAAGCTTCCCAATCCACTAACTTCCCATTATTTTTTGCTCTATTATATGTCCTCTCTTTTGCTTTTATGCCGTCTTTGACTTCCCTTGTCAGCCACGGTTGTTTTATCCTTCCTTTAGAATACTTCTTCATCTTTGGGATGCACCTATCCTGCATCTTTTGGATTGCACCCAGGAACTCCAGTCATTGCTGATCTGCCGTCATCCCTACTAGTGTCCCCTTCCAATCAACTTTGGCCAGCTCCTCTCTCATGCCTCTGTAGTTCCCCTAAATTCTAAATTCTAAAGGGATTGGACAGCCTAGATGCAGGAAGATTGTTCCCGATGTTGGGGAAGTCCAGAACGAGGGTTCACAGTTTGAGGATAAAGGGGAAGCCTTTTAGGACTGAGATTAGGAAAAACTTCTTCACACAGAGAGTGGTGAATCTGTGGAATTCTCTGCCACAGGAAACAGTTGAGGCCAGTTCATTGGCTATATTTAAGAGGGAGTTAGATATGACCCTTGTGGCTACGGGGATCAGGGGGTATGGAGGGAAGGCTGGTGCAGGGTTCTGAGTTGGATGATCAGCCATGATCATAATAAATGGCGGTGCAGGCTCGAAGGGCCGAATGGCCTACTCCTGCACCTATTTTCTATGTTTCTATGTTTTCTATGTTATTCCACTGTAATATCAGATTTTAGCTTCCCCCTCTCAAACTGCAGTGTGAATTCTATTATGGTTACAGGTGTCTCCCGCTTTTCGAACGTTCGCTTTACGAAACCTCACTGTTATGAAAGACCTACATTAGTACCCTGTTTTCGCTAACAGAAGTTTTTTTCACTGTTACGAAAAAAGCAGCGTGCGAAAAATGGCGACGTGCGGGGAAAAAGTAGCGCGCACCCCGAACAGCCAAGCTCCTCCCCCAGAACTGCATTCTAGCCGCCATTGCTTAAACACATGCTTTATCTCGATTTATTTTGTGCATCCATTGGCAAGATGAGTTCGAAGGTATCGGAGAAGCATAAAAGAGCTCATAAGGGTGTTACACTTAGCTTAAAACTAGACATAATTAACATTTTGATCGTGGTGAACGAAGTAAGGACATTGTCCGTGCGTTGAACTTGCCTGCATCCACCATTCGCACTATTTATACGCAGAGAGAAAAAACCTTGCAAGCTGCTAATGTTACTGTTGGTTCTGCTCGTAGCAAAGTGGTCTCTCTTACTCGGCATCCAGTAATGGATAAAATGGAAAGTCTATTGCTTGAGTGGATTGATGGGTGTACAAAACGTGGTGTTCCTTTAAGTTATCTTACACTTAAGGAGATATCAGTCAGCTTTTTTAATCTGAAACAGAAAGCACTGGCTGAAAGTGGAATTTAAAGGTAGTCACGGGTGGTTTGATCGGTTTCTGAGGCGAGGGCAGCTTCATAGTTTAACGTTTACTGGACAGAGTGCTTCGGCTGATACTGAAGCTGCTGAAGGTTTCCCAGCAGAACTAAAGAAAATATTTACAGAAGGTGGTTATTCATATAAGCAAGTGTTTAACTGTGACGAAACTGCAATTTATTAGAAAAAAATGCTGAGTAAGACATTTATTTTGAAGGAAGAAAAGCAGGCTAAGGGACACAAGGCATCGAAGGACAGGTTTATCCTAATGCCTATTATTAACGCCACTAAGCCTCTACTAGTGTACCATTCAGAAAATCCGAGGACACTTAAAGGCGTTGATAAGAAAACACTTCCCGTTGTGTTCCGTTCACATCCAAGCAGTTGGAACACCCAAGTGCTTTTTTCTGAGTACATGAGCAGATACGTTAGTCCTTCTGTTGAAAAATACTGTAGAGAAAATAACCTCGATAATAGGTGTCTTGTGATTGTCGATAATTGTGCTGCTCATCCGCCTGGCATTACCGAGTATGGCGGTAACATTCGTGTTGTGTTCTTACCGCTGAATACGACGTTGTTGCTGCAGCCGTGCGACCAAGGCCTAATAGCCACAATTAAGGCTTACTATACGCAAAATGTGATGCGTTTTATTGTAAGTGCTATTGACAGAGAGGGCAACTCCGGAGCACCTTGGCGAGAGATCTGGAAAGATTACAATATTAAACTGGCAATCGCCAACATTGGAGATGCTTTCGATAGGCTAACAGTCTCGCTGAGAAATGGCGTTTGGAGGAAACTATGTCCCGAAGCAGTGAACGACTTTAAAGGCTTCGAACCATCAACAATAAATACGACAATAGTGAGCTTGGCTAAGGAGGCTGGGTTTGTGGAAGTTGACGAAGATGATGTTGAAGAGGTTTTGGCATCCCATGACCAAGAATTGACAGATGAAGAGCTGATGCAATTGCAAGAGGAAAGGATAACAATCGAAACCGAACGCAGTAGCGAAAATGAAGTCGTCCAGGGACTGAACGTGAAGCAGTTGCGTGAGATTTTCGCTGCGATTGATAGCGCTGCAATGATTGCAGAAAAGTATGACTTTAATTTTGAAAGGGCATGTAGGTTTAGGGCAGGTTGCAGTATGTTTTGAGTGCTTACAAAGAACTGTATGATCTAAAAATGCGCGAGGCTCAGCAGTCAAGTATACTGTCGTTTTTCAAGCCTTGCACATCAGCCATAGCAGATGACGAACCTTGAACTTCGACATTGAGGCAGGCAGACATAGAAGAAGATGGCTTGGCTGCCCTATTGGAAATGGACTACGATGAGATGACACCCCAGTCTCCTCTACCTCCCACCATCCCAATTTCCGATGACTCAGCCTATCCCGATCCCGATTCCCGTAAGTGAAACTACAGTGTACATACATTATTTCTACTTTATATAGGTTGTGTATTTTTGTGTTTAGTATGATTTGTTATTTGGTTTGATTTGGCAGCCTCATAGCTTAAAGGTTACTGGAGAGAGTGCTTCTGCTGACAGCGCCTGTGTTGACAGTGCCTTCCGCCGAGAGCGCATGCGTGAGATTTTTGCTGCGCTAGACTGTGCTTCAATGATTGCAAAAAGTATTTCTACTTTATATAGGCTGTGTATTTATCATATCATTCCTGCTTTTACTATATGTTACTGTTATTTTAGGTTTTATGTGTTATTTGGCATGATTTGGTAGGTTATTTTTTGGGTCTGGAAACGCTCAAAAATTTTTCCCATATTAATAAATGGTAATTGCTTCTTCACTTTACGACATTTTGGCTTACGAACCATTTCAGTGGAACGCTCTACCTTCAAATGGCGGGGAAAACCTGTACTTGTTCTTAAGTTAAGATCACTTACCTTCAGCTGCCTAATCAAATCCGGTTCATTACACACACAGCACCCAGTCCAGAACTGCCTTTCCCCTAGTGGGCTCATAGGAGCAGAATTTAGTTCATTCAGCCCCTTCAGCCTGCTCCACTATTCGATCAGGACCCATTTATTTTCCCCCTCAAACCCATTCTCCTGCTGTCTCCCCGTAACTTCAACGCCCTTACAAATCAAGAACTTATCAAGAACTTTATAAGCAGAGGAGAAGATGGCGGCGCAACGCAGCGCACGTAGCCTCTCCGGTGAAATGATATCGTATTTGTAAGTAGGACGCCATGCACAATCCTGATTTGATGGAGACGGACATGAGAAGCAGAGGAACACCTGGAGAAATTTCTGAAATGCCTGGTTCACTGCTGCTGCTACTGTGCGATCGAGAATCTCCGGAGGGAAGGCCCCAACATCCCCGGCTTTGCCTGCTGCTGGCGACCGAGGCTGAGGTTGAAGCGTTCGGCAGAGATGGTGCTCGGTACTCAGTGTCGGAGGGCTGATCAGAGCTCGAAGTTTTCGGACGACTCAGAGTCGGACTGTGGTCAGGCATGGCAGGGAGAGTTTTCTTCCTTCTCCCATCTGCGTGAGATGTGGGACTTTCGAGAGACTTTGAACTTTTCTTACTGTGCCCATGGCCTGTTCTTCATCAAGTTATGGTATTGTTGCACTGTTGTAACTATACGTTATAATTATGTGGTTTTGTTACTTTTTCAGTCTTGGTCTGTCCTGTGTTTCTGTGATATCACACCGGAGGAATATTGTATCATTTCTTAATGCATGCATTACTAAATGACAATAAAAGAGGACTGCGTGTCCTCATAATCTAAAAAAACTATACCCAGCCTCCACAGCAGTCTGTGACAATCATTTCCACAGATTCATCAGCCTCTGACTTCAGAAATTTCCCCTCATCTCTGTTCTGCAGAGACGCCCTTCTATTCTACACTCTCCCCCTGCTGGAAACATCCTCTCCACATCCACTCTATCCAGGCCTTTCAATATTTGATATGCATCAATGAGAGGATTCCACCTCCCCACACCCCCTCATTCTTCTAAACCCCAGCAATGGAGGCCCAGAGCCACCAAAAGCTCCTCGTGTGTACACCCTTTCTTTTCTGGAATCACTCCTGTAAACCTGTGGAAGTCATTAATAGAAAGGAAGGTGAGGTAAGTGGCTGGACTACCTACAAATTTGAGGGGGTTACAGTACTATATAAATCAGAAGTATTCAGGAAAGAGTGATTTGAATCTCAAACTCCATAAAGTTTTTCCTCTAGATAAAAGTACGACGAACTGTACTTTAGAAGAGTGGGTGAGCACATCTCCATTCTCATTCAGAATGATTTGTATTATCCAAAACAAAATGGTCTATTTGTTTGACATTGCATTCATCCCCTTAAAAGTTCACTTCATCAAACAACAAGATACTGTGGCTACAATTACACCGGAATAATTCAGCTTTTGTGTTATTGGTGCTGCATTACATTTCAGTTCAGTCCTGGATCTTTTCCAGGTCCTGCTGCATGTAGACATGAACTGCTTTTTGCAATGAACTGCAAGTGGGACGATCGAAAAACATCGCCATTTCTAGGAATTCTTGATGTTGGCATTGGGTAATACCCCAATGTTGAGCTTTTTCATAATTTTCCATAAGGCAAGTTCCATTTTGGTTGACCTACCCAAGTTTCTACCCAAAATCTCACAGTACTGGGCAAGTCAAACCAGAGCAGGATTTATTCTTTGAATCGTAGGGCAATAGGGAGTGCAATGGAACAGCGAGACTTAGGAGTACAAGTGCAAAAATCATTGAAGACAACATCGCAGGTAGACAGGGTAGTGGAAAAGGTGCTTAGAAGGTTGGTCTTCATTAGTCAGGGCAGGATCGCTCTGCTGCCGGAGAGGGGAGCCTGTGTGGCTGTGACTGTGCCCACAGGATGTTACCAAGGTTTTCTGCATTGATAGATATGGATATGGACTATGGAAAATTGTCTGTTTTTCAGTCTTATAGTTTATAAAAAAAATTTCTATGTTTTCGCTCATTCTTTCATGATTTTTTTGTGCGAGAAGGAGGAGTTAGAGGGCGATGTTTTTGTGTTTCGTGCGGGGGAGGTGGGGTTTGAGGGTTGATGATCGTGTTACTGTTCCTTTTGGTGCGGTGGGGGGGATTAGTTTGCTGTTTCTCTCTGGACTGACTTCCACGTTTTTTCTTGGTTTCGTAGTTATCTGGAGAAGGAGAATCTCAGCGTTGTATACTGCATATATACTTTGATAATAATTGAACCTTTCGACCAAGTATTGGAGTTGGAGCATTTAAATGCTGATGTACACGTTACTGGTTATAGCACACTGCACTAGAAGTACAGACTTGGTCACACTATTGTAGGAAAGGCATGGTTAACTTGGAAAGAGTGCAGAAATGATTTATGAGGATGTTACCAGGACTAGATGACTTGAATTATAGGGAGAGATTGGCCAGGATAGATGTTTATTCCTTGGAATGAGGGACAACCACACACAAGTGTTTAAAATCACAAGAGGCCAAGATAAGATGGACAGTAACAGTCTTTTCTCCAGGGGATAGATTTAGGGTGAGAGAAGAAAAATTTAAAAGGAAACTGAGGAGGCAACTTTTTCACGCAGAGGATGATGAGAATTTGGAATGATCTGACAAAGCAGATATGATAGTAACATTTGAGAAACATTTGGGTAGGTACTTGGAGGGGAGGGGACTAGAGGGACACAGGATAAATGTAAGAAACTGGGACTAGCTGGTGGATAAGATGGTTGGCATGGAGATTGTGGGCTGAAGGGCCTGTGCTCTCTAAATAATAAGACCATAAGATATAGAACCAGTCGGCCCATCGAGTCTGCTCCACCATTTCACCATGGCCGATCCATTTTCCCTGTCAGCCCTAATCTCCTGCCTTCTCCCCGTATCCCTTCACGGCCCTGATGCCTCAGGAGAAGCTGGTACTCACTGATCTCGCATCATCTGCTAATGGTGATGTTGCCATTGCTTCTTGCTTGCGATCGTATTTCATTCTATCCTCAACTTTATGAGGATCTGTCATCCCTGGAGACGGGGAAGCTGGTGGATCACCAGAAACAAACTGCTCTTTTTCATCAGATATTTGACTTGCTACCTCCATGTGCTCATCTGCAAAACCAAAACACAGCGTGTAAATAACAGAGAAAGCACGCTCAGACCTGCTGCACTACATGATCAAATACATACTCCATTACATAAATTACTGAAGTTCTCACGGAAGAGGTTGTATGGAACAGGAGAGATATGCTCTGCAATGCCATTCTGCAATACTTATTAGGGCCAAGTCGTTAAAGAGCCAAAGTTAAATTTATTATCAAATGAAAAGGTTCACGTACAGGGAGGTGCAATAAAATACTCATAGCAGCACAAGAAATATATATCATGCACATTTTTTATGACAAAGAACACAATTAGAACAAAAAAATATATTTTATTGCAAAGCTGTTATAGTTTTGCTAAGCTCTAGTGATTAGGATTGTGGTAATTGGTTCATAAACGGAAAGGCTAAAGGGAAGGAGCAGTTATTGAACCTGGTGGTGTGGGACTTCAGGCTTCTGTATGTCCTGCCTGATGGGAGCTACCTGAATGGACGATTTTTGATGATGGATGTTGCCTTCCTGAGGCAGCACCTCTTGTATATAATACTGATGGCAATGACATCCCTGCATGATGTGTACAACATTCCTATGTCTTTGTCTGGGAGGTGGATTGGAGACACGTCTCTACCAAAGGAGGTGTGAGGATCTCCTTCCCTCCACTGGCCTGCAGATCACCCTTTGAGCGAGGTGCGACACTTGCTTAGCCTCCCGCCTCACCCCATCCCCACTGATCAGGGCCACGTGAAGCCAAGAGAGCCAGTTGTATGAGCAGCTGGTGCACAACACAAGTCCTGGTTATGCGACCACTGACGCCAGGCAGACAATCACTGAAGGATATTGATAATGGCTGAGGTCACCCCTCTTGAGACACTGCCCAAAAGGTGGCAATGGCAAACCACTTCTGTAGAAAAATTTGCCAAGAACAATCATGGTTAAAGACCATGATTGCCCACGTCATACGGCACAGCAAATTATGAGCGAAGGGTACCGTTTTTAAAACCTGTCTAATGCTGCCTTTACTGGGAAACAAGGATTCATTTGATAGTAATTATAGTTGAAGGAGCAGCTTCAATATTTCAGGTACATATGCAGCACAGTCTCAAGGTCAGAGAATAAAATAAGCTTTTCCTTTTACAAGCAACACACAAAAGTTGCTGGTGAACGCAGCAGGCCAGGCAGCATCTCAGGGAAGAGGTACAATCGACGTTTCAGGCTGAGACCCTTCGTCAGGACTAACTGAAAGAAGAGATAGTAAGAGATTTGGAAGTGGGAGGGGGAGGGGGAGATCCAAAATGATAGGAGAAGACAGGAGTGGGAGGGATGGAGCCAAGAGCTGGACAGGTGATTGGTAAAAGTTGATTCATTCCCATCTGTTATTTATTTATTTTTTATTATTAATTTTTTTCTCTCTCCTTTTTCTCCCTCTGTCCCTCTCACTATACTCCTTGCCCATCCTCTGGTTTTTTTCCCCCCTCCCCCTTGTCTTTCTCCCTGGGCCTCCTGTCCCATGATCGTCTCATATCCCTGTTATCAATCAACTGTCCAGCTCTCGGCTCCATCCCTCCCCCTCCTGTCTTCTCCTATCATTTTGGATCTCCCCCTCCCCCTCCCACTTTCAAATCTCTTACTAACTCTTCCTTCAGTTAGTCCTGACGAAGGGTCTCGGCCCGAAACGTCGACTGTACCTCTTCCTAGAGATGCTGCCTGGCCTGCTGCGTTCACCAGCAACTTTGATGTGTGTTGCTTGAATTTCCAGCATCTGCAGAATTCCTGTTGTTGTGTTTTCCTTTTACAACGTTGGCACATTAATATCAGAATTGTAAAGATTGTACATTAATTGAAATATATCTACCTGTGGTAATATTTTCACTTTTGGCAATTAGGGGAAGGTGAAAGTCTACTCGTACACAGTGGTCACACAGACCACGTACAGAGTGGGTGCTCCGAGAAAGATGATCGCCTGTATTGATGCATTGTACACGGAAGGGTGAATGAAGCAAACAAAAACAGTCAAGTAATCTTCAGGAAAAGATAACAGGTCCATATGAAAGACCTCAGCTAGCAATATTTATTTACCTAACACTACATTTTAATATCCTATATCTACAGGTCACTTCAGCGCTTATTGACGTCCGGAAAGTATTATTCAATTTGTTCAGATGTGAACAAAAACAACAAATATAAAGAGGAAGTTGTTTTCCTACAACTGTTGTCTCTTGAAAGGTAGCTTTGAAAGGGTTTAATTAGTCTTGAGTGGCTTTGCAGGGTTTTTGTTATATATCCCTGCACTTCAGCAAATCTACAAGGTTAGCAAATAAAGTGAATCAATCAAGCGTGACAAACACTTTGGAAATATGAGCAATTAAAGAAAAACTGTGCATGCACATCAGATCCAAGATTGTCAATGATATGATATATTTTACACTGCGCTTTGACATTGTGCATATAGTTAATACACTTTAAACACAGGACTTTTATATCTCAGCAAGCCACAGCATGTCAACAGAGAAAGGATTAGAAACTGTACTCTGCCTGATAAAGGTGCTTTTGAGAAGTGCTATTTGGTGGACTCACGCCAAATTAGTGAATGGTGCCTTAATCATTGCCCAAAAATGCCTTTCATCTGTTAGTTCTTCCCTTTAGAGAAAGGATTGGGGAAAGGGCTTGGTGAGGTGGCTAAGGACTTGGCGGAGGGAAACACAAAGACAAATACTTGATAAACAGTCAGCATCTTTGACTTCCTGATAACAAACCAGGTGAGATCAAGCATCTTTAGCAGGCTTCATGGTAGCGCAGTGGTTAGCGCGATGCTATTACAGCTCACGACATCCCAGAGCTCACCGTTCAATTCCACTGTCCTCTGAGAGGAGGGTGTACCTCCACCCTGTGGAATATGTGGGTTCTCTCCGAGAGCACCAGTTTCTTCCCACAGCCCAACCATGTACCAGTTAGTAGGTTAATTGGTCATTGTAAACTGGGCTAGGGTTAAGTAGGTGGGCTGCTGGGCTCCTGGGCTCGTTGGGCTGGACGGCCCTTGTCTGTGGTGTTATCTCTAAATAAAATGAATAAATAAATGAATAAAACAATTGTTGAAGCAGGCCTCAGCTCCTTAGCAAAGCTTGCTTCGGCATGTGAGGCCTTTTGTAAGAGTGACGTGCACAAAAGAACAGAGTGAAATAATGCTTTTAAGGAACAAATAAACAAAGGAGATTAAAAAAAATAAAGGAGGCTTTCATGTAAAAACACGGAGACAGTGATTTAATGCGTGAAACTGGTCTGCCATTCAATGTGATCATAGATGGTCTATGAACAAATTTCTCCTTGCCCTATGCTTTTCTCTTTCAATATTTTTATTAATATTGTATAAATTTCATAAATACAAATACAAAATTCATAAGGATACAAGTAATATGAATTACATTACATTTAAATCACAGTAATATGATCACAGTATCCCATATTCCAAATCAATCATGTAGAAAAAAAAGATTGAATTATTAAATGAAATAAAATAAAATAATAGTATTTTATTTAAAGAAAATGTACCCCCACTACCAAAATGAGCTGGTTGCTAAAAATAAGAGGAGAAAAAAAATACCTGACCATATAATATTATAATAATAATGGCTCAAATCCATACTTTAATAACAGTTCAATGATTATGAAAATAACTCAGAGAGGGTCCCCATAACATTAGAAAATCATGTTTAGAATCAGAAATCAACAATGAATCCTCTCTAGATCAAGGCACAATATAACATCAGATAGCCATTGAACATGAGTGGTCAGGACGGCCTCCTTTCACTTGAGCAAGATTGCCCTCCTGGCCGTAAGAGACATAAAGGCCAATATCGGCAAATTAGATGGCTTCAGTTTTGTAGCACTATCCTCAACAATACCAAACATGACAGTCGAAGGATTGGGCTTAAAACTAACATTGAAAAGCCCTATGCTTTATGTTGTATGCTTTTTAATAATTTTGGTTAACAAAAACTAACATAATTTGATTGAAAACACGAGAAATTCTGCAAATGCTAGAAATCCAAAACAACACACACAAAATGCAGGAGGAACTCAGCAGATCAAGCACCAACTATGGAAATGAACAAACAGTCGACGTTTCAGGCTGAGACCTTTCCTCAGGAAGGACTGAATATTCATAACCAGCCTAACCTCAGTTGTCTTTAGGAGAAGCCAGTGTTTGTATTTGGAGGCTTTGTAATAACAGGACCCCTGAAAAAATATCGCTCTAATTTTTAAGTTACAGCCACAAGTCCTTGACTCCTGGACCAAATGGAAATAGTTTTCTCTGTTGTGAGAGTAAGAAGGCAGCAGGAGGGGAGGAAGAAGTACGAGGTAGTGGGTGAAAGGTGAAGTTGGGAGAGCAGGAGGAGTGAAGTGAAGAGCTGGGAAGTCGATTGGTGCAAGAGATAAAGAGTTGGAGGAGGGGGAATCTGATAGGAGAGGATAGAGGGCCATGGAGAAAAGGGAAGAGGGAAGAGCGCCAGAAGGAGGTGATGGGCAGGTAAGGTGATATGGTGAGGGAGAGAGAGGGAGGAGGGGGGAGAGAGGGAGAGAGGGGGAGAGGGGGGAAGGGAGGAGAGGGGAGGAGAGGGGAGAGGGGAGGGGGGAGAGGGGGAACGGTGAGGGAGAAAGTGAAGCTCTTTACTTCATCCCTCCCCCCCCTCCCGGTTTCACCTATCACCTACTACCTTGTACTTTTTCCTCCCCTCCCCCACCTTCTTACTCTGACTCCTCATCTCTTTTTTTCCAATCCCAATGATAGGTCTTGGCCCGAAATGTCGAGTGCTTACTCTTTTCATAGAGGCTGCCTGGCCCACTGAGTTCCTCCAGCATTTCGTGTGCGTTACTTTGATTTCCAGCATCTGCAGATTTTCAATCGTCAATAAAGACAGGCTGGATTTAAGGTGAGATGTAACAGATGACTGAGTATACACACCCTGAAAGAGCAGTAGACACAAATTTAGTACAATTCTGCAAAAAGTAATTCCATTATATACTTGAAAAGCTGAAATGTGCAGGGCTACGAGAAAGGGCAGAGGAGTGGGAGTAATTGTAAAGAACCATCAAAGGCATGATAGATTAAATTGCCTCCGTACAAAACCCTTTTATGAATCATTGACTGTCAGAGTCTTTGGCCCACCTAACTTCATCTGCCTTTTGAGGGCTTTCCCTTTGATCACAAGGCCAGGACTGATGTGCTACCTGCACGCGGTTCAACACTCCCATTGACAACCGGAAAGCAGCCTCCTCAAGCTTGCAGCAAAAGTTAAATAATATTCTACTCAGCCTAACGAGCAACAGATACCTGTCAGAGTCCACAAGTACCATTCTCACAACTCCTTAAGTATTAAAATAGCTATGAGAATAAAGAACTAAGGAGCTGGTTACTGACTACAGAGGGATGAAATCGGGAGCTCCATAAGCTAGTCCTCCTTAGTGGATTAGAGCTGGAGAAAGTAAGAAACTTTAAATTCCTTTGCATTATCCTATCAGAGGACCTGTCCTAGGACCAGCACATAGGTGCCATTTCAAAGAGATCACAGCAGTGGTATGGAGAGCACAGCCTGGTATGGAAACGCCAAGAGTGAAACTGCCTACAAAAAGTAGTAGATATAGCCCAACCCATCACAGAAAAAGCATTTCCCTCCGCTGAACACATCTACAAGGAACACTGTCGCAAAGAAACAGCATCCACCACTTAGGACATGCTCCCTTCTTGCTGCTGCATCGGGAAGGAGATACAGGAGCCTTAGCTCCCACACTATTTATTTGAGTTACTGTCACCTTCTTGTCAGCTTGAACCAGTCTGGCCATTCTCCTCCGACCCCCCTCACTAACAAGACATTTTCGCCCATCGAACTGTCACTTACCAGATGTTTTCTGTTTTTTGAACCATTCTGCCTAAACTCTAGAGATTGTTATGCATGTTCTGAGATACTCAAACCACCCCATCTGGCACCAATAATCACTCCACAGTCAAAATCCCTTAGATCACATTTCTTATCCATTCTGATGCTCGGTCTGAACAACTGAACCGCTCGACCATGTCTGCATGCTTTTATACATTGAATTACTGCCTGACGATTGGCTGATTAGATATTTACATAACAGGCAGGTATACCTAATAAAGTGGCCAATGAGTATATGTTGGAGCTTTATAAAAATCTGGTTTAGCTGTATCTGGAGTATTGCAACACCATGTCTACACTCTTTCCTCATACCCAATGATGTCATTTGTACCTTGAAATCTTTACTAAAATATATTCAGTGTCTTTTATGGCCGAGAGTTCCACAGGTTCCCAACCCTCTGAAGAAAGGAATTTTTCCTCACCCCAGTCCTTAGGGAACAAACCTTTGTTCTAGACCACATTTGACTCTTATAATCGATCTCTTATCTTTCAACGAACCTATTCTGCTCAAATCTATTCTGTTCAAACCTATTCTGCTCAAATCCACCTATTCTGCTCAAATCTGTATCGAACTCCATCAGTTCCAAATAGTGATCACTGTGTTTAAAACTTTCCTCAGATCTCTGTTGTTCTGAGATCTTTTAAAACTCTCTCTGATGCAGAGTACTGCCTTACAAGATATGTGGTCAAGAGCAAAATCAACACTTTGCTATGAGAAAAACCATGCTACAAGATCTGAAACACAAGACTCCATCTATCAAAAGAGCTACCCAAGTATCCACAATAATTATGATGCAGCATTAGAAAACACTGGTTAGGCCACACCTGGAATATTGCATTTGATTCTGGTCGGCCCGTTATAGTAAAGATGTGGAGGGTTTGGAGGGAATTTAATGAGATCTGATCTATATCCTGCTATATTCCTTGGCAATTTTCTAGACTGGGGTTCCCAATTTGGCATCGATGGACCCTTTAGTTAACAGTAGGAGTCCATGGCATAAAAAAAGGTTGGGAACCCCTGGTCTAGACTATCAACAGCACCACCAACTCTCAGATTGTCTGCGAAATTACTACCCACATTTGTATCCAAGTTATTTATTTATATAGCAAGAAGGTTCAGAAGAGGTTTACCAAGATGCCACATGGATTAGAGGGCATGTGCTACAAGGAGAGATTGGACAGAATTTGATTGTTTCCTTTGGAGTGGAAGAGGATGAATGGAGTCCCTACAGAAGTTCATAAGATTATAGAGTGGACAGTTGGTATATTTTTCCAGGGTTGAAATGTCCAGTACTGGAGAGCATGCATTAAGCCAAGAGGGGGCTAAGCTCAAAGGAGATGTCTGTGCTTTCTAACACAGGGAATGGTGTCTGCCTTGAATGGACGGCCAAGGGTGGTAGTGGAGGCAAATACGATAGAGGTATTTAAAATTCTCTTACGTAGGCTCTTGAAAGTGCACAGAATGGAGGGGTATGGACATTGCCCAGGCAGAAGAGGTTAGTTTAGTTAGGTGTTTAATTACTGGTGAGTAAGTTTGGCACAATATTGTGTGCCAAACGGCCTGTTCTTACGTTCTGTATCTCAAAAGCACATCACACAAACCAATCTTCCATCCGTGGACTCACTTTACACTGCACACTGTCAGAGCAGTGCTGCCAGGATAATCAAGGACACGACCCACCCAGCCAACACACTTTTCGTCCCTCTTCCCTCCGGGAGAAGGCTCAGGAGCTTGAAGACTCGTACGGCCAGATTTGGGAACAGCTTCTTTCCAACTGTGATAAGAGTGCTGAACGGATCCTGACCCGGATCTGGGCCATACCCTCCAAATATCCGGACCTGCCTCTCGGTTTTTTTGCACTACCTTACTTTCCATTTTTCTATTTTCTATTTATGATTTATAATTTAAATTTTTAATATCTACTAATTTTAACTATTTTAATATTTTTAATATTTAATATTTGTAATCCAGGGAGTGTGAAGCGCAGAATCAAATATCGCTGTGATGATTGTACGTTCTAGTACCAACTGTTTGGTGACAATAAAGTATAAAGTATAAGTAACACTGAGGTTAAATGAACATTGTAGACATTGTGTCTAAATTCTCTGAAAAAGTCAATGGCCAGATTATACTGGAAGTATCGCATTAAATTAGTTACCATGTAGCAACCATAATTATAAAATCTTTATAAGCAGTGTAACAAGGCAACAAAATAGAATGTAATTTCCTGGATTCATGATCCAGAGATAAATCTAGAAAAAAAAATGTTTTCATGTACTACCAGGTTGTCACAACAAAACTAATCTGGTTTACCACCGCCTGTAGGAAAGTTGTTGTCTCAGTAGCTTGGACCATTCAGGACTGTCACCGGAGAAGGCCAAGCAAGGCACTCAGTTATATCAATAATTTTATCAGCAACTACTTCACCAACAACTTCTCAAGGGTAATTGGAGACGGATAATTAATGCTGCCCTTGCCATTGATGCCATATCTCATGAATGAACAAAAAGTAACATTTATTCCATTGCTTTCCATTAATTACCATGGTAACAAGAATGGAGTTTATGTATTCAAATTATGATATCGATATACAGAAGTTTCTTTTAAAGAATGCATTAACTGTATGACTCACCGTTTCTAAGCGACCCAAACCACAATCTTTTCAGCTAACAAAATTTCAGTTGCTCAGACTGTGCAGAAGTTTGTCTATGCCACTTTTGCACTCATTGCCAGTGTAGTCAGCTGGCTGTAGGCCTCGCATGCTTTGCAGTTCAGAATCTAATTTTACAGCATGCTGCAAACACGCCCGCAGGTCACTCTAAAGGCTGGACGTCTCCTCTCATTGTGTGCATGCATCTGTGTGTAGATGTACGGTACTGTGCAAGATTCTTACCCTTCAGATCCATTTTAAACCTCTTCCTTCCCTACCATGGGACATCCCTACCATGCAAAAGAGAGTCTGGCTCTCCACCTTATTAATGCCTCTCAATTATATAAAGTATTGCGCAAAAGTCTTGGGTATTTTATATATATATATACACACACACACATACACCTAGGGTATCTACGACTTTGGCACAGTACTGTATTTGTCAACACGGAGCAGAAAACAAATTTATAAATCCAGCAGGAGAAAGGGATCTTGGGAATGTTGAGGGTGGAGCATTGTGGGAGGGGTGTGGGACAGAAGGCAGAGGAGTGCCAGGGTGGGGTGGGGGTGACATGGGTGCAGACACACCCAGCCCTAAGACACCAGGCAAGGTGATTTGATTCCAAACAACTGGTTTATTGATCATTACAGAATGTCTCCCTGGTGCTTCCTGCTCCCTTCCCCTTTTCCCAATCATGATTCTCCCCTCCCTGCCCCCTTCCCACCCTCAGTCCACAATAGAGACCCTTATCAGAATCAGATTTATCATCACGCACATATGTCATGAAATCTGTTTTTTTTTGCAGCAGTACAGTGCAATACATAAAATTACTACAGTGCTGTGCAGAAGTCTTAGACACCAGCTATACATACTATATGTGCCTAGGACTTTTGCCCAGTACTGTACAAGAACTCATCCTTACCCTTGTTGTGGGTCATTTCTGGCTGCAAGCAATCTCCTTCTCCAGCTTCAATCACAGACTCAGTTTTGGGGCCAGAGTCAGTCTGCACAGACTGAAACTCATTCATGTGGAGTGTGTTGGTTTCAGAAGCACTGAAGTCATCCTGTGCAACCTGCTGGACCCCCATCTTATCCTCTCTCTGAGAATAACTGGAATTGAAAAAAAAAAAGAAAATTGTTTTTGCTGCCTCTGCTGTAATTTTGGATAGTTACCTTCTGTATGGCCATGCTCTCCGCAGTTATTTTAAGGAACATGAAGCAACTTGGGCTTTTTAATCTCACTGGGAGAAAACATTTAGTTGGAAGGCTGCCGGCACTGAATATGAGATCATGCAATCAAACAGCAAGGAAGCTCCGAGGTGCTTATTGGGCCTTTCACTGTGTTTTAAGATAAACTGGAGTTGGTAATGCAGAATACTGCAAGTCCGGTTCACTGGTTTATTGGTGAGACTGATGGCGGGGGAGCCGTGCAGCCTCCGTTGTAGCGCAGACTAGGCGGTGTTGCCTGTCGCAGCTGGTTCAGAGAAGGAACGCTGGGGGAAGTGTGGCGCAGCATCCATACCGCGCTGGGGCTGGCCTCTCCCATCAGTGCTGCCTTCCAACGTTCGCTCGGTGGAAGACGGGACAGATTGCGTTCGACTGCAGACTGCTGCAGGCCTTTCCTTGCTGACAACAGCCACAGATTCATGGACTTGGGTTATATTTTGCGTGACTGTATGTTGACTGCTGTCTTATATGTGCTACGTGTGCTTTGTGCCGTGTATGACTGTTGGTATTGTGTTTTGCACCTTGGCCTCGGAGGAATGCTGTTTCGTTTGGCGGTATTCATGTATGGTTGAACGATAATTAGCTTTGAACATAAGCTTGAGCTTGAATGAGAGCCTTCACTTGGATATTAATGCACCCAGGACTAGGATTGAAATGGCCCGCCAGAACACAATAAGACCATTAGATACACAAGCAGAATTAGGCCATTTGGCCCATCTAGTCTGCTCCATCATTTCATCATGGCTGATCCATTTTCCCCCTCAGCCCCAGTCTCCTGTTTTCTCCCCGTATCCCTTCATTCCCTGACCAATCAAGAATCAATCAACCTCTGTCTTAAATATACTCAATGACTTGGCCTCCACGGCTGCCTGTGGCAACAAATTCCACAGAGTCACCAACCACTGACTAAAGACATTCTTCCTCATCTCCATTCTAAATCTGTGTCACTCTATTCTGAGTCTGGTTTTAGACTCTCTCACCATAGGAAACATCTTCTCCAGATACGCTCTATCAAGGCCTTTCAACATTTGATAGATAGTAGTCAACAGCTACATGTGGTGGATGGGCGCGATACCAGTTGGTGTCTTGCTTGCGGGTCAATCAAAGATGCTGCACCATAAACATTGTCTGTGTCTGATTCTGCATTTCTATATATTCATATTGATCATGTAAAATCCCACTTCAAACAACTGTAAGTGAAAGATCAATTGCAGTCTTGGGCCACCCCTCCCCCCCACAAAACTACACTTGTTAAGAATATTTTATTTTCCTATTACACTGGACAACAAATTTTTTCGAAAGTGTTTCTTCCTCAGAATTTTTTTTGTTTATGATAGACTGCTTGAAGATAAACACAAATATAATTTCAGATTGATAGTGTCATGCAGGAATTTGGAGAAACAAATTGAGTTTTATTGAATATGATACTTTTAATCACGTAATGGTGTTGATGCTTTGCAATAGTTCAACTAAGCTAAAAGTGTTTTATTGATGATTTTAGTTGTAATCAGTGTCTGAGGCTTCTCGCTTTAAGTGTCCAACAATAATCAGCCAGCATTGATAGATTCCACTTGCCCTGACACTGTTTCTCCATAACGGCAATGTCCTGGTGAAACCTTTCACCATGCTCGTCACTGACAGAGCCAAGATGCGCAGGGAAGAAGTCTAAATGGGAATGAATCCTTAGTGACATGTTGCACTACATGGATTTGTGTGCTTGAAGCATGTTGTCCACCAGCTGTACATGGTTTGGTCTCTGGAGTTACCAAGAAAATTTTCAACAACATCCCTGAATGCCTTCCATGTGATTTTCTCTGGTCCCACTAGAAGTTCTTCGAATTACCTGTCACTGATGAATTGTTTGATTTGTGGACCAACAAAAATGCCTTCCCTCATCTTGGCATCAGTTATTCTGACTTGAATTATGAATTGAAATAACAAATACAGGCAATTTCAAATAATGGTGTGTGTTAGAGAAATTTCACAGAGATTTTCGTGATCAGCAGCCCAAGGTCCATAGGGTACACCCAAAAGTATTCAGGAAGCAAAATCTTTGTTGTCCAGAGTAATAGATGGAGAGCTGGTTATTGACATTAAGGTGCTTCAGAGCAGAGACAAGATCTAATGTAACTCATTTAAAGGCAACCAACTAAGCATCACACAGGATTGTAAAAGACCACAATGGCCCATCTAGTCAGCTCTAAACGTCCTTTGTATTGAATGATACTCAATACTACTTAGACTGGCCAGTTGTAAATTTGTCAGTCGCCTTAGTATTGAACCCAACAACTACAGTCAGTCCTAATCAATCTTAGCAGCCTGGAATTTGAAATCTGAACAAAGTTCACTTTTGCAGGAAACCAGTGCGGTAAACCTTACCCATCACATCTCAATCCCAAAGAAAAGTAAATGATACTTACTGCACACATTTATCAGGGAGTACACTGGGATCTGGACATGGTGCTTCTTCCTCTAATAGACTTTCTGGTAACTAGAAGAAAGAACAGATATAGGCAAACCAAATGAATTTTACTTCACTTCCTTCCACATCAACTCTACGTACACATGACTTAGAAATGAAAGTTATTAAAAAAGCCAAAGGGGTAGTTGTGATGTTGACTTTGGATGTAACTCCTTTTACAATATTGACAGTGTGGTACAGTTAAGAAGCAGACCCTTCAGCCCATCACATCTATGATAATCCCAATTGCTGAACTTAATTCCATCTCTCTCAATGCCTTGCTCATTCAAATACTCGAACAGATGCCTCTTAAATGTTACTCCTGTTCCTGCCTCCACCACTACCAGCTCATTCCAGATACTATCAGATCTTTGTATGAAAAATTTACCCCTCAGATCCATTTTAAACGTCTGCCTTTTCACATTGGACCCTACGAAGGGACATCCCTCGCATGGGAAAGAGAGTCTGGCTATCGGCCCTACTCATGCCTCTCATAATCCATCACGGAACCTTGGACCCTCCCTTTGTACCAGGGAATACAGGCCCAGCCTATCCAATCTCTCATTATTTAAAACTCAAGCCCACCAACCCAGGCAACGTTTGATGAATCTTTTCTGCACCCTCTTTAGCTCAATTTCATATCTGGTGACCAACACTGACTGCACACAATATTCCAAGTGTGACCTAAATAGTAATTTGTACAAGTGTAACATACCGTTCTGATTCTTGCACTCAGTGTGTTGGCTGAAGAAGCCTTCTTCACATCCCTGTCAGTACACAGCCACTTCATGGAACAATGTACAGTACTGTGCAAAGGTCTTAGGTACATATATATAGCCAGGGTGCCCAAGACTTTTGCACAGGACTGTATTTGTCAACGTGTGGAGCGCAGAGTAAATTTATAAATCTGGCGGGAGCAAAGGAGGTTGGGAATGGTGAGGGTGGAGTGCCACGGGAGGGGTGTGGGACAGGTGGCAGAGTGTGGCATGGGTGCAGACACACCCAGCCCAGAGATGCCAGGCAAGGTCACGTGGTCACTGACAATTAGCTTATTGGTCATTACAAAATGTCTCTTTAGTGCTTCCTGCTCCCTCTCCTCTCCCTTTCCCTTTTTCCAACCATGATTTCCCACTCCCTGCCCCCTTCCCACTCTCCGTCCATAATAGAGACCCAGATCAGAATCAGATTTATCATCACTCACACATGCCATGATTTTTTTTGCAGCAGCAGTACAGTGCCATATATAAAATTACTACAGTACTGTGCACAAGTGTTAGGTATCCTAGCCATATATATTTGCCTAAGGCTTTTACACAGGACTGTACCTTTACCCCTGGATCTCTCTGTTTAAAGGTTATTAACTGTGTATATCCAGGTCTGATTTTAGTTCCTAAATGCATCACTTTACACTTGTCTGAGTTAAATTCCATCTTCCATCCCATTGCTTACTTCTCAATTCATCTGGATTCTTTTGACGTCTTGGACAACCTTCCTCTCCAGTCATTGTGTAAGGTAATAACCAAAAAGTAGTGGAAGCAAGCATCAGAGAGGTCTTTAATGGGTTTCTAAATCGAGATGCAGCACAGAATAGGCCCTTCTAGCACCCCGAGCCGTGCCACCCAGTAATCCCCCGATTTAACCCGAGCCTAATTAACCTACCATAACCAACTGGGATGACCAATTAACCCACCAAGTGGTGCGTCTTTCGACTGAGGGAGGAAACCGGAGCATCTGGAGACAACATGCAAACTTAATTTACGCAATAAATCAAAGAAACAAGAGGTGCCTGCCCCACTTCCATGTTCACACCCGCCAAGGATGGTAGGAAGACAATTTTTTTTTGGAATTCATGGCTCTAGTTTCCTGCTTGCAGTCTGCTGGATTAGAAAAACATCTCTCAGCCTGTATGGGAAGATGTTCCTTCAGGTGTCTGATCTAAAGTTCTTCTTTATTTACCATTTTCATTCTGGATTGCACTGATTGTTCTTTTTAATAAAAGTTTTATAAATTTGGAATCTATTGTTTATCTCCTATAAACCCTTCCAATGCTGCCACATTCCTTACTGCGTGACATTATAGGGGTGCGGGGAAAGCAAAGGTCATCACCAATGATATTATCCGACTGCAAGATATAGAAGAATTTGTAGGCTCTGCTTCAGATGGGACCAACCTGTGCATTGTAAAGACCCTGGCACCAACTCAGTAGAACACTAACTTTAGACTACCATCAGATACTGAGATTGAAGATTTCACTGTACCTCCAAGATCTATTCTTGTACTGACTTGCAATAGCACTTTTCCATTATGAAAGAACATCTTGAATTTATAGTTATTCCAACTCCACCTCTGGACAACCAATATGTGATAAGTGAGATCCTATGACATGAAACATTGGCTCCATTACCACTGTTACTCTGTCTTGTTTTGGCCGATTTAGCCCAGGAGCAAAAAGATCCTGATTTTGAAATCCAATCACCTAACATTCCTTTTATGTAATCAAAACCCATTTGTTTTTGAAGTGAAACCTGATAGCAGTTTGAGATCATTTGTCATAGCTCCAAAAATAACTGGGCACTTCCTGCCATGAATCCTCTTTGCATTTGTATTATATTAACCCCTCACTAAAGCATCTTCTGGAGAACTATCGGTGAAGTTATTCTGAGTTGTTCTAGTAATGACCATCACTGGTCATTCCCAGGTCAACCTGGTCTTCACGACACAATGCTGAACTGGAACCTGTCTATCTTGGGTAGAGATACCTTGGTAAAGTGCTCCTTCCCTCTGCTAGCCTGCAGGTCACCCTTGGGCAAGGAGTAGCACCTGTTTAGCCCCCCGATCAGCGTCATGTGAAGTCATGGGAGCAGGTGGTGGATGGTCATATGAGCAGCTGGTGCATATCACAAGTCCTGGTTATGTGACACCAGGTAGACAATCTCTGAAGAGTATTGATAATAGCTGGGGTCACCCATCTTGTAAAGACACTGCCCAGAAGAAGGCAATGGCAAACCACTTCTGTAGAAACATTTGCCAAGAACAATCACGGTCACGGAAAGACCATGATCACCCACGTCATATGACACAGCATACAACGAACAAATAGACAAACATTTGCTAAATCCCTTACGTACTTTTGGACCCAACCCTTAAGTAGACGACCCTGATGTCCTTGAATGTTCGTCTTTCACTCTAATCCAATCCTCTCAACCTTCTAAACTCAAGCACACTCTGCTGCCCAAATCCTCAGCCCCAACGACACATCCCTAACACACCATGACCTGAGCACAGGCCCTGCTCATCCTGCCCAGGTACCTGCTCAGGTATAAAAATTGAAACACATCCTGATACAGGGATAATCCAAACCCAAGGCCTACATTTTTTTAAAATCAGATCCTACTTTTGCCAACTCAGCCATTGCCACAAATATAAACATTGCCAGCGTGACTGGAGGTCTGTGACTAGTGGTGGGTCGCAGTGATCGATACTGGGTCTGTTGTTGTTTGTCTTTGATATCAATGATCTGGATGACAATGTGGCTATCTGGATCAGCAAATTTTCAGATGACATCAAGATTGGGGGTGCAGCGGACAGCGAGGAAGACCAACATGGTTTGCAGTGGGATCTGGACCAGCTGGGAAAATGGAATGAAGATTGACAGGTGGAATTTAATGCAGACAGGTGCGAGGTGTTGCACTTTGGTAGGTCCAACCAGGGCAGGTCTTACACAGTGAGTGGCAGGGCACTGAGGAGTGTGGTAGAACAAAAGGATCTGGGAATACAGGTCCATAATTCATTGAAAGTGGCATCGCAGGTGGATAGTGTTGTAAAGCAAGTTTTTGGCACATTGGCCTTCATAAATCAAAGTATTGAGTACAGGAGATGACATGTTATGTTGAAGTTGTATAAGACATTGGTGAGGTCTAATCTGGAGTATTGAGTGCAGTTTTGGTCTCCTACCTACAGGGAAGATGTAAAGAGTACAGAGAATATTTACAAGCATATTGCTTGATCTGGAGGACCCAAGTCATAAGGAAAGAGTGACTAGGTTAGGATTGTATTCTTTAGAATGTAGAAGATTGAGGAGAGATTTGATAGAGGGATACAAAATTACGAGGGGTACAGATAGGGTAAATGCAAACAGACTTTTTCCACTGAGTTCGGGTGGGACTACAACCAGAGGTCATGGGTTAAGGGTGAAAGGTCAACACCAGAGGATATTTTGATTAAGTTAGGGTTAAATCAGAGTTGTTGCAGGACACTGGGCTGGAAGGGCATATTCCATGCTGCATTGCTAAGTAAGTGAATATACAGCTGTTCATTTTATTGAATGTAATTGTTCTCACCTGTGATTGCTGGGGTGTGTGTGGAGACATAATCTCGGAAGCACAAACAGATGGTAAGATTTCAAGGGGCAGCTTTTTCATGACAAGAACCACTTGGCTTGGATTCTCTCGCAGTTTGGCAACCAGGTTCTTCAAAGTCCATCCAACCTAGCAGCAGAGGAAACACGATGAACAGCGTGCGAGGCAAACTTCTCACTGTACGCTGATAAAAATAAACTAATGATTTCAAAGGAAGGATGTGATGCTGAGGCCTTATGAAGCACTGGTGAGGCCCCACTTGGAGTATTGTGAGTAGTTTTGGACCCCTTATCTAAGAAAGAACAGGCTGACATTGGAGAGGGTTCAAAGGAGGTTCATGAAAATGATTCCAGGACTGAGTGGCTTGTCATATGAGCATCATCATTTTTGGCACCAGCAGTGTCGCTGGAGTTGCCAGTCAGCATTGAGCTTAACGTAGGACTGCTTTAGGGACTCCAACCCCGGATATTTCCTTGGGGTTTACTCCCAAAACCTTCCCCATGAGCGGGTACAGCTGCAAAGCAGCAGAGGTTTGAGATCAGAGTTTTCCTTCTCCTGGCTGAGAAGTCAACTACGGCTGATGAGACCCATCTGCCTCGAGCAATCGGTTTTAAGTTGCCAGTAACCTGCCTTTGCCCCTTCTCCTGAGACATCCGATAGTAGCGGGGACACACTGATTCAGAAATAGGATTAGCCAATGCCTATAGTTTCCCACCCGTTACTTTGCATGAGAAATTTAGCAAAGTATTTCAGGGCATGGAAAATATATCTGGACAATTATAGATAATGAAAATTCACAATTGCTGAAAAAAAAAAGATGGAAGTGCAAAACAGATAACCTTAAGCGGAAGTATGAGAACAGCAACGTTAACAAAACAGTACAAGCAAATATAAAATCATTCTTAAATGTTGGATATATATTAACATCCCATCTCTTTTCTGCTCAGTACAACCATAAGTTTGCTGCCGATTCTCAACTCAGAGAAATAAAGGGACGCTGCAGACTGTAACATCGAAACCGCGAGCTGTTTGTCTCCCCTCTTGCTGTGGAAGGAGCGATCCCTCACTGTCCCTGGTTAGTGAGAGAGACAGCCTCTGGCACTCCAAGTGCTGGGCTATGGACTGCACTTTTTGATGGACCTAGATCACGGGCTCTTTGGGGGCTTTACTATCGCCTGCACGGTGGGTTGGTGGGGGTGGCTGATGCTTCCTGCTGGAACAAGTGGGGGAGGGGGCTTTGGAGTTCTAACATTTTCCTGTCATCCAGTCTTTGGGGTTTTTCTTCTGTTTTGTGAATGTCTGCAGAGAGTGAGAATTTCAGGTAGTATATATTCTCTGAAATTAAATGGAACCATTGAACCATTGAAATTGACCTGTCAAAGAAACTCCATTCAGAAATTAATGTTGACTCCATTACCACTTTGGAAAAAAGATGATAGTATTTTCCTTTCAACTAATAAAATTGAGTAATCAAAGAAGGGACCCAGTATCCAAAAATCAGGACTTTTCTAAGTGAAATGCATGGCAGAAGTTATAGATGTTCATTGCTGCTAGATCGATGTTTATTTTAAGTAAGGTGTTGGTTGTTGCTTGATGGCAGATCTGTGGCCTAACTCTGTCTCCACTGTAAATGATAATAGAGATCGAGTTCACTCACCGATCTGGACACCTTCAAGGAGCAATGCCTCAGAAAGGCAGCGTCCATTATAAAGGATCCCCACCTCCCAGGACGTGCCCTCTTCTCATTGTTACCAACAGGAAGGAGGTACAGGAGCCTGAAGCCACACACTCAACAATGCAGGAACAGCTTCTTCCCCTCTCTCATCCGGTTTCTGAATGAACATTGAACCCATGAACACTACCTCACTACTCATTTTATTTCTTTCTGTTTTTGCACCACTTATTTTAACCCAACTATTTAATATATATACACTGTATATGTTTACTGTATTTCAATTTTATTTCTATATTTATCATGTATTGCATTGTACTGATGCTGCAAAGTTAACACATTTCACAACATATGCCGGTCGTATTAAACCTGATTCTGACATAATCTCATTGAACTTTAGATCAGACTCTAAGGAACCACATTCCCCTGTTCCTGAGAATTCCAATAAAAAGTTTAGGATACAAGTAGAAAGTTCCTTCTGGCATTACCCCAGGGAATCAGGGCCTCGGTGAGGGAAGTCAGGAAAGGAGGGAAAAAAATGGAGCAGAGTTACCCAGAAATTCTGAGGAATGCACATTGTGGCAAAAGACCAGAGTGTGGAACGAGCGGCCAGCACAAGTGGTGCACGCGAACTCGATTTCAACGCTTGAGAGAAGCTTGAATAGATACATGGATGGTAGGGGTATGGAGGGCTATGGTTCCGGTACAAGTCGATGGGAGTAGACAGTTTAAGTGGTTCAGCATGGACTAGATGGGCCAAAGGGCCTGTTTCTGTGCTGTTCCTCTCTATGACTCTGGAAACGGCCACACAGAATCAAAAAAGGGGAAAGAACTGAGTCACGAAATCATTGGTGGGTAATCTTACCTCCGCTAAATTCAAAAAGCAAACTTATCATTTTTAAATAATCTGAGCTAGTCAGCTTGGAGCTGCATAAGGCAATAATTGAATGTTCTGAGAAAATCCTGAGTAAGATAACAGGAATGTGTTTGGAAAGATTCCCAGTTGAATATTAAGGTACATGAAAATCAATTATTGTGAGACTCTCACTAGATGTTTGCAGATCTTGAACAAAAAAATTGGTGATTCTGTGACTGGGGTTCTTGTATACCTTTCAAAGCTACCAATGGTTTTAAAAGATATAGTACTGTCCAAAAGGCTTAGGCACCCGAGATATAGATAGGTGCCTAAGACTTGTCAGTACTGTAGTAATTTTATGTACTACTGTATTTCACTGCACTTCTGCAAAAAAAAAATTATGGCATATGTGAGTGATGATAAACTTGTTTCTGATATGGGTCTCTATTGTGGACTGAGGGTGGGAAGGGGTCAGGGAAAGAGGAATCCTGGTTGGGAAAAGGGGAAGGGAGAGGGAAGCACCAGCGAGACATTCCGTAATGATCAATAAACCAATTGTTTGGAATCAAATGGAATTGCCTGGTGTCTCAGGGCTGGGTGTGTCTGCACCTGCGCCAACCCCCTGTTACTCACACTACTCCTCTGCCACCTGTCCAATAACCCTCCTGGTGTCTCAGGGCTGGGTGTGTCTGTACCTGTACCACCCTCCCATTACTCACATTACCCCTCTGCCACCTGTCCCATACCCCTCCTGCGGGGCTCCACCCTCGCCATTCCCAACATCCTTTGCTCTCGCCAGATTTACAAACTCACTCTCCACTCCACGTTGACAAATACAGTACTGTGCAAAAGTCTTAGTCACCCTAGTTATATATATGTGCCTAAGACTTTTGCATGGTACTGTATGTAATTAAAAGATACAATTGAGAGAGTGTAGAGGAGATTTACAAGGATGTTGCCTGGATTGGCGAGCATGCCTTATGAGAATAGGTTGAGTGAACTTGGCCTTCTCTCCTTGGAGCGACGGAGGATGAGAGGTGACCTGATAGAGGTGTAGAAGATGATGAGAGGCATTGATCGTGTGGATAGTCAGAGGCTTTTCCCCAGGGCTGAAATGGCTAACATGAGGGGGCATAGCTTTAAGGTGCTTGCAAGTAGGTACAAGGGGGATATCAGAGGCAAGTTTTTCACACAGAGAGTGGTGGGTGTGTGCAATGCACTGCTAGCGAAGGTGATAGAGGTGGATACAATAGGGTTTTTTAAGAGACTCTTAGATAGGTACATGGAGCTTAGAAAAATAGAGGGCTATGAAGTAGAGAAATTCTAAGCAGTTTCTAGAATAGGTTACATGGTCAGCACAACACTGTGAGCCAAAGGGCTGGTAATGTGCTGTAGATTTCTATGTTTCTATGTAACACTTCCAGAAAAATAATTAGATGAAATTACTGAAAAATCATCTGTTTCTGACAGCTTTTGTACTTTCCACAATTTCTCATCTGTATCTCTCAGTTTGCGTTACAAAACTCCCACCATAGCATTTCAAATATATTTCATAGCATTTCAGTTCACTCACCCTGACAAATACCAACAACGGGACCGTGCCTTAACGAAAGCCTCTTTCAGCCTGTACTTACCACGACCGTGTCATTCACCTGGACCACCTCATCTCCTGGCCGAATCTTCTGCGAACGTTGAGCTGGTGACTGAAGAGGAGCAGATAACAGTAAGCTTGTAACAGCTTCAAGTATGGATCATTCACCCGACGAATATGCACTACTGGCACTGGGGAAGCTGAGCAGCGATCTCAAATTATAAATCAGAATAATTGCGCAACACAAATTCTCATAAATGAGCACAAATTATAGTTTGGGCTTGAGCAGTTCTCGCTCTGATTTCTTTTACAGCCGTTTCAAGTCACTAAAAGAAAATACTAAAATGTAAAAATATAAATATATTAAAATATAAAAAATATTGAGTCCTCAGAGTGAATCATACCTTAGCTAAACCAGAACCACATCTCCACTTACATAGAATTTTAACTTAGAAATAACTTCTCTTTTCAAAATAAGGAAGTATGCGTGTTCAACACACACAAACTGCTGGAGGAACTCAGCAGGCTAGGCAGCACTTATGGGAAAGAGTAAACAGTTGACGTTTCGGGCTGAGACTAGGGTTTTGGCCCAAAACGTTGACTGCTTATTCATTTCCATAGATGCTGCCGAGTTCCTCACACGTTTCGTGTGAGTGGCTCTGGATTTCCAGCAAGTGCAGATTACCTCGTGTTTGACGTACCGGCATTCAGTGGGTCAGCATTTCCATTTGCCACTCGGGTAGACATGACTTGTGTGCAAGAACATAACAGAAGCTGGAGCAGACCACATGATCTCTCGCACCTGTTCTGTCTACTTTAATGATATTTTTCTGCACTTTCCTAAAATTTTCCTAAATATTGCTCGGTTCATAAAAACGTAAGAAATAGGAGCAGGAGTAGGCCATCCGGCCCATCGAGCCTGCCCCACCATTCAATAAGATCATGGCTGATCTGTCTGTAAACTCAGCTCCATCTACCTGCCTTTTCCCCATAACCCTTAATTCCCTTACTATGTAAATATCTATCTAACTGTATCTTAAATATATTTAGTGACGAAGCCTCAACTGCTTCCCTGGGCAGAGAATTCCGCAGATTCACCACTCTCCTCATCTCCGTCCTAAATCTTCTCCCCTGAATCTTGAGGCAATGTCCCCTAGTTCTAGTTCTAGTATCACCCTTGATATTGATCTGTTCTTAATTACAGGGGGGGGGCGGGAGAGAGGGGGAGGAAGGGGGAGAGGGGGGTAGAGGGTGTAGGGGGTGGGGGGATAGAGATGGGGTGGTAGAGAGGGGGTAGAGGGGGGTGGTAGAGAGGGGGTAGAAGACAGGGGATGGTAGAGAGGGAGTGGTAGAGAGGGAAATTTCAAAGTTTCATTATCCTCTGTATGGAAAACCTGCTCATCAGCTCAGAACTAATTATCCTTTATTTGGATACTGTGACCCTTGGTTCCCAGCTCCTGATCTTAGTGAAACATTCTCCCTCTGTCCACATGGAATCAAAGAGCTGGCCAGCATAGAAACAGACCCTTCAACCCGAAAAGAGATTAAGGAGAAGATGGCGGTGCGACACAGCGTGCGCGGCCGTACCGAATGATATCGTATCTGTGAAGTAGGATGCCGTGCACAATCCTGATTTGATGGAGACAGACGTGAAGAAGCACAGGGGAACATCTGGAGAAACTTCTGAAATGCCTGTTTCGCTGCCGCTGCTACTGTGCAATCGAGAATCTCCGGAGGGGAAGGCCGCAAGTCCTTGACCTTGCCTATTGCCTGTTGCCGGGGCCGGGGTCGAAGCACTCGGCAGAGATGGTGCTTTTACAGGGTTGTCCGATCGTTATGTGTTGTATGACGAGGACAATCATAGTCTTTCCATGTTCTTGGCAAATTTTTCTATGGAAGTGGTTTGCCATTGCCTTCTTCTGGGCAGTGTCCTTACAAGTTGGGTGGCCCCAGTCATTATCAATGCTCTTCAGAGATTGTCTGCCTGGCGTCAGCGGTCGCATAACCAGGACTTGTGATCTGCACCGGCTGCTCATACGACCATCCACCACCTGCTCCCATGGCTTCCCATGACCCTGATCGGGGGGCTAAGCAGGTGCCCAAGTGTGGCCTGCGGTCTAGCAGAGGGAAGGAGAGCCTCACACCTCCTTTGGTAGAGACGTATCTCCACCCTCCCACCCTTTATAGGTAAGGAGGCTAAAGCTGTCCACAAATCTTCAGCTGCAGTCTTACCAAGGCCCTAGATAATTGCAGGTAAGATATCTTTATTCCTCAAATGAAATCTTCTTGTAATACATACTGCCAACATATTGTTGCCTTTCCAATTATGGTGCACCCACACGTTGGTTTTCATGCCAGTGAGGTCCTTTTGGGTATCAACTTTACCAAGTATCTCATCATTTACAAAAATATGCTGCTTTTCAGTTTATTACGCTTCCCCATTCACTACATTCTCCTAAATCTTCTTTTCATCCTCATCCCTACTCACAATCCCACTTCATTTTGGAACATCAGCAAACTAGGGAATTCGTCATTGGTGGCTTCAGTTAAATCAATGAGATAGGTTATGAAGATCTGGAATCCAAGCATTGAACCTTGTGGCATCCCGCTACTCACAGTCTGTCAGCCTGATAAGGATCCTTTGAGGAAGAACGTATTCACCTCGAGCGTTGCTTGAAATCTGGAACAAGCTGCTGTGGATGTGATGGAGGCGGCAGCTCCCAGAGCATCTGGACAAGCATTGGAATTGCCACAGAGAAGAGTCACAGAGAAGTACAATGCATAAAAGGCCCTTCAGCCCATCTAGTCCATGCCAAAACCATTTAAACTGCCTACTCTCATCGACCTGCACAGGCACCATAGCCCTCCATACCCCTACCTATTCAAACTCCTCTTAAACATTGAAATCAAGCTTGCATGCACCCCTTGTGCTGGCAGCTCGTTCCGCACTCTCACCACCCTCTGAGTGAAGAAGTTTCCCCTCATGTTCCCTTTTCACCCTAACCCATGACCTCTGATTGTACTCCCATCCAACTTCAGTGGAAAAAACCTGCTTGTGTTTACCCGATCTATATCCCTCATAATTTTGTATACCTCTATCAAATCTCCTCTCAATTTTCTACATTCCAAGAAACCTATTCAATCTTTCCTTATGACACAGGTCCTCCCAGCAACGTAGGCGTTAGACCAAGGGCCAGTCAATGGGATTAGTACACATAGATATTTGGTGGTTGGCACAAAAATAGGGACAGAAAATTCAGATTCCGTGCTGAAAAGCTCTCAATGACTTGCATGTCTGATTTCCAGAATGACTGGGCTCACAGCAGCTACGTACATTTCTACCAGCACAGCACTGCAAAGTGATATCATGTTGGGCAAGCAGAGAAGATGTGGGTCAGTGAAAGACAAACCTACAAACCCTTAGTAAGCACTTAGTACAAGAAGCAGTTGGCTTGGTGGTGTAGTGGTAAGCATAACACAATTACAGTGCCAACAACCTGGGTTCAATTTGCACTGCTGCCTGTCAGGAGTTTGTACATTCTCTCCGTGACCGCGTAGGTTTCCTGCGGGTGCTCCACAGTCCAAAGGTGTATGGCTTAGTCCGCTAATCGATCACATGGGTGTAATCAGGCACCGGCTCGTTGGGCCAAAAGGGCCCATAACTGTGCTGTATCAATAAACAAACAGATACCTAGATAAGTAAAATGGGAGTGGATCAAGTCTGTCCAGAGGGGCAGATAGTCGGACAGTGTATACATATCTTGCAAACCCTTCAGTAGTTGCACAGACACCTGAAGAGCAGACTATCTGTTGGATGGAAAC
This sequence comes from Mobula hypostoma, assembly GCF_963921235.1. NCBI lineage: Eukaryota > Metazoa > Chordata > Chondrichthyes > Myliobatiformes > Myliobatidae > Mobula > Mobula hypostoma. Next base: position 34,031,379 of record NC_086122.1, read on the forward strand.
GACCAACAACTCAGATGGAGGCAGATGCCAAGTTTTTAAGCTCACCAGTGGGAGGTGGTGCTTTAGCACTGCTGGCCCACCACCTCGAGGGAGCCTTGATCATAAGCGGGCCGAAACTCCTGAAGACAGGTGGCAGATCAACTGATGATCCCACTGGTGATAGCACAGGACAGTTAACATCTTGGTCCACGTGTATTTTGTAACTCTAAATATTTATTTATTTACTTATATATCGCATGGGAGATATCGGCAAATGGGGACCCTTATTGTTTGTTCTAAGATCACTTGCACTCATGGTGAAAGTCTCTTTGAGGTGATACAATTTTTTAAACGACAATGCTTATAGGAAAGAATGTTCAACAACTCTGACACACTCCAGCCCATGGGAAGTCAAAAGGCCATTCAGTGCAGGAAGGAGTCAGAACAGGAAGCAGGTATAGAGCAAGACACATAATAGCTTAGAAACAGATAATACACTCATTTGCGCGCCCATGCACACACGCTCCACAGAAACATAACAATCGAGGGAAAGGTGCACAAGGGAGAAGGCAGTTCAAGAACAACTTTTGACATGTCACAAACTGAATGGCATAGGTTAAAGCTTTAGGGTGAGGGGTAAGAACTCTACAAAGAATCAGAAGAACAACTTTAAACACAATAGGTTCTGCGGGTGCTGGAAATCCTGAGCAATCCACTCAAAATGCTGGAGGAACTCAGCAGGTCTGGCCTGGTCTATGGAGAGGAGTAAACCACAACGTTTTGGACTGAAACTCTTCATCAGGAAGAACCAAATCAGCTAGAAGGTTGTTGGAATCTGGAATTTACAGAGCGAGAGAGACAGAGAGAAGATAAAAAAAAGAAAATGGTGAAGGGATGAAAGAAAAATAAAAACAAGCACAGCAGATTGAGTAAGACACACAGATGCAGTAGGGTAACCATTTGCATGCACATTCCAAGACAGGCAGTTAGACAGAGGTGAATAATTGACACTTACATTTAGTGCAGTCCCCGTGATAAAATGCAGCCCATTATTCGACTTGATTTCAATTCCCTGAGAAACATAAGGAAATAGCTTTTAATCCAAAATACAGCCGTAGTAGATAAAGGTGTGACCATTTGCTTAGGGATATGGAGTTTGTCAACTTTGATGTGATGAATCTGGAGCAGTTTGTGCCATTTATTAAAACGCTTCTGAGGTTTAACATCTCAACCACCTGTAACATTATCAGTCTCCACTGCCCATGTGAGCGATAGCCATAGCTGTCAGCCAGGCTCACAGTGAATCACAGATCACTTTTGTAAAAACAGTCTGACATGAGATTTTACTTTAGAACCAAATTACCGCTCTACGCAGAGTGAATGTTCAGAAGTCTGAGGGGCAGAGGGACTTGGGAGTCCTTGTGCGGGATTCCTTAAAGGTTGCTTTGCAGGTTGAGTTGGTGGTGAGGAAGGCAAATGCAATGTTCGCATTCATTTCGGGAGGACTTGGATATAAAAGCAAGGATGTTATGTTGAGGCTTTATAAAGCACCGGTGAGGCTTCGCTTGGGGAATTGTGAGCAGTTTAGGCCGTCTTATCTAAGAAAGGATGTGCTGACATTGGAGAGGGCTAAAAGGAGGTTTACAAAAATGATTATGAGATTGAAAGGCTTGTCATATGAGGAGTGTTTGATGGCTCTGGGCTTCTAATCACTGGAATTCAGAAGAATGAGGGGGTGACCTTATTGAAACCTATTAAATGTTGAAAGGTCTTGACAAGAGTGTATGTGGAGAGGATGTTTCCTGTGGTGGGACAGTCTAAGATCAGAGGACACAGCTTCAGAATAGAGGGATGTCCTTTTAGAATGGAGATGAGGAGGAATTTCTTTAGCGAGAGAGTGGTTCCACTTAATCACAGTGGATGGAGGTTCAGGAACCTGCTTTAAATCTGCTGTATGTTTCTGCAAAGGTTTCAAGATCAGCAAGTGGGCACTTCTCAACAGGTAATGTACAAAATTGAAAAATTATCCACTCCATCCGTTAAATTTGAACAACTTAAAATATTTAACTTAAAACATACGCAGGGCCCTTAGCACTGTCAATGACCTCCTCCATTCACCCAACAATCTATCTGAACCCCTCCTCCCACCACCACCTCAGCATTAGGACAAGGACTGTTAGGATGGGGAACAGCTTCTTCCCCCCGGCTATGAGACTGCTGAACTCCGTCACCACCCAGGTCTCATCGCGTTATACTGTTTACTTTTTAACTTGTGTCATAAATGCAGCTTGCTATTTGTGGTAATATCACTTTACGTGCTACGCGTGTGAGTGATGTGCACTGGGTTTTTCATTTGCCGGTATACATGTATAGGGCTGACTGGCAATGAACTTGACCTTGACCTTGATGTTGGTTATTGGACATTTGAACTGCTCTGCTGCCTTTGTGCTTCCCCTGGACTACCAATATCTCTCAGGGGGTTGACACTTCTATTCCAGTTCTGAGTTGAGAGAAGAGGGAGAAATGGAAACGGCAAAGCAGCAAAGCAGGAGGGGAAAGTGCATGGAGAAGGAAATCTCTGATCTCAAACCTTCCCTGTCTTGCTTTTATATTCTTGTCCTCTTGAAATGAACGTTAAATAAAAAGCAGGAGATACATATAGATCGGAAAGTAAGAGTACACTTGACCCCACATGGGCAACAACCTGCTCTCCATATCATACTGTCCTGGCTTATATATCATGTAGGACACAAAATCCATGGTAGACCCCAACCAACGGAGCGACGGTGAATGACGAGGCAACCAGAAGAGTAGTGTGAACATTTCTAAGTTTAATAATGGCATAAAAGGGCACTTGGCCAAGTGGTTAAGGCACTGGACTAGCTACCTGAAGGTCGTGAGTTCGAGCCCCAGCCGAGGGAACGTGTTGTGTCCTTGAGCAAGGCACTTAAGCACACACTGTTCTGTGACGACACCGGTGCCAAGCTGTATGGGTCCTAATGCCCTTCCCTTGCACAACATCGGTGGCATGGAGAGGGGAGACTTGCAGCATGGGCAACTGCTGGTCTTCCATACAACCTTGCCCAGGCTTGCGCCCTGGAGAGTGAAGACTTTCCAGGCGCAGATCCATGGTCTCGCAAGACTAACGGATGCCTTTATTTATTATAAAAGGTACGTGGTTACGTGTGGTTGTCAGGTGATCATAGAACTGAGCACCTCCAATGTTGAAGAGTCTATCTACTCTCATCCTCTGGGGTACACAGGGTAAACAATGGATGTAGTTCCAAAGGACCATCAAGCCTCTGGAACAGTGGCAGCAAGACAGGACAGGACAGGACAGGAAAAGTGTCTTTGGTGATGCCAATGATTTGAATCAAAATTCACCTCTGAAATGGTAAACGCTTCACGTAAAGGAAGCATGCAGAGAGTTGTTAATCAACAACAAACTGTTTTAAACACTTAGCTAAATAAAACTGGATGAGGTTCAAAAAGTCCTGAAATTAAATCATGAGTGATAATTGCATTTAGAGTCTCAAACTTCTAGGAAGAAAAAATGAACGCATCTCAAGTGGTTGATTAAGAGCCTTTTAAACTCTGTAAAAAGAAGAATGGTTAAACCAGGAATGTGGGCAAATAGAAAGAATCCCTATTACTGATCCAAAAAGGTTACATCAACAAATCAAGAATATCGCTGGTAAAAAGCTCCTCTGTTCTTCAGGTGGATGTTTGAAAGCAAAGGACGGTACCATTATCACGGAAAAAGATGAGATTATGAACAGATGGACTGAGTATATTCAGGAAATGTTTGAAGACGATCGAGGCAAAAAACCACAAATTAAGAAGAACGTTGAAGGTCCAAGTATTTTAAAATCTGAGGTTCGTAATGCAATAAAT